>NC_139928.1:4532394-5089894 GCF_963514095.1 Eutrigla gurnardus | reverse complement strand
ACCCACGTGAGCGTTGAAGTCCCCCAGTAGAACAATGGAGTCCCCGGTTGGAGCACTCTCCAGTACCCCTCCCAAGGACTCCAAGAAGGCCGGGTACTCTGCACTGGGCCGAAACAACAGTGAGAGACCTATCCCCGACCCGAAGGCGCAGGGAAACGACCCTCTCGTTCACTGGGGAAAACTCCAACACATGGCGGCTGAGCTGGGGGGCTATAAGCAAGTCCACACCAGCTCGGCGCCTCTCACCGCGGGCAACTCCAGAGTAGAAGAGAGTCCAGCCTCCCTCAAGGAGTTGGGTTCCAGAGCCCTGACTGTGCGTGGAGGTGTGCCCGACTACCTCTAGCCGGTAGCGCTCTACCTCCCGCACTAGCTCAGGCTCTTTCCCCCCCTGTGAGGTGACATTCCATGTCCCCATGGCTAGTGTCACCGTCCGGGGATTGGGTCGCCGGGGCACCCGCCCAGGACAGCCACTCAAATCGCACCGCACCCGCCCCTTCTGAACCCAACTGCGGGTGGTGGGCCTACAGGAGGGCGGGCCCACGTCGCTCCTTCGGGCTGTGCCCGGCCGGGTCCCGTGGGCAGAGACCCGGCCACCAGGCGCTCGCCTGCGAGCCCCAATCCCGGGTTTTTACCAGAGGAAGTGATTTTTGTAGTGTTGTATTATGTAACTTCTTTGTATTGCAGGCTCAGTTGGCATCATAGTGATCCATCCATCCATCGTCTACCTCTTATCCTGTGGGGTGGGGGCAGCAAAAAGAGCTGGCCAATGGCAGAGCAGTGAGGCAAGAACAGGTTCATCTGAGATTCTAAGAACCACTGAGACTGACCAGCTGGCCAAACCATCAAGTGTCCATGAGGTCATCAGGAAATCCTCAACATGCGCAAATCAAAAGTTAATTTATATTCAGATATTCACACCGAAGTGAATGGTGAACCTTGCAGCGAGAATTATCACCAACTTTGCAGAACTTCTTTATTTCATGGTTTCTTTTGTATGACACCTTTAAGAGTCAGTTTCAGCGTTTTTCTCAGGAGTTGAGGCAAACACAGGACTTTCACCCAGGAGACCACTTATTGTGACTTATTTGACTGTACTGTATTTACATGACTTACTTGAAGTGCCCCAAGGAACTTTAACTTTCCAATCACCAGACTCCCTTTAGAAAACCTCTCAATTTACAGCAGCAGAGTCCGATAGCCTGCCATGTTATGTCCTGGTTCTGGTCCTCCTGTGCCTCCCTTCCCCTCCAGCAATACAACCTGGGCCTCCAGCAGCACCTCCCGTCGCAGAGGGCAGCAAGGCCAGATCTGGGTCTTCTGGATCCCTACCGAGTCTGAGCTGAAGGTGTTTCAAGTGAATATGCATGAATTGATCGAATTTTGCAAGAATCTAACCTGGTTGCACAGATGATAAGTATTAACAATAACTATAAAGAAATAACCACTTTTCTCGGTGGCAGTCTTGATAGCTGATGTGAGGCATTCGTATTCAATTGAGAATTGAGTTTGATAACCAGTTAAAGTTCCTCACAGTAACTTTAATTCATTCCAAGTGAGGTAAGTTACGTTAATGTATTTCTTTCATCCCAAACTACAATCGATTCCAACTAGACTGCACTATCAGTTATATGTTGAGTGAAATGTATTTTCACCCAGGAAATGCTCATAGTTTGAATACTACTTGTACTTGAGTATTTGGTTCACATGGGACACATACAGTGTCCTGGGTGGAAGTCATGTGCTGTTATTCATCCCCCGACCTCCTCCCCATATCTGGTCTTCCATGGACTCAACTCATACGTGATACGTCAAAAGTAAACTTCATCCTGGCATTACGTCTCCCTTGGCAACAGGATTCACAAAGCAGTTTCGTTGGATGAGGCTGATCATTTTCAGGAGACGCATCACCCAGGAGACTGCATCACCCAGGATTTTTTTCGTGACAAGATTTTCCACAGACCTCTGTGAGCTTGAACAGATGGAGGTCTGGGTAAATTTTATTTCTGCAGCTGAAAAGGTGGATTAACTGGGTTAAGCTGAGTTTTACCCTCCATTGTATCCACTGTATCGCTGCTTTCAGACCTGGTCAGTCCGCCCATCTCTCTCTCTCTCTCTCTCTCTCTCTGCCTTTTCTCTTTCTTTATCTCCTCATCTCAACCTGTGATTCACTCAATATCCTTTTCTCCTCCTTTCGCCGTCTCTCTTTTTCTGTCTCAGTCTGTAAAGTAATAAAACGGTGATGATTCCACAGGGAACTTTTCTCACCCCTACTGTTTGATGTGGCGGCTGTCACGTGTCCTGGTAATGAATTCATTGATTCAATCAGGCTCTGATGTCTGAGTTCTGCTGTTTTGTGTGGAGGTATAAAACAGACGGGGAGCAGCGTCTCCCACTGAGGCTCAACCTCCCGCTTCTCTCTCACCCATCCCTCCCTCCGCCATCTGCCTTCACGGTTCTACCTCCTGGGTTTCAGGTGGAATTTGAACTAATAATAACTTATCAAGTGTTAATGACTGGTACAAATAAAAAAGTAGAACCTTTATGCAGCGTATGCACCTTTCTACGCCTAAAAGGTCTATTTCCTGCAAGCATGTTTTTTGTGCGTCTTTGATTGGTCTCATATTTCAGTTTTATTTTTGTTCAAATGTGTTTATGGCCACTGGCAGTAATTAGATGCGTGTTGAAGATTGTAATATTGTAAGTCAAAGAGATGTATTTTGGAGTAATAGTCACAGTTTCTCAGCTGGAGTAAATGTTTTATTATCAAGATCACGTTATCATTACTGTTATGATCTTTGCTTATGAGCTTGCCGTCATTAGATGGGTGCGTCTGGAGGACAGTGCTGTGTTCTGCAATGAGCTGCTTCCTTGGTGAATCTATCACAGTGAGAACGGATAAAAGGACTCAACATTGGAAAACATAGAGCAGTTAAATGAAGTCTGTGCAGCAAGGGTTCGGTTGGTCCAGTAACGGAAAAGTCATCCAAAACACACAAGATCTGATGTGAAAGTGCCGGAATGGTGTGAAAAAAGCTGGGAACTAATGACGATAACAGAACAGATGACCTGTCACGGACAAAGGCAGGTGCACAATTAAAGGAGGGTGATAACGAGGGACAGGTGCAAACAATCAGGGTGGGCAGTCACACAGGTGGTAAACTGGGACTGCAGATGAAAAGTAGTTAATTTAATAATTCTAATTTACATGCCCGCGACCCTGAATACAGGATAAGCGGTAGACAATGGATGGATGGATGGATGGATAATTTACATGGTGTTTTATTATACTTTGTTCATAAATATGCACGGCCCCTATAAAATAAACCAATAAAATAAATAAACTCACAAGGACAGGACGTGAAGTATCTGGAAACTGAAAACACGAAACAACATAACCTGAGAGGAGGGCAGGACAGAGTGTGTATAAAGCACTCTGTCTGTGCTCCTTTGCTTCAAACTGTACCCCTCTAGTGTCCCATGTGGACATGTCAGGAACTGCGCGTCAATGTACACGAGTTACATGAATAGCGTATTTTCAAAATAAACTCCAATTTTAGGAAAAGTGTGTGGTTGGTGTTAATTTGGCTGAATAAAGACTTACTAACAACTCAGGTGACTAGAGAGTGACAAACAAGCCAGGTGACTACAGAACATGACTAAGGATACACACCATTACTCATTACTGACGACTCACTTTACTACAGGGTTACTAAGGACCAACGAGTCACTGATGTGACTACAGGGTCACTACCAACTCAAGTGACTGGTCACGTTGGAGGTGGTTACTTTGGAGTGAGTTGTCACACAGATGCTAGAGCAGGGGTCTCAAACTCTAATTGGCTTAATGGTGTCGTCATCTCATAGGAGGGCCACGTCAATATTCTCCTCTCCCTTCTACTTCTCATACTGTCGCCGTGCTTAGACGAGTATGTTGGATATTCCTTGTTTTCCTTTAGAACCGCCACTTTTCCCTTACATATCAGGCATGCAGCATTTCCACTGAACCCCACAAAAAAAATACTGCAACGTCCATCTTTTCTTGGAAAAGCCACATCTTTGCTGTTTGTTGCAAAACAAAGTAAGCGACAGCCCCGCGCATTTTTTTGGAAAAACGCCGTGGTCAAGGCTGGACATGCGCAACACCACAACCTCTGACCTTTGCCATTGTATTATGCGAATAAAATATTTTTTATTTAACTTTTTCAAACAAATATAATTGGGTTTTTGTTAGGAGGGGTATTAAATTGATATGAAACAAGTATAAAATAATCAAATAAGTTCATGTAAAAAACATCCTTTTGCTCTCTGCGCCTCCTCCTGCTGTTTCTCTCCACTTCCTCACTGTCACCTCTGGTTCGCTGCCCCTCCGCTCTGTGCTGTACCCTCGGCCTGAGAGAAAATCAAGAGAATTTGAGCTGGTGGGAGGAAGCAGAGGCAGAGAGGGGGGAGATGAAGAATAAAGGAAGGAGGAGGTGAGAGGGAAAAGAAGGGAGGATTGGAGCTCACGCTCGGCTCCGGAGGAAGCGATGTAGAGACACTTCTGACTTGTGCTTCTCTGAGCCTCGAGGCCGATGTGTTTGCCGAGGTAAAACCAGGTGAGAGAGTCCTCGGGGACCACCCAGATGTCAGGTAACATCAGGTGCTCGTGGGTAGAAGCTCTCCTCTTACAAAACTCCTGCCAGAGAGGCCAAACACATTCCAGTCACGGACGAGGCCGACATAAATTCAGCCTCGGCACGGATGCAAGTACCCTGTTTGTCAGAGTGCCCTGGGAGAATGCATGGCATGTGAGGATACACGTGTAACCCAACATGATAGCAGGCATTAATACTCCCTTATCACTCTGATGAAACGGGTGCCGTGGTGTTTATCGTTGTTGTGTTAGAGGAGGCTGCTCCTCTATGTTCATATTGTAGTGTAGAATTGTATTTTAATACAACCTCTGAGAGCAAATCAGGTTCAACTTCCCTGCTGATGCTCTATTTGTATGCGTTTTCCACAGAAGCAATTTCAGCATCCATTCAGCCTGTCGATCTCCGCTGAGAGTGTTTGTTTCATAATGACAAGCAGATCTACAGGTCTACATTTTCTCCCGAATCTATTGCAGCATCCACAATGCAGTAAATGATTGGTCTCACATATACAGTGTGTACTCCAGGACTACATTAACATCAGGAAATTCGGGCTTCGCTCAACCAATAAGTGAGCTGTCCGTTTCTTTTAAATGAAGCCAAAGTAATTCAACTGTGCAGTAAAGGCTTTTCAGTCAGCTCCACCTATAGGAGCTGAATCCCATTTACTTACTTGCAAAAGCTGGGATAAACTCTTGCTCTTATAATTAGAAAGCAAAAATATGATAGCTGGGGTTTGCATATAGTATCCTGATTTGAAGCTTTTGTAAGCGTCTTTTAATGGTGTTTTTCATAGCAAACATATGACTGGAGGGATGTGTTGCACTTTGACAAAAAACTAAAACCCCAAAGTGGGCCACTGAGGATTATGGGCCCAGCTCATTTATAACAGTAAACACAGTAGATTGTTTCTATGTTGTGCAGGTGTTCTAACAGCAGTGTAACAGTCAGATTTAAAGCGGACATCGTGGGACGATTATCCTTTTTGTCCTTTTTCCCATTTGAAGGACTAACTGAAGACATGATAATGACAGAGATAGTAAAGATAGATCAGGTTTATATTAATATATTTGATTATGATGCAGTAAAAGCTTATGAGTCTAGCCATTCCCAACATTTATAAACCTTTTATTTTATTTTTTAAAACGTGCTGAACCCTCAGAGGGTGTAGCATCTATTAAATTTTTCACTTTTCATGAGTGTTTCAATGAGTGTACAATCCTGAAACTAAGTGGAGTGGTTGTGTTTTTGGTAGCTGAGAATGTTCGTTTCATATCCACATACAAAGCAGGTCCTCTTTGCCGTGTTCTGCCTCCATTTTCCTACTGTAAAGGACAAAGCAAACACTGGTTGCCCCGAGTCTTTCGACTTTTTTTTTTTATGTTACTTGAAGGCCACCGTAGTCATCAGTCTGGTCTCCTAAAAATGTAAAGATCCACACAAGAAAACTCAGTCTGTGGAAGCCCTCAGCAAAAAATCCAAGACTCTCACCCAGGAGACTGCTGTTTGTGTCCTGTGTGAACCAAGTGCTTTTGTTCTCTAGACACACCCAAGGATCTTAGTTTAGTTTTTGTTTTGTGTCGATTTTGTATAATTTAAAGCCAAATCCTGATCTTGTTTTCACAACAAAAAAACTATGTACTAGCCTTCACAACCTGCTGTTATCCAGTGACATATACACAAAAAACACATGAGACCGCTAGTTATAATATAATAAGGTTTATTAAAATCAGTAATAATGATCACAATCAATAACACTGCAATTAACAAAGCCTTATTACCTAATTACCTAACACACAAAGCTAAGCTAAACAAGGGAAGAGACACACGTGGAGTGTGTGTGTGTGTGTGTGTGTGTGTGTGTGTGCGTGTGTGTATGTGTGTGTGTATGTGGGGGAGGAAAGGTGATGAGCGAGAGATGGCCGGGCGCAGCCACCAGGTGGAGCTATTTCTCACAGCGTTCAGGGGCGGAACCGCTGATGTCAGATAGAATAGCGAGAGAGATAGAGAGGGCGAGATG
Source organism: Eutrigla gurnardus (assembly GCF_963514095.1). Taxonomy (NCBI): domain Eukaryota; kingdom Metazoa; phylum Chordata; class Actinopteri; order Perciformes; family Triglidae; genus Eutrigla; species Eutrigla gurnardus. Next base: position 5,083,243 of record NC_139928.1, on the reverse strand, counting down.
GCCGGGTGCAGCCACCAGATGGAGCTATTTCCTTAGCGTCCGGAGACGGAAACAGCTGGCGTAGGATACGTGTGGGGGCGGTGTATGTGTGTGCACATGTGTGTTAGCCGGAACAAAGACAGAGGGAATGCGCGCGTAATACACAAAGGATCAGTAAGCTATTACCATCACACGGGAGCCCGTGAATGAACTGGCGTTCGTTCGGCGGGACCCCGGTCCTTTAACTGATGGTAGATCACTTACTGAGCTCGTGAATGTGTCCGAGGTTGGACACACACTGTTACCGAAATAAAACCCAGCGGCGTGGGTACACAATCAGCATTCGAATACAACAACACAGAAAGCAACGGACTCAGCGGTCTGTGATCAAAACTTAAAACACGTTAACAAGAATTACAAGCATATCCTACACTATCAAACTTAAATGTCTCTGCCCAGACAAATAGCCGCTTACTTCGGTCGATGTGTGGGCTATCAGCCCGTCCTTATGCGGTGGCGGTGCTTCTTGACGCGCCAGCGGCGACGGCCGGTAGTTTGCGAGTCCTCAGCGGCAGCGGGGAATGCGACGAGTCGGTTGAGTCCAGACGAGAGCGGGGCTAAGCAGTTATCCTTCTCGCTAATCAACTCGAATGTAGAAAACAGTTCGTGTTCCTTCCTTCCGCATCGCGCAGCTTGGCGATTTAGTCAGCTGACTTCAGACAAAAGCGGGGCTCAGAGGTTATCCTTCTTGCTGGTAGCTGGGATAAAGGAACCGTTTGTGTTCCTCTTCTGCAGGCAAACAAAGAATCACGCGGTTGTGGCGATCTTCTCAGAATTCAAAAATGTAAAAGAATAAAGAAAGGCCGAGTCGCGGAAAAGGGGGAAAACAGTCTGTCCCTCGTCCAGTGAGTTTGGGGAAAAGACTGTGGCCTAGGACAAAGGAAACGCTGCAGACGTTAAAAGTTCCTGCCCTGTGGTTGTCAGCCAATAGAAGAGTTAGTGTGATGTCACATTTCACACCTTGGTGAGAAGTAAAACAAGATGGAGGTTTGTAGTTATTTTACCTCCTTTGTTCCTTTGTTCTGACTGCATATGAAGGCTTCTGGGCCTCTGTGTAGGCCGCTCTGTGTAGTCCTTATGGTGAGGTCCCTACAAAATGATCCATAGATTTGAGCTTCTCAAATCTAAGAAAGTGCTGCTTTTCTTCTATTATATATCGAAAGGTTTCGGCAAAACAAGCGGTGTTAAGATGTCGCGATGAGCTCTGTAAAATAGCGACAGACATTTTTGGCTAGTTGAGATTTTACAGAGCTACGTAATCAATCAATGAACTCTTGACATGGAAGTCAATTTTTTATCTTTTCGGAGCATCATAAACACATAAACACAAGTATATTGGAGCTTTCAACCAACAACTCAGGGTCTTCAGTGATCAAATGAAGCTGGATGATATTTGAAATCACCGATCTAAGACTTAGAAAGTTAGTAAGTGGAGCTTTAGGCTAACACTTTTTTCCTTGCCAGTAATGGAAATAGTTTGACTGTACAGACGTCGGATGATATAACACATTGGCATTATTCAACTAACAGGTCAGGCATTTGAGCTTTGATAATGTCTTAGCCGCTGAGACTTGGAGCTCCTTCACGCTGTGAGTTTGTTTCTTTGTTGTCAATCAAACATATTTTTCGGTGACGTTTCCATTTATTTCTGAATGTGACTGTTCAGCTGGAGAGCCGTAGTCGCAGAAGTTTTTCCTCTTTCCACTATACATTCTGATTGTCGATTTTTTTAATGTGAAAATGAGTCTAATTAGATTAAGGAGTGCTCGTGACTGCTTAGTCACAGTACTTATCAGGCCCACAGTGTACATTTCTGTTTGTAGATTGATGGAGATTTCTTGCCTGTTTTGAAGTCTGATTGCAGTTGATGAAGTGCTATTTGAAATGTTGTTGAGGTTTTCTTTGAGCGAGGTCTCCTGTGTGTTTGTGATGGTTTCATCAGGAGGCTTTGATCTGCTTTCGTTTTTTCTCCAGATGCTTTTAAAAGGTAGACATTATTTTTGAAAGCATCAAAGGTAAAAGCTCTTTCTTTCGCTCTCTGCTTCACACCAGAACTCTTTGCTTTTGTCTTTCTTGCTATAAGTATTCTTAAAGTAGTACTTGAGTATAACCCCATATAACCCCCCGCCCCCATAACCCAGGAATATATTGTTTCTTTCGGACCCCGCAGTGGCAGTCTCGAGGTCTCTGTTCTACCTCCACTTTAATTACTTACTTGAGTTTCTCTTTTCTTATCAGATTTCTATTAAAAAAAGTCATAAAGCACAAATTGCTTGATGTCTTTCCTTTGGTTTTCTTTGCGGGAACAGTACATCTTTTTAGATATTACATTTAAAAGGTTGTGTGTTAAAACATTCTTCTTTTAAATTCATTGTGACATTAAAACGTTGATTTGGATCGGCTATCTGGCCCAGAGGAAATGTCATGAAGTGACAAAGTGGCGGCGGTTCAGGTTGTCAGGCTCCACTCGACAGTTCCGGCATCAGATTTTTGCAAAACCTTCATTCGTTAGCCTGAACTGTATTTGGTGAAGGTTAGATCAGCAGCGACGAGCGTCTCCTGTTCTCTGTCAGCTGCAGCTGTCACTTTGGAATCCTGTTAAAAATGAACAGACTTGACTTTGAGTTAATAATTAAATGGTCACCGTCGCCATGTCTCATTACATTGCATTATTTTGTCGGATTCTTTTGTCCATAGTGACATTTAACCTTGAAGTGAAAGAGCGAGATGTCAAACCATGTATGCAGTTAAATATACTCCATTAGACTGGAACAAAACAGTTAGCATATGTATGTAAGTATGTAAAAATAATAAGTTATTTAAGTTAAGTTGTTTGGCACAGAGTTTGGAGTACTGCTCTTCATCTCCACTCTGACATATAGCCGACCGTCACAGTGCGATAACTCTGTTATGCGAGAGGTCCAACTATCCGTGGTCAGTGCTCGGCTCGTGCTTTAGCCAGTTCCACGTCAATGCCTTACCACGATGTTTTATAGAAGTCTGGAATTATGTTAGTGCTGAAAAATGTGCGCAATGTTATTATATATCAAATACTTCCTTTATGTTTTACTTAATCTTTTTATTTTATCTTGCCCCGAGCTCTCCTCTACTCTTCCTGGTGTAACTTGAGTCATTCGGACTAGTTTAGTCGTCCTCAGGTGACGTGGTGCTACTTCACGGTGTGTAGATATCCTCACTGAGATACACTATCTACTTCCTTTTCCCCTTACAAGGCCCCATCTTGTCGGGCAATAAGATCCCATCTCTTATTTCACCTCTCTGTGTCTCCCAGGTACTTCACCAACATATCCATCGGAGGGCGGGACTACTCCTTCAACAGTGATGGCTACCTGTCCAACCCGCTGCTCGATGTCATCTCCTACACCAATGGGAGAGGCTGGGAGGAGGTCAGTACACAGCAAGTGTGCAAGTTTGGCACTGATCACCATAGCGCGAGGAGCTACACGAGTCAACCCGTAATTTCACGGCCCATCAAACACGCTAAGTCATTGCTGCTCAGCTTCACCTTTGTGCTGTCTCACTGTCTCTCCCAGATCTCATTAGAGCTCCCCTAAGCCTCTTCTTCCCCCCATTGCTCCTCTCCCTCCACTCCTTCGTTTTGGTTTGTCAGCCTTGTTAACCGGCGCTAACTCACAGGTCAATATCCTTCTCCATCGGGGGGCCGTGTGTAGAGGTTGTACAGTAATAGCAACCGAATCCAAGGTCTGCCCTCAGCGGGCATTTTCCATTCCTCAGGACTCCCTCGGAGGAAAACAAGTGCATCCTATCATTGATAGGATGATAGCCCCCCCCCAAAAAATCAAGCAAAAAGATGTGCAGCATCAGTCCTTGGATTTCACAGTGTTTGTAGTTCTTTGCCTCCCTGTCAAAACTTAACTTCCTCTTAAGGGTGCAGTTGTGTGTATTTTCATCTTTAACAGAGGGAGAGATTAGAGTGCATTAAGGGGGATTTAAGCATTAAGTGTGTATCAGAAGTAATCAGAATGTGTGCGGTCTACGCCTGACTTAGCAGACGCAACGCGGCCAAAAGTATACGGACAATCACCGTTCACTGTGTGTTTGCTTCGGAGCTGTTTGGTGTACTTCCAGTTGACTTAAATTGCACTTCCGTGTCACACAATGATATCATATTTAAGACGATATATTCTGTGTGGTGGAAGACCCGACCCTGTCTCACCACACCAACGTGCACAAAGACAGTTCCACTGCTTCCCACGGTTAAATTGACATGATGGACTGCCATATCGTCATTGATACATAAAATCCAGAGCTTCCTGAACCGATCAGCCACCAGCTGACAATCGAGATGTTGTGGCGTCACTTTCGGAGAACTGTTGTGTCGTTGTGCTCTGCAGCCACAGCCGGGGAAGAAAGTTCCCAGATGCTCCGCTCCAGAGTAGAAGAGTAATAAACGGTATCTTATACGACTTTATCATTCTGCTCATTTTCCAGTCGGCAGTCTCTGATCCTCCTCAGTTCCACACGGTGAATTTTTAATCTGCCTGGAAATCCCTCCTTTTCACTTGTCAACTAAATAAAACACATTAACTTGAAAATGCCGCATAAAGTTTCTCCCTCTGGACTGAAATTAAATTTCTACTAACTGGTGACAATTTGCATCTGAAAAACCTCAAACTGAATGCTGTTGTTTGGGGGGGGGATCGTGTTTTGCAGAAGATAACAAGCCTCGGATCAAGATTCAAATCAGGGGAATAATACTGACATGTCTTAGTTTAAGACTCTAAATAAAAAGTGCAGCCTCTTATCATTTGATTGCTGAACAAGGGGCATTTATTTTTAGTGCGTCGCCTATTTTATCTGTGGTTTCAAGTCTTCTCGACTTCTTTTTCTTGATGCCGGTTTAACCTTCACAGGAGAGCAGAACTTTACAGCCTCGCTCGGTTTAGGAAGCAGCAAAGTGAAGCATTTTCTGCCCTTGTCTTACCATTACCGTATTGGACTTTTCACCGAGTGAAAGGCCGAGATGCTGACAGACGAGGCAGGTTACTGTCTCATCGTATACTCGTGGGTTTGGAAAAAAGATAGAGGAAGAAAAACTGGCTGCAAGGCTAGGAGAAAACTTCCAGATAAGGGTTTAGTTTGCACTGCTGCTCTCAAAAGACGACTCCTGAGCCGCTCTTTATCTGATGTTCAGGTGAGTCAAGGAGAAATAATCAGGTTCGCCATGTCATGTTTCAAACAGTTACCCAGATGAAGGGAAAAAAGTAATCCGTGTTTGTCAGCCATAAGAGATGTCACTTAGTTTGCCTGAACATCCCGGTTCCCAGGCTTGTATTTTCTGAATGAACTGGATCATAGAGCATATGAGCAAAGCAATGTCTGGGCAGCCGAGCAAGAATATCACCAAATCCAGAGAGAGAACTATTTGGTCTCACTTTTGGGCAAATAATATGTATATTTGGTGCCGGTTTGACAATTAGCCAGTTTCTGATTTCATGACGGTGGAACTACAAGCAGCGTGCAAGGTGAGTCATATGTTTTTTAATTAGTGGAATATTTTTTAATCCATACCAATAGCCACACATGTGCTTATGGGTGCATGATTAATGAAGTTTGGGCTTAATGTTCCATGCATGATGCATTGGAAAAAGCAACAACAGTGCTGCTTGTTATTGTCCGAGCCATATTCACATTTAATATTCCTGAATAACTCAAGAAATAACACAGCAAAACATGTTTTTAAAGCTAATAATGTGCATTTGTCTTTGAGAACAGTTTTCACAATTGTTAACACACGTTTCTCAAAACAATAACGGCTTTCTCAAAACTGCACACACAAAACTGAAAACCTCACACACAAAATGCTCAGCCTGACACTGCCTTTGCTGATGACCATCAAATCTCTTACCTGTTCACAAAATGGAACTGTGTTTACATTTGGTACACACACCATATTTTCAAATGACACACACATACCATGCATTGAGTACACACAACCAGGCATTTACAGCACACTGAAGTGCAACATTGAAAACACAATCATAGAAATGGAACACACCGTATAAATGACGATGACTCTGGAGAATGAGGATCTACTTTTTCATAGTCAAACATAAAACAGAACAAATATGCATCAAAAATAGATATATTTCAGTAAACTGGTCTGCCCCCCCTTACAAAAATGAATTAGGCATCCTTTTGTTTGGCCTTATCCTCCTTGTCCTCCTCTTCCTCCTCCTCATCCTCCTTGTCCTCCACCTCCTCCTTGTCCTCCTCATTGTCCTCCACCTCCTCCTTGTCCTCTTCCTCCTCCTTATCCTCATCCTCCTTGTCCTCCTCCTCCTTGTCCTCCACCTCCTCCTTATCCTCTTCCTCCTCTCACTCTTCCTCCTCTCACTCTTACTCCTCTCCTTATCTGGTTCATCAAACAAAACTGAGGCTGAAGACACTTTTCTGCTGCATCCTGATTACAAACGGCTCAACAGACCTGCATGTTTAGAGATTTGAATGTTTGTGTGTTGAAGGTTGATGCTTTGAGATTTTAAAGAATAGCGTAAAGAATGAAAGTCAGAGTCTGATGCAGATAACAGTGTGAAGTTGTGCAAATTGGGCAGATTGATCGAGCGACTGGCAGTGTTTGGTATAGTTACTTTGGAAAGTAGTTAATTAGGTTACAACGTTACCATCAATTAAAAGTAATCAGTTACGTTACAGCATTACCTGTCAGTGTTAATTTCGTTAACGAAAACTATGACGAAATATGTTCGTCAAAAGCATTTTTTCTATGACTAAGACGAGACGATGACGAGCTAAAAATAGATCCTTGATGATAAAAACTATGACGAGATGTCTGCTTCGTTTTTGTAAACGAGACGGGACGGGACTAAAATGTTAATGGTGTGTTCTACGGACATTAAAAAAAAAACATGCTGTTTTTTTCCTCTTAAAATAGAGAAACGGGGCTAAACAACGGTACCCTGCTTGCCCATGTGAGCGATTTATTTCTGACAACAAAACGAATGCGTAAAGTTGTAAAGATGTGACTAGATGTGTCCTCGTCTCCGTGGCGCATTTCTCCGTTTTGTTATGTATATCGATCATTATTTTCATCCGCCATGTTGCTAGTGACATATAGAGTTCTGTTTATGCATCGGACGCTAGCATTGGCTCCCGTAGCGGCTTTTACAGCCAATCGGAAAGCCTGATTTACGCTTGACCGTGAGTTGTTGTGTTTGCCCAAATGGGAGACACGGAGGAGGTCACAGCAGAGCAAATGACGGTCAAAGAGTTATTGTAGTGATAGAGAAAGTTAAATACATAAATGGCACAGAAGAAGTACACTATATACACACATATTTAGCGTAGGGAGTGGAAACGACCATTCCTGGCAACAAAACCGCCCATGGACACTACCCAAAATAATATCCATATTTCATAGACAGAAGCAGCTCGAAGCTTGATGGAATGGAATTGTCCTGTTTTAATAGCTCGCCACATGCAGACCATAGGAAAAGAATGAGACAACAGATTCAACATAGGCCAAGTTATGGACCGGCAGCTTAAAGCAGACGCATGGGGGCGGCAGTGCTAAAATGTGACTAAAAGTAATGACTAAAAGTTGACTAAAATGTTTTTACTTTTCGTCGACTAAAACTAGACTAAAACTATGAAGGTAAACAATGACTAAAATGTGACTAAAACTAATAACCATTTTCGTCTATAGACTAAGACTAAGACTAAATCTAAAATAGCCGCCAAAATTAACACTGTTACTTGTGAATAAAAGTAACGCGTTAGAGTACTCATGCGTTACCAAAAATGAAAAGCCGTTTGCAGCGCCTCGCACATGCTGCAACTTAACTGACACACACACAGCCTCCTTTAAATGCACCGAGAAGTTGTGACAATGATGAAAAACGTCAGTCATCCAAACAAATTAACTCTGCAGGATAACAATAAAAACAGTTAGCAATATGCCACATAGCGCTTTATTAATTATTATTATTTTTTTGATCACACAACATATGAATCAAAATTTACACCTACGCAGCCCAGGTAGCCTATATATGAGCACCAAACAAGATTAGGTAACTCCTGAATTTTTTTAACCCGAATGCAGTTATGAAAGTGCATAAAGTGCGCTTACTTGTAAACACAATCTGAGGTAAACAGGTAGAAGAATTCAGATCCATTTAGAAATGAACGACCAGTCAACGATCTAACAGAAATGTTAACAGCTGGATCTATGTCGAACAAAAATGATAACAGGCCGAATAAAATCGCTCACTGGCACACAGGCAAATGACAAATAGCCTAATAGCCGAACTAAAATACTATTGAAGTGTCACAGGCCTAAATTCACTTTACCATCGTCTACTTACATTTACTCTTCAAAGTAGTGATTAAAACGTAGCAGAAGAAGATTTTCTAAACGTCTGTCCGACAGTCGATTTCTCCTGGGAGTAAGAACGAGACTGCACGGGTGTGCTTGGAGGGTGGTGGGGTATTGAAGCGCTGACACAGGTAATGTAGGTCAGCAGCAGGGCACAGACGCATCGCAGCGCTGCACCTCCGCTGACACATCCGCAGTCCGGATTTTCCTTTCCGTATCCGGAGAAATTCTTAAAATAACGGATTACTTTTTAAAAAAAATAACGAAGTTACTGATTGATTGACGCACAAAACTAACGCGTTACGTTACACGAAAAAAGTAATTAGAGTACTCTAACGCATTACATTGTACCGCGTTACCCACAACACTGGCGACTGGTACATGAGGTGAAGGTTGTGCAAATTGTGCCGAATTTTCGCTTTTTGTGTGTTAACAATTGTGAAAAAATATAACCTTTACATAGCATTTTGTTAAACACTCTCAAGTGATGTTGTTTTCAGGGTTTTATGCTGTTTTTTCCTGCATCAAATTATGCTTTTTTATGTGTCTGTGTGTTTAGTTCCTTTTGTTGTTTTGCTGCCAAATTCTTTTTTTTTTTCTCACCTTTTGAGCATCTCATTCTGTGAGTTTTAGGAAGTTAGGTGTTATGTGACGCAACGATACAGCAAGTCGTCTTCCATTCCGTTTGTTCTTTGATACAGCAGATCAACCAGACGAGACAGGCACAATCCTAAATCACACAAAGCTGAATCCCATTCCAGTTTAAAAAGGCACAATAAGAATTTTACAACCTGATAACACAGAATGAGAACAACATATCTGCGGGAAGAGTTGATAATTGATTCCAATAATTCAGCAGGTGCTTCACAAAAGGAGCAGGCTTTAAAAGTGCCTTCCTGGCTTCCACTTCCACAACACACTCAAGGTCCCACTAATGATAATACAGTGCAAACACACTAAGATACTTTTGCAGCTGAGGGCAATTTGCAATAAGTATAGATGTTGCCTTTGTGCCAAGATAACAGCAGGCAGAACAGTAGGAAGAGAAAAAGGAAATGTTTCAGGTCTTGACCAACGAGGTGTGAGCGAGAAACCGTATCTGGGATTTTGATCTCGGTCTGCTGGTAGAAATGAGATTGAGTTAACACCAACTCCCTGAGGTCACTACAACTTTCACTGTAACTGCATTAGTGCTGATCTTTGTGAATTAGACAATTTTTTATTTTTTTTGGCAATGCGGCCCATTTGCAAACAGCATGAGATAGAGCAGGAGACACTCTTTGTTCTGCAATGCAGTTTGGGTTCATCCGATCTGTGGGGTTTAGTTTCTGCTTGTTAATTATCCTGGAAGGAGCCCAGCTGCTGCGTGGGGGTGTGGATGGCCGTAGATGTTTTAATTAGAATGGATCTTTATTTTCACCTTCTCTTTGTAAAATATCACGGAGAGCAAGCAATAAGACTGATGAGAAAGCATGAGATCCGAAATGGTCTTAGAAATATATTAAACTGTATCATCTCATTGCATCCCATTAATAAAGCTGCAGTGTAGGCAGTATTATTGAATAGGGATTAAATTAACAAATGCAATCCCCATATTATACCATTTTGTATGTATGTTTTAAGGGTGCTATTTCTCAAATAATGCTCCACTTTTTTTTAGAATAAATCTGAAGCTCAGTCAGAGTGACCCTGAGTTTTTAAACTGTCCACGTTTGGTACTTGTTGAAGTCATTGAATAAGTATTCAAAATATAGCTGATATTACATGACATGGACATGAGCTATGTTGCAATATACTGGTATTGACAATAACTTTAATAATATGATATCAAGTAATTCATCTTAAATCACATTTTTGCACTGTCACAATGACAGACTCTACTAGACTGGCATCTGACTGATGATTATTTTTCTTCTCAATTACTCTTCAAGAATTCTTTCCACCATGATAATCTGATATTTTGACGTCTCTAATGGACAGACTGTCAGTTGTATTGTTAGGAACGGCCTTTTTGAAGTTGGCCCGTACTGAACCAAACTTTTAATCAACATTTGTTCCAGTTCGACTGATGCCATTATTTGTCCTGTTTTCAGAACTATTCCATTTCTGCAGCTGTTTGGAATGTATAAGCTGTTTTGCTCCCAGACCAATTTTGTACTTCAGTTGTTTACTACAATTGCCAGCAGACTGAAAATAGAGGCAGAAATCACTTAAAAGTATGAATGAATCCACTGGTGGTGGGAGTCGCATGGATGAAGGCACGTCCACCGACGCTTAGCTGTCCATTATATGGCTGCCAGTCCTTCGGTACTTATTACAAGCAAGGCTGTATTTTCATTCTGTCTGTTGGAAGGACTTTTGGGCTGCAGCATCCAATCCTTCTCCCCCTGTAATTTCATTATGGGAGTTGAGTGCAGTAACTTTTTTTTATTTTAGCATTCAGGGAAACAAGGCCAATTATTAGTTGTGTTGGTGCTTAGAGGATGTTGACTCCGGATTGGTGACATCAACGAGAAAACAGAAGCTAGGACGCTGCAAGTATGACCGAAATACATAATGAAACAACAGAAATGCACAGCAGCAGGCTGAGAGTTGTTGTGGAAAAATGAATCTGCCCAATAAAGATCAACAACCAGGATCAGCTCTTTCTCTGAGGTTTATTCCACTAAGTATTCTCATCTGCAGAGGAGGTTCACCCCTTGCCTTCTGATACAAAGGTTCAGACCCAGCAGGAACGACCATGAGTCCAACAACAATCTCCCTTTTAAGGAGGAGGAACCAAAGGACGGATCATGTCCTATCTTACAAAGACAAGATGTACAGGCAAGGTCAAGATTTACAGAACACAGGCGTCATAGTCCTGAAATTATCTTATGTCAATGTGGCACTCATGTTCATATCATCTACAAACAGGCATTCATTTTCGTCATAGCATAACAGTCAGATGAGGAGATGCGGATCGAGTCAGCCTGACAAATATTCTGATTATAAAGTACAAACATCCAAAATTCCCATTACAGAGTCCAGATGGCAAAATACTCAACAATAATAATGATTTAAAGGACAACATTTACGAAATGAATGAAATGTTATAGAATATAAGTGAAAGAAGGATTCGGTTCGGGTTCCTTCTGTGTGGAGTTTGCATGTTCTCCCCGTGTCAGCGTGGGTTCTCCAGCTTCCTCCCATAGTTCAAAGACATGCAGGATGGACCTGTCTCTCTCTACATGTCAGCCCTGTGATAGACTTGTTACCTGTCTGTCTCTACATGTCAGCCCTGTGATAGACTGGTGTCTGTCTCTACATGTCAGCCCTGTGATAGACTGGTTACCTGTCTGTCTCTACATGTCAGCCCTGTGATAGACTGGTTACCTGTCTGTCTCTACATGTCGGCCCTGTGATAGACTGGTTACCTGTCTGTCTCTACATGTCGGCCCTGTGATAGACTGGTTACCTGTCTGTCTCTACATGTCGGCCCTGTGATAGACTGGTTACCTGTCTGTCTCTACATGTCGGCCCTGTGATAGACTGGTTACCTGTCTGTCTCTACATGTCGGCCCTGTGATAGACTGGTTACATGTCTGTCTCTACATGTCGGCCCTGTGATAGACTGGTTACCTGTCTGTCTCTACATGTCGGCCCTGTACCCCCTCATTCCGATGTGTCCTGAAGTTACGATCAAGTTAACTCTGTCCCTCCATGTTCTCCTGTCGCCATCCTACTCTATTTAGAGGGCTACTTATTAATATTAATCAAGTTGGTAAGACTTGTGAGAAACAGAGAAAAAGGGGTGATTCTGACTGATATCTGGGGAAAATACGCATTGGCTCTTACAAATGCAGACTTTCGTGAATTAATATTGATTAAAAATATATATTGTTAAGAACATTTTTGTATTCATCAACATCACATTTTTTCTTTTTGCTCAATACAATTTCACATACATTTAATTTAGTTTAATAAAATGATGAAGTGATAATATTTTAGACAGACATGAATGTAAACTGCAATTTGACTGCTTGACGGAGGCGTGGTGGTAATTCTACTTTACAATTGCTATTCTCATCACCGAGTGTTTTTAGTCTTTGCATGAAAAAGGTCCTCTGGTGCTCTCACAGTGAGGAGTTTTACCTTTGCTGCAGGACTGATTTGTTTGTTTATGAACAGCAGCTGCATTACAATGAGCTGCCTCAGCCACTGTGATTGAACAGACAAAGACAAAAACACATCAAAGATCAAATAATCTGTAAAGAAGATATTAGTTGGTTGGTGGTAATTCATTTCAGATTACTGACAGGAGGATTTATACAACAGAGCATTTTTTTCAAAGCAACTGGAAAATTACTTATTGTTCAAGTCAATGCATATTTACTATTTTGGAAGAAATACACATTGAATTCCTTCAACTCCTGCAGCCAAAACTATCGAGTCCTTTGAGCAGTGCACCTCAGATTATTGATTGTAATGGAAATGACATAGGTCGACATGAAAGAGACTAAATGTGAGTATGATGTAGCCTTTCTACAAGGCTGCAAGACATGTTCAAATTGCATCTCTATCTGCAATAGAAATCCGATGGGAGTAGAGTAGCTATTGAGCTGTTTTCAGTGTTCATATGAATGGTATAGAACGAAATGCCGATTGTTGTTCGATTGTTGTTAGTTGGGAAATATGGGGCCGGGGCGTCTCGGCACAGAGGAGGTTAGCTAGGTATCTTGTCCAGAGGGACCGTTGGACCGAGCTGCTCGGCTCATAGTCTGGAAGCAGTCAAAGAATGACAGAATAAGCAAACTGGCTCACTAGCCAGCTGTCCGCTAGTAAGCTTGCTAATGCTACTGCTAACTGCTTTCACTTGTTACAGAGAATGAACTGCACAAATCGGATGATGGGAATGTGCTTCTTGCAGTGTCATAAGAGTGTGACATTACGTTGATAAATTGTACTAATTGACTCTGATCCATGATGTCACCACTGTGTTGCTAGTCGTTCCTGCAAAACATCACCTTGTTGAGTCTGCATCCTCCCACGTTGATTTGAATGTTCATTTCATTAATGTGTCCGCCGTACAGCTTCATATTTCAATGCAACAACTTGGCAGAACAATCGTTAAACATCATCTGTAGCGTTTGTTATATCTGAATATGCCTTTAAGTTATTCAACGTGCTCCTGTTGTCATGGGGTCTCATAACATTTTGATGGAAATCCAAAGGTTTGTCTGGGCTCGATGGTAACAGAGAAACACACTATACCAAATCATACTCTATCCTTGTATTCTGCTGGGCTAACAACCCAGGGATTCAGCCCTGTCTGAGCAGTGTGTGTGTGTGTGTGTGTGTGTGTGTGTCTGTCTGTCTGTCTGTCTGTCTGTCGGCATATAAATGTCTCTTGTTGTTGTTTTATTGTGTTTAAAGAGCAGCAGAAGCATTTACTTCAGTTAATGCCAAATATGTTGCAGGGGTGAACTGGAGGACACATGAGCACAGAAGTGCACCGTGTTGTTTTGTTCCATAATGAACTGTTGGATTCTGCAATTATTATTTACACAGCAGAGAGAGTGAGAGAGGAGAGCAGTTATAAAGAGGGACAGCGAGTGTATAAAAGATATAATAAGTGAGGTTGGCACCAAAGTGCAGCAACATTGTTACTTACCTCTCCCTTGTTTGTATCTCTGGCCCTTGTGTTGGTGTATTGAGCATTAATAAAATGTATAATTATGAATAACATTGGGGAGTTAACCTATTTGTATTTGTGTGCCCTTATCTGATAGTCTGAGAATCATGATTCCACATCTGTCTGTGTGTGTGTGTGTTTTTTGCTATGTAATACATTTTGGGGACATCAGTTCCCACAGTACATTATGGGGCCTCGACCTAACCCCCAGGGACAAAGAGCCTGGCCCTTTTGCACTGGCTGTTTGTAACTTGTAACTTAAACTAGTGGCAATATGAGTGTTTTATAGAGATGTATGGCTCTCTTAATGGAAGGATATTGTACCAAACAAAGTAGTCCATATGTAGAGGTTACTTATATTAATTTGATGATATTTGCACAGAAATGTCATATCGTCAACATATCAAATGAGACACATGGTCAAATACTGATTAATAATAGTGTACAATTACCAAAATGAGCCAATATAGCGTGACCCCAACTCTAATGCAAATACATTTGGGTTATGTGATGAAATTGATACTATGATATTTATCCTAAATGGACCGCATGAATACAACTAATTCTTGACCTAACTAATATCTCCATGTATGGGTATAAATAAAACAAAATCATTCTTCAATTTACAAAAAAAGTCTAGTTTAATTTAGTTCTTGGTACTGATACATTTGGTTCTGGCAGTAGTGGTACATCAACTTCCTGTTTGGTCCATGTGAGTGTGTCCACATGTATTCTAAGTTACACATTATTAAAAGTCTTCACAAGTGAAAAGTTATTATGTATTTGTATTATTTATCCTCACACGTATGTAAGTACAAATCCACGTTAGTTCATGGGGACATTACTTTTCACACACACACATTGCATTGTGGGGACTCACATCTTATCAAAAAGCTGGTCCTCACAAATGGCTAGACATTTGTATACGTGTGTTTTAAGAGGCTTTGCATGATTTTTCACAAATCCCAGCAGCCACGTCTGGCACCATCAGTGAGATCCACATGAGTCCGTATGCAAATACCATCTGAATATGTGAACCCACAGCTAGAATATGACAAAATATAAAAAGACACATTTGCTGTGTTGCGGCTACACATCCATCCAGTGACTAACGTAGTCGATGTGAACAGATTTCACGACACATGTAGGTCACTGTAACACTGTGAGCTGTCTCCTGAGTCAATGTTGCAGCATGAAAACAGTCACTCAACGTGAACAACTGCTCAGAATACAACACAACTAATGAAATAATAATAAATAAGTAAAAATGAAAGAAGACTCAAACAGCAATAATCAATTACATTAAAAGGCAGATGGCCTGAGGTAAATGTCAAAGAAAACCAGCATCAGTTGTGTTCACAGTTGTAAGTCCCTGTAATTGTGTGACTAGTGATTTTGTCCCTTGGGGCTACCTTGGGAGGTTAGAAATCCAGAAACACAGAAAAATAGGGAGCTGCATCAACTTCAATATAGTCAACTGTTACACTGCAGCCTGGTCTCCTAGAAATTACGTTGCAAGGGAAAATTATTTTGTTGTGGATCACATTTGCTCTTGATGTAGGCTATCACAAATACGTTTCAACAAAGAAGGGGAATTGCATGCAATTAACATGCACAGGAATCCAAATAACTGACACTAGGATGCTTCTAGTTCCACACTTTCATCAAAAGTACATTCTTTGGACGTTCAAACAATGTTTTTATACTGCTGAATTCAAACACAAAGGGGTATTCTAGACACAAAATATGGAGCATTTGTCTTCCGTCTTTTTAAGTAAAACTGTTGATGGGAGAGCTAGTTGTGGGTGGATGCAATCGCTTCCAAGTGATGAGTTTGTGGAGTTGGGATTCAAGAGTTATTTGTTTTCAAACTAAAACAAAGGTGCAGAGACACAAATAAATATCAAAAGAAAAAGAGCAACCAAGTAAAAGGAGCAAGTTGTAGAGATGAGATTTAAAAGAAACCCTTGAATTGTATCGGAGGAAATTCATCTCAATAAGAATTATATTTGCAGGTATCAAAAGTATTTTTGACATCTTTACGTGACACTAATTCAATATGTTGCATGTCTTAAACATCGCTAGCAAGGTAAAGATACTGAGCTGGCTTTGTAGGTAACATGGTTAACGCACTAACTAGTGACATTAGGTTAAACACAAAACTAATCAGTTGTGTCATTGAGCAAATTACTCAAACTCTCTGGAGACATGTATTAAGCCACTGCCGTCCGCTGAACATTAGAGCGTCTGTGTATTTTTTTGTGTTCCAGGTTGGCTGGTGGGAGAATGGCCACCTGCGTCTGCGTTACCATCCCTGGTCCCGTTACGGCTCCTTCCTAAAGCCCCTGGATGACTCCCAGCACCTCCGTGTGGTAACCTTGGAGGAGAGACCCTTTGTCATTGTTGAGCCGGCTGACCCTGGCACCAGCTCCTGCATCCGGGACTCTGTACCCTGTCGGATGCCCGTCAACACAAGGTAAAGGCACCACAGACTCAGAATACGAAACACGGCCATCAACTTTGTAGGGAACTCATCCCTTTTGAATCAGTGAAGTGTTTTTCATTATATCCAAACTCTGCAAGGTGAAACTTGTGCAAATAAATAAAGATTATTTTTGACAAAGTGGTCCTGACTGAACTGTTGTTTTGGGGCCACACATCAGTGCTTCCTCAACAAGTTCTCAAATGTCTTGGCTTTGAATGAAACAGTCCATATTCTTCATTAAAACCAAAATGTCACCTTCACACTTCCATCATCACAACACTGACAGTGGATAGTCCATTTCTGGTTGTTTAATTTGGCTCTTTAAGATGAGGAGAGGTTTAACATGTTTAAGCAGAACAGAAAAGGAAAAGGTGAGAGTATAACAGTAGTAAGTGTGACTGGAGTGGAAATATATTTTTGTCAGGCTGGCCTGCAGTTTATCATGATTAAGGTAGAGAGGAATAGAATGATATTGGCGTCACATTTTCTCTCTGAGAATGGACTGAAGCACTTTTACACAGGAGAGGGTTTCTTGGAGTGGTTTCTCCTCTAAATCCTTATCAGTCTATAAACCTTAGTGGGAAGTAGCAAAGAAGTTTCAAGAAGTGGTTAGATAGAGACTATCCTGAAACCAGAAGGGTCCCGGCTCTGATCCCGTGTGAAATTGAAATGTCTGGCCAAGCATCCACAAACCACACAGTAAATCTTTACCATCTCCAGGTGCTGGGGTGTGCAGGGAGGAGTAGGCTTAAAGACAAAAAATAATAATCTAATTATCCCAGGGAGGAAATTAAGTTTCCTCACAGCAGCTACACAAGCGTGAAAAGTGACATGATACCAACCTGAAAGTGTGTAATTAAGAAGAAGGCATTGTTCATTAAAACCATGATAGAAACTTGAAACCACACAGCAAAGTCAGGTTAATTGTCTTTTAATCAAACCAGATAATTAGAACCATGGATCCCTGCTGCATTGTAGGCTATTCATAAAACAACCTGATCCCATAGGAAGGCGCATCAATTGCAGAATATTTTTTAAGCGCATTCTGCTAGTCATCCGAAAGCCGTGTTCACACCAAACGCAACGCGTAATTAGCCATAACTCGTGTAGTGGTTTGGTCGAAGGATCAGTTGTCTGCGTCCTAGATACACCAGGAAACCAACCATCATAACATCACTCAGGGGTGCTTGGTGGATTTAATTATACTGTGTGTAATGTCAGTGTTAGGGATGCAAATTATCGAGTAATTCATTAATCGATAGTTGTTTCATCTTATCGATCGATGATCGATTAATTGATAAGCGGCAATTCTTCTGAGAAGCTGAATTTCCCTCTGAATAGGTTCTATCTACTGTATACGTAACATAAAATGCTATCTTCCTTATGATATGAAGAAAAATGCAAATCATATTTTGAATAATTTAATTTTAATGCATCAATTTGGGGAATTTTGAGAACCAAAATATGACATATCGTTTCCTGACCAATTTCTTACAAACTGCTGGTTCTGATCCAAATGTTGACATACTAAATGGGGCTTCAAGAAAAGATGAAAGCAAAAAACACAGTGCTGAGCCTTTAAACTATTAGTTTAGTATGATATCATTATTATTAATAATAATAATAATAATAATAATAATAATAATAATATAAGTGGGTGAATATTCCTCAGCCTTCCTTGGTGTTTTGGTTTTGACCTCGTTCACATACGTCGCTACTCGCCCATCTCTGAACACAGATGTCAATGAATGTGAATGTGTTCTAGCGGAATGTGGCCAGGACAGGCGATGCGATGTGGGCGGGTACGGAGAGAAAATAAGTTTAACTTTCTGCGATGCGAGTGAAGCGAGTACCAATCGGAATGTAGAATAGAGATGATTGACAGTTGACGTCAACAGAGAGTTCCATCGAGAGAGTTGCCGCTTGTGCAACGGAGCTATACGCGCCGTCAAACTCGCCAGCTAAGGGGGGTCGGCGCGGGGGACGCCTTGCCATGGCGACGCCTTGCCATGGCGACGGGGGAAAACAGAACGCTGATGATCCAAACCAGCCGCGAGGATTTCCCCTTACAATAAGCGCTGCGGAAGCGGAATCAAAATAATTTTGGGCGAACATTGAGCGGTGCGCTATAATCTCGTCAATGTGTGGGAAACACTGCTCGTCTTGTTGTTGTCATCAGAGCCCTGCTTCGCTTGTGTTCGCGCATGTGCGTCAAGTACGTCTGGCGTCAAGCGCGCCCTCACGTGGACTGGCGGGGAATTACAGGTTCAAAACGCAATTAATTGCAATTAATTTATTTTAATCGAGTAATTTCTTATCGACAATTAATCGATAATCGATTAATTGTTTGCATCCCTAGTCAGTGTGAATATCAAGCCACATGTTGCCTAGTTTACTACAGTTGTACGCGCCGAAATCAAGCAACTTTGTTGTGATTGAATTGCAATAAACTGACCAAAAATATGCAGAAGTATCAACATAATGGCGGCTATTGGTAAAGCGCCCAAAATCATGGTTTGTTAGGTCTGACCGCAAGACACGCAAACAACTTTAAAATGCTTGTTTTCTGAATGGAGTTCGGATCGATCAGAGCTAGGCTATGCTAACATTGTAGCAGTTCCATAAACACTGAGGGCCCTAGTTTCGTAGACCAGGCGCAGTCGGCGCGCAGGCCACATCAACGGGGTGTGTCCGCCTGGACTTTGCAAGTTTTGTGCACCACGCAGTCTAGCGCAGGCACTCCTCCCGTCACTCCCACCCGCGCAAGTGGGAAAGAGGGAGGAGAAGAAGACGTGAGTGGGAGACGAGGAGGAGACGAGGCGTGGACTGAGATTAACACAGCCGATTCAGATCTTCACCAATCAAATGAGCTCCTCTCCTCCCCTTTAATGCATTAGGGGAGGTTCAGTGCAAGTTCCGTCACTTGACAACCCAATGACAGAAGCAGCGCCGCCGCTCCCACCACGCGCATCACGTGCTGTGCGTGCGTATAGTCATAATAATTATAATGCAGATAATATATCACTATAGAAATTGTAGGCACATTTTAGGCATGTCTATCACAAAACAGGGTCAGGGCGCACAGCTCATCATCTGCGCTCCACAGCTGCACCGGATTCCCCGTCCAACACCAGAACGGCGGGACACCGGGACCTCGCGTTCCGCTCAGACCAGCTGCAGCCCCAACTCCGGTTCCAGCTCGCGGCAAAGTTGCGCGTTTCAACGGACACGGAGGCTGCGGAGGACTGTGGAAACCTGCCTGTGAGGTCTTGGTGATGTGTGCGCACTCCGCGCCAGTAAGCCAAACTGTCACTCCGCCAGCTGTAACTCGCCTTACGCCGAGAGTAGACCAGGTTGGAGCTGGCGGGCTTTCGGCGCAGTCTCGGCGAGGCTTTTTGTCACGAAAGTTCCGCTGCACCAAACTGACCGTGCGAAGGCTGCGCTGGTCGAAACTTGAATTGCACCGGCTCCGCCACCCTGCCCCACCTTGCGCTGTGCCACGAAACTAGGGCCCTTAGACCCTTTTTTGTTTGTACCACAGACAGTCTCTGGTTTGTATTCATAGTTTAATTTGGTCTCTGTATGAAATGTAAGATATTATCGTAAAGCTCTGGGAGACCACAGGCCGCTACGATATGTTCTGTCTCCATTTCTGATTCGGTAAGGACGCCATCTGCGCCGCAGATATTGCCCGCTACAAATTTGCATTGACTTCATATATAATTGTGTTGCGCGAATAATTTGCATCATGTTTGGTGTGAAAGCAGCTTTAAGCATTTTAGATTTTTGCGTGTCACAGCATATTGCTTGCTTGTAAGTTTAGGCAGTAAACCAGTTAGTTAGGTTTTGGGAAAACAAAAGTCTGGCTTAAAATAAGTGAATTACTAGAAAAAATGTATACAAGTAGGAATAACACACCAAAAACCACAAACCACTTCAGGACACCAATACTGGTCTCCTGGTTGAAAGTCCTGTGTTTGTTTGACACATCCACTTCCCCTCTTGCTCATGATAAGTCTCTCGTTTTACATACTTGATCTGAGCAGCATATTCACACACATGCGTTTACATTGCAGCCAGCGCAGACAACATCATGGAAAATGACACTTCAAACACCAAGAATGCTATTATTATTTCATACTAAATGACTTACAAATTTTTATGTCGTTCATAACCTAATCTCCAGTCTCCATAAATGAGTGTTTTCTTATATTATGTGTCATGAAAAATATAATGTAGGGTTTTATTTAGATTCAGACTCCTTCATTATTAGTGTTCATCCTTGTTTGTCGACATATAAGGTTAATTTGAGGCAAAAGTAAGAGAGAGAGAGAGAGAGAGAGAGAGAGAGAGAGAGAAAGAGTGAGAGTGTGTGTGTGTGTGTGTGTGTGTGTGTGTGTGTGCCTGTACGCTCTGGGCTCATGGTCTATCCCAGATAAGCTTCCTTTCTGCCAGCACATGACCTGGCCAATGGGAAGATAACGAGTTCACCCTCCATCAATTGTATTGGCTGAGAGAGAAGTTTGCTCTTTTGTTAATCAACCTACATTGACCCAGGTTTTTCTTTTCTCCCTTTAAAGATTTCTACTTGGCTTCCTTCTCCTTTTTCTTATACATGTATATGTTATGTACTTTGTAATGTTCTGTGTAAGTGATGTGCTATAAAGTATTTTCTACCAGTCAGCTAATTTCCTCTAATGATGCTGCATTTATTTTCTGCTGTCATTACCACCGAGGTCATGATTTGTTTGTTCAATGGTTGAAATGAAGCATTTACATGAAATGAAACGCATAAACGTAACAGTTTTTTTTACTTAATGGTTTATGAAGTAACATTTTGTATCAGCATTGTTTTTAATACCCCAAATATGTCCCGGGTCAATTTGACCAGAGGGATACCAGAGTACCCCAAAAGTAAAGACCATACAAGGGTTAAAACATTTCCCACATCACACACGTCTTAAGACACTTGATTGCATTAATGACAATGGAGCCGATCCCAACTGTCATTGGATAGGTCGCCAGTCTATCACAGGGCTGACATAGATACAACCATTCACGCTCACATTGACACCTACGGGCAATTTAGAGTCATCAATCAACCTATCCCCATCCTGCACGCTTTGGACTGTGGGAGGAAGCCGAAGAACCAGGAGAGAACCCACGCTTACACGGGGAGAACATGCAAAATCCACACAGAAGGAACCCGGGTCCGACCCAGGAATCGTACCCGGGACCCTCTCGCTGTGAGGTGACAGTGCTACCCACTACACCACAGTGCAGCCCGTGTTTGGAAGTGATATTATTTCATTCTTGCATTTAAAGTTTAACCCTCAAGTAGCAAAACAAATAAATATTGCTGCTCCACCTGAGTCTATTCAAATGTGATGCCACCTCACTTAATAACCTGCTTCCATCTATTCTGTGGTGAACAGCCTTGTAACATTATGCATTTGCTTCCTAGTTAGCAGGCGAATTGCTCATGAATTTGTTTTGCATATAGTCAAAGTTTACTGATATAGTATAATACAAGTACAGTATAAAAGCATGTTTCTGTAGCGATCGTGTGCCACAAGAAATTAAATACATTTGAGGGAGCAAACATTTTGTCATTTTCGTCAAATAATTTATTGGCACATGCACAATAAGAGAATTATGTCTTGATTTTCACAAGTATACAAATAACACAGCATAGTTTAGTATCCCTCTCCCTCACAAGTTTGACGTAGCTCGTACGTTGGCTTGGTTATAAAAAAAATGCTTGCGCAAGTTGTGTTGCTGGGCAACAGAGCCAATCCGTCACCACAGCTGTTAAGTGTTTCTGAGTCCCCCAAAGGGGCAATTTGTGGGGACAGCTGTAAGGAGAACACAGCAGCCATTTGACTGGAAGTAGTCGAGGTTGCATTTGGATTCCTACGCGACCCGCTGACGGTGCTTTTAGCAAGAAGTGTTCACTCGATGAAGTCGCACAGTAAAAGGCTTTCAGAGGCCTGTGTAGATTTCTTTTCAAATTTTAGATGCCGTCCAAAGGCACAAAATGGACTTTATTTATCTTCAATAATGCAGTGCTTTTGTCTCCTGGGCTCCTTGACGCTTCTGTACTATTAATAATACAAAACAGGCTCATGACAGTTAGTGAAATATTCAAATTGAAATCTGTAAGTTGAGATGAAAACAATGCCAACAGAAAATCAATTGGGATCCTCCATCCACATGACTATGCAATGGCCAGAGCTTCTAAGCAACTATTAAATATTGAGACGGAACACTTATGGCGAGTAGGAAGATGTATGGGTCAAAGAAACCCAGACCAAATAGTCCACTGTCACATTCTCTCCACATCTCTTATGCACTTATTCAATTCAATTCAATTTTATTTATTTATATGGCACCATTCATGCAGGTAAATGCAACACAAAGTGCCGTACAGAAAATACAAATTTAGAAAATAAGAACAAAACAACAACAACAATAAAAACAACAACAACAGAAAGAAAGACCCGACCCCCCACCCGGAACACACTCGCACACTCACACTAACATGCACGCAACTCGGCACACCACACACACACACACACACCCCCACGCACTGCATTGGCTAAAACCGTAGAGACATGGCTCGGCACTGAGACATCGGTTGTTATATGTTCACTCCTCTAACACCTTACTCCTTTCAATTCCTAAAACAGTCGAAGCTGCCTATCCAGGTCAAAGCGTCCTTGATAAAACATCTTACAATCTGTGTTATCTCACCTATGTGTTTTTCCCCACATAATCTCCTCAGCCTGGTGGTGGACGGCACCGCGCCCATGAAGCACTGCTGCAAAGGGTTCTGCATTGACGTCCTCAAGCGACTGGCAAAAATAGTGGGTTTCACCTACGACCTTTACCTAGTGACCAATGGGAGGCATGGAAAGAACATAGATGGGGAGTGGAACGGCATGGTCGGAGAGGTGAGGATCTTTATGTGGAGCCCTATTTTTTGAATAATGTCATTTATATACATAATCAATTTCAGAATACATTGTGGGTTGTTGGCGAACTCTTCAGTCTTTTGCCTGTTTGATCTTGTGTCCAGTGCTGCTGTCTCAGTTTATTACACGTTGAGTTACATTACCATGGTGCATCTAACCATCCATCCAGCCACTTACTGTAGGTCACCGTGCTCCATGTCCACCCGTGCGAGGTTGCTCTCACGTTGGTTAGCATGGCTAGCAATTAAAAGTTACTTTGGTGTAATTGAATAAAACAGAGTATGTAGTGTGCCGCTGATGCATTGCATTGTTTATATCAATCTGATCGATGTCAATCCGTGTGTTCAGGAGTACAGAGCTGGAGCCAGAATGCAGTTAGTCGAGTTCATACAGAGACGGGAAGCTAACCTGCTCAATCTGAAGAACAATATATGACTACACTTATACATCATTTGCATGGTGTATTCGGTTTGTTTAACCATTAGGCTATTTAGAGAAATGTGAAAAAAAAGTATTTCCCAAAAATGTTGAACTACTCCTTTAATGCTATAGAAAAAGCTAAACTTACCAGAAATAATGACCACTCGTGAAACATTCATAAGCAATGAAATAAACCCGCAGTAAACAAATAAAGATCACAGTGGCATCCATGTGGGTTTGAGATTAAATGCAAGTTTATACAAATGTGTGTTCAGGAGCTGTTTACTCTGAAGTTTAGCGCTTCACAAACACACCGTGACCCTGTGTGTGTGTGTGTGTGTGTGTGTGTGTGTGTGTGTGTGTATGTGTCTTAGTGAGATATTGTAGCTATGCTTTTTAATTCTCCATTTTAGTAGCATCGTCGTTTTTTTTCTTATTTTGCCTTTTGTTGTATTTACAAAAAAGGGGGTTTGATTCAAGGGCTCCAGTGAAACTCTTTTTATATCCTGCCTCAAATCCTTTAAAACGCGATCCGGCGAGAGAGGATTGGACCCCGAATCGAAGACGAAGAGAGAAAATATGGAGGGAGGCTGTCAGAAAGATTAGTGCTGCTGAAACCGTGTGTGTGTGTGTGTGTGTGTGTGTGTGTGCTGGCAGATACTCTGCTGTTTCCATGATGCCAATCCCCCTCTGGTGGATGGATAAATGAAGTTGCTTTAACATGGAATTAGACAGGGGATGCAAATCATTACTGTGTGTGTGTGTGTGTGTGTGTGTGTGTGTGTGTGTGGTCTTGTACCTCTGTCGTTGTGAGGACCGTGTTTTAGACCTTAAAGGTGAAGATATTTTTAGAAAGTAATGGCATTACTTCCCCCAGTTCATTTTAGACTCATGCAGCTAATGTTACACAAAAATACCACACTCCTATTGGGCAAACATTTGTCATCCGCTCCCTGATTTGCATTGTGTAGTGTGAACAATAAATATGGCAACACTGGAGGAGGTTGGTTTAATGTCAATTCTCAGATCACGGCAACGCAAAAAGGCGAAAGGCGCTCCATCGTAGAGATGCAGGTATGTGGACTCGCTCTATTCATTTGTCTGTGAATATTTCATAATTATTCCGCCATTTCTGCACCTACCGGCCTCCGGTTTTGTCACATTCGGGCCACATCATCACACAAGCCCTACAAACGCTCCAAACCACCACAGGGTACTCGAGGCCGTCATGCGTTCACGTAATTAAAAGCAGGTATGTTTAAGCCATAAAGGTGGATTTTTACTCACGTATTATGCTGTCTAGCAACATATTTACATTTAATGTTTGGCATCACATCATACCTGTACCACTTGTCATAAATCATCAGGCTTATTTATTTTATTTTTTTTACCACGAATGGATCATATTTATTTTTCAATTTGTGATATACTGGCGACCAACCTGCGGGTTGCTCATGTCTGTTGTCACTGAAAAATGAAAAGAGCCTCATCGGAGAAAACACAAGCAGAGCCCAAAAGTGTGTGTGTGTGTGTGTGTGTGTGTTATGACCAGTACTTTATGAAACACAGTAACATCACAAATGTGTCCACCCTTTGCAAAAAAAGGCTGCTGAAGCACTGGCTGTACCAATAAATAACATGTATTAATATGAAAATGATTAACAGACAAACCAAGCAAAAGAAGAAAAAAAAGCACCAGGCGCTTCATGGGCAAAATAATAAACGATAAGCCCACACTAACAAGAAAATAAAGAACTCACTCTGTCTACCGAAAGAAACAAAATGACAATGCCAAGCTCCCTAACTAAGCAGAAATAGGTGCAGAAAAATGAGGAACAAAATAAATGAAAGAACCAAAACAAAGATAAAGCTGTATCAAAGTGCTACCAAGACACAAGCTCAACAACAAGATCATCTGCAGCAGCAAACGGTGTTCAGGTGTGGGTTATCAGTCACACATGGGGGGGCGTGGCAGACCTGAAACAGAAAGGGTGTTTTTACACTTTTTTCTCGCACCGTCGTTATTCTAAAAGCTACCGAGACGTAAAGGGAGGTCAGAATCATCATGCCTCTGAGACGCCAACGGAGGTCATCACAGAGGCGAAACGAGGTGAGCCGGCCTTTTTGACAACCGAGCGAGCCGGGTAGCCAGAACAGACGGTGGCGTGCCACCGGAGGATTTAACGAGCCTAGAACGTTATCCGAACAAGATAGAAAGCCAGTAGTTCCTCGCACGAGGCCTACATTGTATGCGTATATGATATCACGGCCTCTCTGGTTCCACAATGCCGGGTGCATCTATTTAAAGAGACACTGTTTCAGCGTTACGCCGCAAATCGAGGCCTCTCCTTTCCGTGATTAGGGAGGCATCTCTGTGTTAATAGACCTGTAGAGGGAGCTCTCTTCCAACTAAGAGGCCAGAGGAAAGTCGGGGGACAGAACAGTGTGCAGGTTAGCTACAGCATAGTGTACAGCGCATTGGTGAACATGAGGTGTGTAACCAGTAGTGTAATGGTAGTTGATGAGCTGAGTGGACTGCTAAGTAGATGGGTAGGTTACAGAGGAGGAAGTGGGTATACCCTCCTATATATTCCAATGGCTTTCTGGCTGATAGGTGGGTATACTGTAAACGGCCAGAAAAAGTAAATATACCTGTGTATACCCTCCACTACACCACTGCATGTAACTATATACATATAACTATGAGTGTGCATGCATGTCAGTGTTAACATCAACCAAACATTATCAATATCAGTATTTGCTAACAGCCCAGATGCCATTGTTGACAAGGTTTGTCTGATACACGTCCCAGATGCAGTCTGAGTCTCTCTCTATCTCTCTCTCTCTCTCTCTCTCTCTCTCTGTCTCTATCTCCCCCTCTCTCTTCCTCTCTCTGTCTCTCTTCCTGTCTCTCTCTCTCTCTGTCCCCAGCTGCCTCCCGCCCAGCTTCCGTCAGTAACTCATTAAGTTGCTTAATTACGGCGGCAGACAAACGTGTGCACCGGGGACAGCTGGGCATGTGTGCACACTGTTGCAACTCACGTCATCCTGTCCTTGCTAGTTTCCTGCTACCAAGAAGAAGTATTTCCTTTTTGTGAATGTACCAAAAAAATGTATCGTTTCTGTTTCCCATTGGCTGTTTCTGTTCCTGTGCGTTTCTCCCCCCCCCCCCCCCCCCTTCCTGTGTTATATTCCCTTCAGTGGTTGCTCCTCCTCTCTCTTTGGGAAGCAAAGTGGGAGACCAACAATTAACAAAGAGTAATTGGTTGACATAAACCCATTACCAGATCTCACTATCATTTATGAATAGTGGGGAAAAAATCCATCATGGAAATTCTGATTAAAATGCTTCAACAGTGACACCTTAAGGGCAGATGAGGATGAGCTCCTGTTGTTCCCCTCAGTGTGCTGTCTCTCATATCAATTTAATTTAGCTATTGGCCACAACGCAAAAAAAAAAAGTCTTCAAGTCAGGATTTCCTCCCTTGGATATAATATTAGCAATGTGTTGGTCCAATGAGTTAAAAAATCCTCAACTCTGTAATGTATCACTATATTTGAGTGTGATGAACTTGCAATAAAGCAATATATTGATACAACAAACTACTTAAAGACATCACTCAACAATTTCGGCAATTTGAGTCCAAATTACTTTTTTCTTTTCAGATTTACTCTCCCCTTTTTAATCGAGCAGTAAGAGCCAATGTAGCAGTTAGCTTGTTGATGCAGCCATAAGCCATAAGGAATGTAAGCTAACGTTGGTGGACCAGGTAGCACGACGCCAACCGGAACCAGATGCTCTGGTCTGCTGGCAGCTGTTTTCTGTAACGTACTTCCAGTGACACATTGCGCTCACACGAGGTTCATTCCCATCCACACTCCAACGGGTGGGATGATAGCTTTTTGTTATGATTTGTATTTGTGACTCTGATTTATTGCAATTCTACAAGTAATGTGATTTGATAGTATCGATTATTGCATTTTTTTCCTTCTTACAAACAAAAGCAAAAGTTGAATTATAAATTTCAAGAGACAATTCATCATGAGTCCAGAGCATGAATCACATTTTTCTCAACATGAACAGATCTACTTAATATAACCTTGTTGCATTTCATGCAAATTCTACATGATTTCATTACATCGGAACCATGAAATTATATCCTGCTGTTTTTTTAAGTGCAGATCCCACAATGATGATTTTAAGAGATATTGTAAGCCATTGTTTTACAGCTTAATAGACTTACAGACTTACATGTGGATGGGTTTCACCTGTCCTCCCCAATTTGCTGAGTAACCAACCGGCCAGACATCCCTTTTTATTAACTAAACCCCCGTTCCAAGTTCATCTTGGCCGAGGCTGATGTGTCCGCCTTCCTCAGACTCATTCTGTGTCCTTGTGTCTTGAGTCAAAGCCACAACGGGACACCGGACAATCATTTCTGCTATTTTTCAAGATGTCGTCCAATCCGTTTTTTGTCCTTCTTTTCTCAGATGAATGCTTCCCAATCAGGCAGTCAATTCCTACGTCCTTAACTTTTTCACATCCTCATCTGGAATCATCCTGGTGTCGTCATTCTTTAGTTCCCCAGTGTGAAGTCTGCTCCGCAATTAAGCACTCCACTGAACAGGAGTGCCACAAGTGTTGCTTTCAGACTTTTTTTCCAATATTTGGAATGACCTGGTTATATTAAGTGGAATAATTATCGTGGATTGATTGATCTTCGCAGGCGAGAGGAGCAAGCAATCACAAAGTGTGGTGTGCAACATGTGCGTCATCACCCTCCTGCAGAAATATACTTTCAAAGTGTTTCTGAAAGCTTCAAAGAAAAAATATTGATTTTTACAAAGTAAACTCGAGAACTTCTTTCTTCCTTTTATCTGCAGAAAACTGACTGACAACACGTTTTAGCAGCACGTTTTCTTCCACACACCTCTTAGCCAACTATGAATCCAATTTGTTTTCATGATCACATCATGGTATTCTGTTATAATCTATCAGGATGTAAATCATGACATCATAATTCTAAGACTAGACGAAAGGTGTGATGAAGGTGAACGTTTAGTTGTGTGTAATTGTGTTGTGTAATTATATTTTGATGCCGTTCCGTGACATACCAGCGTATGAATTTCATTAGAAAAGGTCTCCAGCTTCATTCACTCAGAGCTCTGAGATCCACGACAACAACGTTTAAATGTAAGAAAGAACAACATTTTTAATTTTCCCAAGATTGCTTCTATGTTTTGGATTACAGAAACAAACAAACACATGTGCGCTCCATGGATCACAAGTTAGGACAGGAAGTTCATGTAGGGAGGAGGACAGGAAGTTCATATAGGGAGGAGGACAGGAAGTTCATGTAGGGAGGAGGACAGGAAGTTCATGTAGGGAGGAGGACAGGAAGTTCATATAGGGAGTAGGACAGGAAGTTCATATAGGGAGTAGGACAGGAAGTTCATATGGGGAGGAAGACAGGAAGTTCATGGGCGCGTTTGGGATCGCATGCATTTGCGCCGATGCATGCACGAGACTTGAGAGGATCCGCCGGAACTCGTCACCAGCATTTGTGACGTTTTTTTCCCAGAATGCCTTGTTTTGCGAGGCAAATGCATGCGCATGCTTGATTCCAAACAAGCCTCATGTAGGGAGGAGGACAGGAAGTTCATAGGGAGGACAGGAAGTTCATGTAGGGAGGAGGACAGGAAAGGCGCGTTTTGAATCATGCATGCGCATGCATTTGCCTCGCAAAACCAGGCATTCTGGGAAAAAAACGTCACAAAAGCTGGTGATAACTTCCCTTTGCGACATGTCACATGACTTTAAAAACTTGCGGTATCTCCAGGGTACCTCCCTCCGCATGCTTTTCTGTGCAGATGGTCTCAAATAAGTGTGGACATAAGACACTCCCCTCAACGTTGCCCTTGTTGGTTAGAATTACCACGTGGTATTTCCCACGTGAGAAAATTCCTCAGCCTCCGTCAACAAGGGGAGTTCAAATGCCTCGGCTCGAATTCGTCAGCAACGAAGAAAGCCAGCGCCGCTGGGCAGGCCATATTCTTTGTGCAAAGTCCGTTAAGTTTCCCCTGGCTCGACAGTTTTTGTTATGTATATAATTATTAATAAAGTTTAAATTATTATTATTTTTTTTTAAAGTCCGTGAAGTGCACCTGTGCCCGACTTGACGTGGTGAGAACTTGACGTGTTTATGACGAGTTCCGGCGGATCCTCTCAAGTCTCGTGCATGCATCGGCGCAAATGCATGCGATCCGAAACGCTGGATGGGTCTGCAAACAGAGCTTTTTATCCAGGAGACTACACTACCCATGTCCCATGTGATTAAGGTTTTGTTTTGTATCAGTTTCACCGTCTTTTAGAAAAAGTAAATTGCAACAAGACTGGAACCAGAAAGTGATGTGTATCACTCTTGTATCAACATTTTCTTTTCTGCTGTCTAAGAATCTACCATCTTGGCCCTCTGTGTTCTACAGCAGGAATAATTCAATGATAATGATATATTCCTATAATATCCGACTGCAATATTACAGACATATCTGAACCAGCTCTAATGGCCTCACCGGTATAACTTTGGCCATCATTCCTGAACAAAGAAAAGAGACAAATCCAAAGATAAAGGACATCAGCACACTGCAGCTCCTCTGTGATTGGCAGGTGATAAGGATGTCAGCGCTGAAACACGTAAGACATCAACAGATAAAGAGGACTGTGACTCTAAGAGGCTGCTGAAAGGCGTCTCGGTGGTGTCTGTTTTTTTGAAGACAAAAAAAGCCTTTTTGTCTTCACAGACTCTTGTTGGCGGTCCAGGACTAATGAACTTCTGGTCAGCAGCCAGCTCCTCTAACCTCCACGGTCCCTCGGCTGCAGTCAAGTAACCTCTGTTTCCTGCCAGGTGAAACCAGGCAGGGAATCCCCTCGCTCCCTCGCCCGCTGACCACCCAAGCCTCGTTCACAGCTGTCGGCAGAGCTCCGAGGAGGAACACAGCCGCGGTTTAGAGAAGCATGCAGAGACAAAAGAAAAGCTTGCTCGAATTAAGCATTTTCACAGAGAGCTTTGGACTTTTCTTCTCAAAGACTCTGTGCTTCTGCGCAGTCTTGTGTGTGGAAGGTTCGAGAGGTCACTAGCACTGATGTTTTTGAGCAATTAAAAAAAAATAGATCCAGAGAAAGAGCAGGGATGTGAACTCATGAGATTTAAATAAACAGCTTATTGTCTTGTTTGTCTTGTTTATTTCGCCAATTACAGGCCAGTTTCCTTGCTTTCTCAGTTCTCAAAAATTCTGGAGAAATTATTTGTTGTACGTTTGGACAGTTTCATTGAAAAGCATCAGTTACTAATGGATTGCCAGTATGGTTTTAGAACAAACCGATCAACTTCAATGGCTTTAATGGAATTAGTTGAAGAATTAACAAGTTCACTTGACAATAAGAAATATGCTGTAGGGGTTTTTATTGACTTGAAGAAAGCATTTGATACAATCGATCCCGATATTTTATTGCAAAAGATGAACAGGTTTGGAATTAGAGGGGTGGGGTATGATTGGTTACGTAGCTACATTGGAAACCGGCAACAGTTTGTTCAAATGGGTGAATATAGATCAACTAGCCTAGACATTACATGTGGTGTGCCGCAAGGTTCTATATTGGGACCAAAATTATTTATTTTATATATCAATGATATTTCTAAAGTTTCCAGTATTGTTAAACTGGTTGTTTTTGCCGATGACACCAATATTTTTTGTTCTGGGGAGAATTTACAGCAGCTGTTGGAAGTAGTCTCAGCAGAATTGTGTAAGCTGAAATTGTGGTTTGACACAAATAAGTTATCATTAAATCTAAAAAAAAACAAATTCATCATATTTGGCAAAAGGAAAATAAATTTAAATACACAAGTTGAGATAACAATTGATAATGTGGGATTAGAAAGGGCTTTTGAGAATCCTTTCTTGGGAGTAATCATTGACCACCGTTTCAGCTGGAAACCCCATATAAAGTATGTTCGATCAAAGTTAGCAAGAAGTATTGGAATCCTAGATAAAGCAAGGCATATCCTGAACCAGAAATCACTTTTCACTTTGTACTGTACTCTTATACTACCTTATCTGACTTATTGTGTGGAGGTGTGGGGAAACACTTACAAAACCAACTTACCGACATTATGCACGATACAAAAAAGAGCAATACGAGTAGTTAGTAATGTAGGTTATCGTGAACACACAAATTAACTGTTTTTAAATTTATGGACATTGAAGTTCATGGACATAGTTGAATTTAAAACGGCACAAATAATGTACAAAACAATCAATAATTTACTTCCTGGCAACATACAAAAAATGTTCAGGGAGAGAGAAGGAGGTTATGACTTGAGAGGCAAATTTAACTTAAAACAACCTAGTGTACATACCACTCTAAAAAGCATGTGTATTTCTGTCTGTGGGGTGAAGCTGTGGAACAGTTTGCCTGAGGTTATCAAACAAAGTAAGAATGTCGGACACTTTAAGAAAAAGTTAAAGCACTTGATTTGTCAAAAATATAGACTGGATTGAATGTTACGGAATGTTCAGTTCTTTTTTGGATATTTAAATATCTGTTGGTTGTTTGTTAGCGTTTTGTTTGTTTAATCTTTTTTGTTTTTAGCAACAAGGTTGTAAAGTACAAATGTTAGGCATGTAGCTAATTAGCTTCAGCCTAAACCTTTTTTTTTTACGTCAACCTGATGTAAATGGTCGTTGTATTGGTTGGTACACTGTAAACATGAAATAAATAAATAAATATTTTTTGGGGCCACCAAATCATTGTAACTCCTGGTGTCCTGTCTTCCAGGTGGTGTCCAACAGAGCGGACATGGCCATCGGTTCCCTCACCATTAACGAAGAGAGGTCAGAGGTCGTAGAGTTCTCCGTCCCCTTCGTGGAGACAGGGATCAGCGTCATGGTTTCTCGCAGCAACGGCACCGTGTCGCCGTCGGCTTTCCTCGGTGAGTCGCCAGTTCTCTCCTCTACACACACACACACACACACACAAACCCTGACTGTAAATTGAATGTTCTCTATTATATCGTAAATCTTGCAAATTTTCTGTTTTGGTCTTCTTCACACAGAAACACACACACACACACACACACACACACACACACACACACAAAGTTGATTCACATCACTTATCTGTATAACAGCTTGGTTAATGACGGAGAAGAGCTGAAAAGAAAAAAAAAACAAGTTGCACTCGTAAAACAGGGATGATAAATGTCACTACCTCAAAACAAAAGTTTATTTGTACTCTCCGACATTGGAGGAATTGGAGACACAAATCAGCTGCCGCCAATATAAAATCCAATCAAACATGTCCAGTATAAAGCATAAAGAACGTAAACTTAAAAACACTACCTGCTTTAGCCTATATTATTGAATGTGTATTCATTCCGAAGTCCCAGCGAGTTGATCTACATGTCTACAACACAATACAGATTAAGTGGCCACACATCTAGAACCAGCAGTGGCTGTTTGTTACTGAGGGAAAAATAATACGTTTTCCAAAGTATTGAGCTGCTGTTATTTTTTGCTGCTGGTGTGGAAAAAAAATATTTATAAATCCACTTTATTGCCCGAGTGTTAACAAGAAGTAAAGATTTATAAGTAGGCAACAACACAGCTGGCTCGAAGTCAGGAAATCAAAACATCAATTACTTACTGCATATCAATATGTGGAAAAAGGAACTATCATTGCAAAACATTAGGAAAGAGCTGCTGCCCCCTCAGGTATCACACTGGCTTTTGTCTGAATTTGTAGCACAAACACATTGTATCGAACATGAGGCTGTAAAGGTTAAAGTCTTAACGAGGCAATTCATATGGAACCGTCTGTATTCATCATCCTCTTTAAGGACTCTTTAGGGCGTTATGTAAACCTACAAGCCGGCTCTCATCCCTTTTTTACAAGATGATTTTTTTTCCAAAGCAGGGAATACGGAGGAGAAAAAAAGCCATCTCATGTGTCATGTATTTTTAAAATAATTATTCTAGTCTGGTTTTCATCAGTGTTCTGATGAAAACCAGACAGCAAAGCCACGTAACTCCAAATCATAAAATCTTTACCTGTCTGTCACAGAATTAATTTAAAAAGTATTTTATTGGTTTTTAAATCACTGAATGGCTTGGCCCCGTCTTATCTGTCTGTCATGGTTGAGACATATGTCCTCTAGCTCACAGCCTCTTGATGGTTCCCGAGGTCAGAACTGAAAAGCACGGAGAGGCACTCTTCATTATTAATTACGCTCCAAAACTTCAGAACGGTCCACATGAAGGGCTTAAGGGCTCTAAATCATCTCACACGTTCAGATGACACATTGTTTTTTACTGTTGCTTTCTGCAAATCTCATCTTTCCTGCTGTTAAAATTCTATCATATTGTGTATTGTTTTCCTTGCTTTTTTTTAATAATTTTATAAATTATCATAAGTTCTGATTATCTGCCTTTATGTTAGGAACGTTGTGTTGCATTTATGCAGTTAATGGTACTGTATTCAGCTTGGCGTAGCGGAAGTTTCGTGGCAAAAAGCCTCGCCGAGACTGCGCTGAAAGCTCGCCAGCTCCAACCTGGTCTACTTTCGGCGCAAGGCGTAAATAAAGTCCATTCATTCAGTGCGAATCACAGCTGGCGGAGTGGAAGTTTGGCTGACTGCGCGCAGTGCGCACACGTCACCGAGACCTCACAGGCAGGTTTCCACAGTTCCAGGCACATTTAAATGCAATAAATAATCACAACAAACACTATTTAATGCAACTAATTGAATCAACACGTGAATTTATATCTATATAGATTGTCCCGTCACATCTGACGTCAGATCAAAGGCGGATTGCACGCGTAACAGAAACTCAGCCTCTCGGACCAAAACATCTCCCTCTCTCTCTCCTGTTTTTTATAATATGGGCATTGTTATTATTATGATACGCGCGCACAGCGCGTGATGCGCATGGTGGGAGCGGCGGCGCTGCTTCTGTCATCGGGTTGTCAAGTGACGGAACTTGCACTGAACCTCCCCTAACGCATTAAAGGTGAGGA
This sequence comes from Eutrigla gurnardus, assembly GCF_963514095.1. Classification (NCBI taxonomy): domain Eukaryota; kingdom Metazoa; phylum Chordata; class Actinopteri; order Perciformes; family Triglidae; genus Eutrigla; species Eutrigla gurnardus. The sequence continues at coordinate 5,048,207 of NC_139928.1, read as the reverse complement.
GAGGAGCTCATTTGATTGGTGAAGATCTGAATCTGCGCCTGGTCTACGAAACTAGGGCCCATTGTGTGGATAAAGGCTGGTTAGCTGCATTTTAGAATAGCAACACATTTCTGACAAATTGATGTTGGTATCCTGCAGTTTGAGCAGTTCTATGGTCCAATTTTTTTCTTCAATTCATGGGCTCTAAAGTGTATGATCTCTAGAGCTTGAATGCTGCATTTGCTACCTGATGTTTTGTACACAGATCACTACTGAACCATCCAACACGGCAGTTTGTACCAAATGTAATCTGTTTCTGCCAGTCGGTGTGACATTAACGCTGCAGGTTCAGGCAGCAAAACCGCACAGTTGGGTTTTGGAAAACTGCCAGGAGCACATTGGAAGGCGCAGTGTGGAACACCGGTCTTGTGGCCCTAAGTCCTGTTTGGACCCCTCCACCTCCCTACCTGCTCACTCTATTAGCATTGTTTTTGTGCTGAGGGACACAGGAAGAAAACGGACAATTGTGTCCCCTGTACACAAAACCAAACGTAGTTCCCAAACTGCCCTAAGACGTGGTTGTTAGGCTTCATGTGTTGATGAGGAGGATAGCTTTGCATTTGCTATATGGCCACTTAACTACTGTGTAAAACTGATGAATGAAAAAACCCCACCAGACTAGCGTCAAGGTTATGTGATACCTAACTTTAAGGTCTGGATTCCTCCAGCTACATGCGGCGGGATTCCATATCGTTTGAGACATTTAAAGCTCTCTAAAGTCTGAGTGCAGCATTTGACCTGTTAACCTCCTGATGTATCCCAAGTCTTCTGCGTTGATCAATCCTGTACAATGCACTGCATAGTCAACTGTCAATACTGTCATGTACTGGAGGACAGGACGATAATTACTTGTCACTTGATATGGAACGCATGGCTGCCTGAACCAGACGGCCCACATCTTTATTCTGGAAGCCAATGAATCTGGATGACATCATGCTATTAAATCTCATCACTTGTCATTCATTTTTTAAGCTATAACTAGCGTCTGTGCATTCAGTGTGAGTGTCAACATTGTGTACGTTTGCATAACTATTCATAACGATTCAACATCTACAACGTTAATTAAACAAAAGTTTACAGGATAGGAGCTTGTGTCCAAAAGCTTGCAAGTCCAATCAGAGAGCAACACTTCACTATCACCTGTGAGGGCACTTGAGCAAGCTCCAGTGGGGGCCTTGCACTGGCGAACAGGTCAGATTGCTTTCAGGGTTTCCATGGGTTCGAGTCTCACGGTGGTTGTGTCCGAAATCACTCACTCAGTCACTCCTCCCGACTCAGATCCAGGGACTTCTATGTAGAGGACTAAGTACAGAACTATAAAGAAGACAATGTAGATGACTAAGTAGAGGACTGTTAAGAAGAATATATAGAGGAATAAATAGGGGACGATAAGGAAGACTATGTACGTAGAGGACTAAGTAGAGAACTATAAAGAAGTCTATGTTTGTAGATGACTAAGTACAGAACTATAAAGAAGTCTATACTGGATGACTAAGTAGTGAACTATAAAGAAGTCTATGTATGTAGATGACTAAGTAGAGAACTATAAAGAAGTCTATGTACTGGATGACTAAGTAGAGAACTATAAAGAAGTCTATACTGGATAACTAAGTAGCGAACTATAAAGAAGTCTATGTACGTAGATGACTAAGTAGAGAACTATAAAGAAGTCTATGTACTGGATGACTAAGTAGAGAACTATAAAGAAGTCTATACTGGATGACTAAGTAGCGAACTATAAAGAAGTCTATGTACGTAGATCAGCCTGTCCTCCGCGAGAAAACGACCACATAGGTCGTGTGTCAAGCACCGAATTACGACCATATGTTACGTTTCAAAATAGCGCGCCCTCTAGCGATCAAGTAAATATCGACACTCCGGTGTCTCAGACGATCGCCCCCCGTCAATCATCGGCAGAGACCCCCCCCACACGTCGACCTAAACCTACCCCGCCCCCCTACCCCCCCCCCCCCCCCCCGCGCGTGCGCGGACGATCGCCCCCCGTCAATCATCGGCAGAGACCCCCCCCACACGTCGACCTAAACCTACCCCCGCCCGCCCCCCCCCCCTACCCCCCCCGCGCGTGCGCGGACGATTGCCCCTCGTCAATCATCGGCAGAGACCCCCTCCACACGTCGACCTAACCCTAACCTTAACCACTACTATCGTTGCGGAAGAATCTCCGCAATACGCTCCCAGAGGTCGTATATTTGAGGACGTGACACACGACCTATTTGGTCGTATGAGTTGGAGGGCTTGTTGACGTAGATGACTAAGTAGAGGACTATAAAGAAGTCTATGTACGTAGATGACTAAGTAGAGGACTATAAAGAAGTCTATGTACGTAGATGACTAAGTAGCGAACTATAAAGAAGTCTATGTTTGTAGATGACTAAGTAGAGGACTATAAAGAAGTCTATACTGGATGACTAAGTAGCGAACTATAAAGAAGTCTATGTACGTAGATGACTAAGTAGAGGACTATAAAGAAGTCTATACTGGATGACTAAGTAGCGAACTATAAAGAAGTCTATGTTTGTAGATGACTAAGTAGAGAACTATAAAGAAGTCTATGTTTGTAGATGACTAAGTAGAGAACTATAAAGAAGTTTATGTACGTAGATGACTAAGTAGAGAACTATAAAGAAGTCTATGTTTGTAGATGACTAAGTAGAGAACTATAAAGAAGTCTATGTTTGTAGATGACTAAGTAGAGAACTATAAAGAAGTCTATGTACGTAGATGACTAAGTAGAGAACTATAAAGAAGTCTATGTACGTAGAGGACTGTTAAGAAGACTATATAGAGGACTAAGTAGAGGACTATAAAGAAGACTATTTATGTAGAGGACTAAATAGAGGACTATAAAGAAGACAATGTAGATGACTAAGTAGAGAACTATAAAGAAGTCTATGTATGTAGATGACTAAGTAGAGGACTATTAAGAAGTCTATGTACGTAGAGGACTGTTAAGACTATATAGAGGACTAAGTAGAGGACTATAAAGAAGACTATGTATGTAGAGGACTAAGTAGAGGACTATAAAGAAGACAATGTAGATGACTAAGTAGAGAACTATAAAGAAGTCTATGTATGTAGATGACTAAGTAGAGGACTATTAAGAAGTCTATGTACGTAGAGGACTGTTAAGACTATATAGAGGACTAAGTAGAGGACTATAAAGAAGACTATGTATGTAGAGGACTAAGTAGAGGACTATAAAGAAGACAATGTAGATGACTAAGTAGAGAACTATAAAGAAGTCTATGTATGTAGATGACTAAGTAGAGAACTATAAAGAAGTGTATGTACGTAGAGGACTAAGTAGAGAACTATAAAGAAGTCTGTTTGTAGATGACTAAGTAGAGAACTATAAAGAAGTCTATGTACGTAGATGACTAAGTAGAGAACTATAAAGAAGTCTATGTACGTAGATGACTAAGTAGAGGACTATTAAGAAGTCTATGTACGTAGAGGACTGTTAAGAAGACTATATAGAGGACTAACTAGAGGACTATAAAGAAGACTATGTATGTAGAGGACTAAGTAGAGGACTATAAAGAAGACAATGTAGAGGACTAAGTAGAGGACTATAAAGAAGTCTATGTATGTAGATGACTAAGTAGAGGACTATTAAGAAGACTATATAGAGGACTAAGTAGAGAACTATATAGAAGACAATGTAGAGGACTATGTCGAGGGCTTTTATTGTGAAAGGTAAGATCTAAAAGAGCGGTATATACTGCTGTTAACGTTGAGGCAATTAATGTATTTTCCCAAATAATAATAAAAAAAAGAATTAAAGTACTTTGTGACCGTAACGATGCTCTACTCACATTTAATGTATAATTCTCATAGATTTCTCTCAGTGGTTCTGCTCACGTCTGTCCGTCGTGTTTCTTTCAGCGTACTCCATGATGATATGATGCTCAGTTAGTGAGTGCCGGTTGTACTCACTCGGACACAGCCTGTGTGAGTGTTAAATAAGACAGCATGATGGGACTTGGCTAGTGGCTCTTCTGCGACTGTCGTTGGGGAAGTTGGTCTCCAGCACTCGTTGCCCTGCTGAGCGTCATACGATGGCAACAAAAACATCTGCTTGTATGTTAAGTTTTCACATGTCACATTATTTTTGGACATGGCCGGAAATATACGTGCATGAACAGGAACCACTTGTGAGACCCACGGGACCACAACATGGAAGAAACCTGGTCAAGAAGTGTTACACTAGTAATGAGGTGTAGGTTTTCTTTGAAGGGGTGGAGCAGAGCACAACAACAGCCCTGATAACTGACATGACCTGGATGTAAATGATCCTCAATTATGAAACCGGCCTTCACTTCTGACACACTTTTGTTTCCCACTTAAAAGGATCCACACTGAAAACTGCCGATCTGGACCTTTGACTTGACAGTGGAGTCTTTTTCATTCTCTTTTTAATTGTATTTTTTTGTGAAGCGTATGTCTCAGTCAATGGCAGCCTTTCCTCAAGATAAGGCCTCTTAATTTACAAATCTTCTTAGACTAATTCCAGACATTTCCAAGCATGAAGTGATGGAAAGATGAGCGATGGGGAGAGAGAGCTAGAGGAGAGTGAGAGAAGGGGAAAGGGTTTGTGTGTGTGTGTGTGTGTGTGTGTGTGAGAGAGAGAGAGAGAGTGAGTCTTGTCATGTACCAATTTAAACCAAACACAAAGGAGTGAGGTCGAGGTTGAGTGGCTTTGAAAGAGCGAGCGATGGAGCTGATATTTTCAGACGTTCTCAGATGTTTTAATCTGAGCAGCGACTGGCTGACATGTGTGTGTGTGTGTGTGTGTGTGTGTGTGTGTGTGTGTGTGTGTGTGTGTGTGTGTGCGTGTGTGTGTGGCCCTGACGAGATAAGATGATCAGCCATCGCGGAATGACTTGTTAGCTCAGAGCAGTGTCTTGTTCTGCAAACCTCTCTGAATCTGTCAATACTGAACAGAATTAGCTTTAGATTTCGGCTCTTTACTTTCATGATTGACCCAGTTTTCCTTCATGGATCAGTGAAGTTCACATTGTGTAGATGAATAGATATTTACAAAAACAAAGCTATTAACAATTGCAAAGACTATGATTATATCCCCACGTCTATCAATAATATAACAAATGTCAGATACATCAACATTTCTGCAATTATTTTGCAATATAGACTACTTTCTAAACGCCTTTTGAAAATCCAATCAAAATGTTTTTGTTGAAAAGAACCGTTCAAATAATGAAATGTAGTGACATTAACCATCCACCCAAGTGTATATGTGTCTGCTTGTTCAACAAAAGCCCAACTCTTTTCTCATGAGATTACACCAACAATAACGATAGGTTTATGCAACAATACAAAACAATAAGAAAGGAAAATAGACATACAGGAGTGTGAAATAATTTACATTAAAAAACGGTTAAGAATGCCATAATTCATGTGCAATAACATGGGGGAAAATACTTGATCAAATAAGATGGAATACAAAACATGGTTATCTCTTTGCTTGTTAACCCTTAATTCAACAAGTTTGACATCTCTGCACAATTTGTGTTGGGTACAGACGTCTGAGGCCAGAAGTAAACATTCGCTTACAAGTTCCCAACAGACTCAAATTCACTGCAGATCTCGTTTCCACCAAAATTAGCATTTTTCGTCTCAGAACGTGTAAACTCTCTGCAGGTTTCATGAGATGAACACAAGCAGGATACGCTGAAAACAAATAAACTTTATATGATAGAGTGTCACCATCATCAGCTCGGGTTCAAATATAATAATGAGACATGCAGGTCCCGATCACAAGGAGACTCTGTGCAGCCGGCACAGCCACTTCAAAAAACGGCCATCGGCGAGGTGTGTCAGATAGAAAACAGCTGATGAACCTGAGCGGAGGGTGAACGGAGCAGTCGGGTCAAATATGGATTCCCACGTCTCGCTCAATTTGATTGGCTGCCTGTACAACGTGTGACATTGATGAGTAATAGGACTCTTTTTACTCACTTCAATGCTGTTCAATTGGAAAACAGTGGTTTTGTGGGCGATGTGTTCCTAGTGACGCGTCTCGATGAGATTGGAAATCAGGGAAAAGGCATGATAGATCCGAATATTCACTCTGCAATATTTGCTGAAGACACAATCAACACATTTAAAAGGTTAAATCAAATGAAAATTACTCCACTAATGTAGATGTAACATGCATAATTTGCTTTAAAAGGCAACCGTTTTATATATTATGGCCTCATGAGGGTGGGGGATTAGGACATTGATCTTTTTTTTTCTAAAAGCCTATGAGCTTTTTTGTTGTTTTGTTCCATTTTACATGCAGCAGCCAATTTAATATTTGTTTTTGCCTTGTTTTGTTATTTCTTGCTGCTGGTTTTACCGCCTTCATTTTAAAGGGCAGTTTACTTAACATTTTGCATGTTGCATTCTCTCAATATGAAGTTGGAGATTGAGTTAGCGGTTACCTTAGCAGAAAGATGTGAAACAGGTGGATCAACGAACATGGCTCTGTGGTCAAACAATTTATTCCTATTTGAAGTAAACGAGAGCCAGACAAATAATCTCCCACCAAGTGTGAAAGTGGATCGCTCTCTCCGGTCTGAGCAGCGGTAATATTGTAGCTGTACATAAAGCACTACTAACAGATGTGCCCCGGAGTTCCACGCTGCACCTCCTTTGGTCCTCAGCGAAAAAACCTGCCAAGTCTGAAGTCGATGGGATGAACAGATCGGACATACATGCATGAAATAAGTCTGCTTCAGGAGTGGACTTCTATCCTCCCCTCATAAACCTAATCTGTCTAATCTTAAGGGATCTATTTCATACTTACACAGCTGCGGCGGTACATCCACCCATCTGTTAGAGCAGATTTAGGAGACAATGGGAAACGCGTCATGGTCTGACGGAGAAGCAGGGCTCCCAAGGCCATTTTATCTTAAGACTGCCAGGCCTCAGGGCCGACCAGGACTCCGTACTAGCTTTGCATGGTTGTGTGGGTTCCGTGTGTGTGTGTGTGTGAGGCCAGAGAGAGGTAAACATGTGAGGAAAGGTCGAAGGTGATTGAAACAATGAAGCGGGAAAAAGGAAGTGGCGAGAGCGATAAGGCAGGACGATTGTTTCTGCTGGAGGTGCCGCTGAAAAACCTCCTGGACGTTTAAATAGAGCTGGTTAGAGTGAGAGGGGGGCAAGACGGTTCTAATCAATGGACACATGCCACAACTCTGCAATGGGATCGATTGGCTACATTCAAGGCAACGAGAACAAAGAATTGTGGGGGCCATGCTGCCTTGGCAACGACTTAATTAAAATACATAATGTCAGGAATGTTTGCACTTACACTTCAAATACTAGGTAATAAAGTGCAATTAACATTTCACGAAATAATCAAATTGCATCAGATTACATCACCGCATGTAAAAAACGTTAAAACAAACAGTGGAACAATTGCAATTGATTAACATTCAGTCTAATTTGCATGTTGCATTTTTAATCTTTTTATCTTCCTCCGGCCAGAATGCATTACACATTTCATATTTAAAAAAAAATGTTACATGTTAGATCCAGTCGATGCTCTCAGGCAACATTGTACCATTGAACCCGACATGGGAATCAAACCCGGGACCCTCTCGCTGTGAGGCGACAGTTCTACCCACTACACCACCATGCTGCCCCAAATGCACACAATCTCTTTCCTCAATGCACCCCAAATGCCTTGCTCCATCTCCTCAGCTGGGACTTTCAGTGGCTCGCTTCACTGTTTGGCATAGAGTTTGGGTTGTTCCACTATATTGTCAATACAGCTCCTAGTGAGAAGCCTCTAAACTGTTCAGCAGGATGTTTCACTTCTGTTGCCTTTGGTAATCTGCCTTTCCATTGTGGGTCTGGTAGGATGGTGTGTATGTATTCCACTGGCAGGCCTCTGGAATGGATTGTAACGAAAGTAATGAATAATCCCTCTCTAATCAAGCCTGCTACTCGACCTCCATTTCCACCAACACCAGGTTCCCCATGCTCACTCTGAACTACTTTCTATTGATTTTCTACCATTGTGGTACTTCCATCTTCATCCTCATCTCCATCCTCACACTCACTCTCTCCCTGCGGGTTTGCCACTACAACCTTATCTTCCTCGTCACTATATGACACCTCATCCTCACTCGCACCTGGCAGCTCCACCTGTGCTGTATAATGTGCCATAGAAAACGTGTGGATTCATCTAATGCGTTTAACAATAATAAATGTGAGTGTGAGGTACATTTTGTTATTGATGAAATCTAAATGTTATTCATGGTAAATACATTTAGATAATTCTAACTCTTCCCCTAACAAATAAAATACACTTGCGTTCCAACCTAGTACGCCTGGTATGGCGTTATGCAATTCCATTACGGTACAAGGTAGCCTCAGGGCAACATGCAGTTTTTTGTAATTTCCTATGAAACATTTGTTGATATGTCATATGTTAAAAATACTTAATTACTTACCAGGGAAGGTCACTCAGATTTTTGGTAGGTGATTATCTGGACAAAAAATAGTGAAAAATGCTTTTTCTGAGAGAAAATAGGGCGCTGTGGGACGCATGCACATGTGCTTAAAGAGGATGAAAAATGAACCCCTGTGGGGCATGTGACCCAATTGAAGTCCCAGACACTCAATGATCAACACCATCACAATGATCAATATGCAGATGTAGAACAAAGTAAAACCCCTGATGATGCACTGCTTACTCATAAACCTCGGTTTGCAAATCACATTTTCAACCATTGAGTCCTGCTTCAATCAGTTTTAAACAATTTTAATTAAAATTAAAATCATTTCAAATTTTGAATCGCCGGAGGATGAATTTTCTGAATCACTTTTACAGCCATGATTGCGCGACACTCTGAGGTTTTCCATTCAGCATTAGAGAGAAAATAGTCCTTACATGCAGTGTTGGGACATTATACATCTAATCTCTTTAATTAGCAATAACAAGTGTAGCTCAATCAATCTTCCAACAACACGAAATGACACTCAGCAAATGAGAAAATAAGACGGCTAGAGAGGCTCAGAGGACCAGACAGACCTCTGAGCTGGAGAGCGAGGCGGGACACAAAGTCTAAACCGGGATCATAGGAAACACTTAAAGCAGGTGTGTCAAACTGATCCAGTAAAGGGCCGCTGTGGCTGCAGGTTTTCATTCCAACCAAGCAAGAACACACCTGACTCGACTTATTCACCTACCTGATTGGCCTTCACACCTTGATTGGTTGGATCAGGTGTGTTCTTGCTTGGTTGGAATGAAAACCTGCAGCCACACCGGCCCTTTACTGGATCAGTTTGACACACCTGACTTAAAGTGTCGGGGGAGCCGGTGAAGAGGGACGTGATAATGGAAGGGAGGAGAAGTAAAGGGGGAGCGTGTTTTTAGAATATATATATATATATATATATATAAAAAAAACTCAGCGACCGGTCAGAATGTCTCCACCTGCAGTTCTCCTAAAAATCACATTCCCACAAAACGAAACTGCTTTGTGATTATGTTTGCTCTTGGCTTATTGCAAATGACTGTCCTAATTCATGTTCGGAGCAGGTCTGGGTGGTGGTTAATGGGTCAAAGCCCATGAGATGCTGTTCCAACCAGCTACTTTTGCTGTGTTCTCGTTTTGTCTCAAGTTCCTTGTCATTTTAAGCCTACTATTTATTGTAGTATTTGTGTTGCCTGGACTCAACTAGGTTGAAACATAATTGAGAATGCAGGTTAGTTGTGGTTTCGTTGTGTGGAAACTACACTCAACAAAAATATAAACGCAACACTTTTGTTTTTGCTCCCATTTTTCATGAGATGGACTTAAAGATCTAAAATTCATTCCAGATACACAATATTACCATTTCTCTCAAACATTGTTCACAAATCAGTCTAAATGTGTGATAGTAAGCACTTCTGCTTTGCTGAGATACTCCATCCCACCTCACAGGTCTGCCACATCAAGATGCTGATCTGACATCATGATTAGTGCACAGGTGTGCCTTAGACTGTCCACAATAAAAGGCCACCCTGAAATGTGCATTTTTTTGCTTTATTGGGGGTCTGGGGACTCAGAACCAGTCAGTATCTGGTGTGACCACCATTTGCCTCATGCAGTGCAACACATCTTCTTCGCATAGAGTTTATCAGATTGTCAATTGTGGCCTGTGGAATGTTGGTCCACTCCTCTTCAATGGCTGTGCGAAGTTGCTGGATATTAGTGGGAACTGGTACACGCTGTCGTATACATCAAGCACATCCCAAACATGCTCAATGGGTGACATGTCCGGTGAGTATGCTGGCCATGCAAGAACTGGGACATTTTCAGCTTCCAAGAATTGTGTACAGATCCTTGCAACATGGGGCCGTGCATTATCTTGCTGAAACATGAGGTGATGTTCATGGATGTATGGCACAACAATGGGCCTCAGGATCTCATCACGGTATCTCTGTGCATTCAAATGCCATCAATAAAATGCACCTGTGTTCTTCGTCCATAACAGATGCCTGCCCATACCATAACCCCACCACCACCATGGGCCACTCGATCCACAACATTGACATCAGCAAAGCGCTCACCCACATGACGCCACACACGCTGTCTGCCATCTGCCCTGAACAATGTAAACCGAGATTCATCCGTGAAGAGAACACCTCTCCAACGTGCCAGACGCCATCGAATGTGAGCATTTGCCCACTCAAGTCTGTTACGGCGACGAGCTGGAGTCAGGTCAAGACCCCGATGAGGACGACGAGCATGCAGTTGAGCTTCCCTGAGACGGTTTCTGACAGTTTGTGCAGAAATTGTTTGGTTATGCAAACCAATTGTTTCAGCAGCTGTCTGAGCGGCTGGTCTCAGACGATCTTGGAGGTGAACCTGCTGGATGTGGAGGTCCTGGGCTGGTGTGGTTACACGTGGTCTGCGGTTGTGAGGCCGGTTGGATGTACTGCCATATTCTCTGAAACGCCTTTGGAGACGGCTTATGGTGGAGAAATGAACATTCAATGCACGAGCAACAGATCTGGTTGACATTCCTGCTGTCAGCATGCCAATTGCAGGCTCCCTCAATGCATGTGGCATCTGTGGCATTTTGCTGTGAGACAAAACTGCACATTTCAGAGTGGCCTTTTATTGTGGGCAATATAAGGTACACCTGTGCACTAATCATGATGTCAGATCAGCATCTTGATGGGGCACACCTGTGAGGTGGGATGGATTATCTCAGCAAAGCAGAAGTGCTCACTATCACACATTTAGACTGATTTGTGAACAATGTTTGAGAGAAATGGTAATATTGTGTATCTGGAATGAATTTTAGATCTTTAAGTCCATCTCATGAAAAATGGGAGCAAAAACAAAAGTGTTGCGTTTATATTTTTGTTGAGTGTAATTTGGCACGAGCGAGTTTGGTCTACTGCAACACAGGTGTTACTAGTCCTTTACAGTTTTTCCTCGATTGCTAAGACACATTTCTCAAAAGCTGCTCTCCTTTTCTCTAAACTGTGAACACAAAACCCAATATTCAAGCTACATTTACAAAACCTCAGACTCTTCTTGCAAAACCAAACTTTCAACTCAAAACAGTTTAATCTGTGCCCAAAACGGAACTCTCACCTCAAAACAGTTCAATCGGTGCTCAAAACTGAACTATGTTGTCAAATCGTGCCCCGAGTCAATCAAAATTAAAACCCTACAGAGCAGTCACTAAACACTACGTAGAAAAATAGAAAACACAATGCTCAGGACATGAAGCGTTAGAAATAAATGTTTATTGTTCACTGTAGGTTAAATGCATGTTGCAAAACAAAAAACCTGTTTATTTAGCACTTGTACATAGTAAAAAATAAAAGTACCAAAAACAGAAATCCTGTGCATTTACACGTAGCACTTGTACAGTACAAAAACAAACAGAAATCTTGTGCATTTAGCATTTATACAGTAAAGCCTACGTAAACATAAAGTACAAAAATATACATGGAATACTAGGCCTACAAACAGTTAGACTAACCCTCCATTACAATACTACAGTACATTGGCACAGTGATGTACTGAAACATATTTTTACTTACAGTATACTGTGGTACAGTATAGTATAGTCATACAGTAATTGCTGTCAACATTTACATACTATAATGTCAAAAAAGGTAATTTACCTGTTCTCTTCTCTAAATCTTCGGATTATGGTGGACACAGTGAATCTACTGATGTTTGGTTGTACCCTTTGTCCGGCCTCCCTCATGCTCATACCATGGACAAGAACATGGTCAATCACAGTAGCTCTGATTTCATCAGATATTACTGTTCTTTGTCTTCGCTGACCACCTCGACCACCTCTCACACGAACTCCTCCTCTCAGATTTCTATCCATTGTAGTGCCTCACAAACCAGTGCTCTCTGAATATATGTTCCCTCACATCGTTAGCCACAAGTGTGATCAATTTTGAGTTGTTGTGTTCAACCAGTGACACCTGTGCTTTACTTGTGTTTGACTTTTGACACCTGTGCTCACCATTATGCAACACAGGTGCATCACAATGAAAATGTGTTGGCAAGTTGTGTCTAAACAGGTGAAAAGTGCTTATGGTTTTGCCAAAAGAGTGACTGATTCAATCAGTGGGTTCAGGCAACGGAGCATTTGGTTCAGACAATAGGGTTTAGTGTTTTAGCAATTGAGAAAAACTGTAACATGGCTTTGTTCTACTCAAGAGTCCCGGTAGGAGACTAGACCAGGACTCCTAAACCGAAGCAGCTACATTGAATATATAGTTAATCATTTATGTATTATTTACATCTACTTAAGGTCTAATGGAGAGTCAGGACAGGCTTACACAATCACACAAATAAGAAAGGTAATAAGTAAAGTAAAACAGAAGCACAGTAGCCTATACACACTGCAGTAAAATAACTACCGCCCATAACTATCCTGTGTGCAAGAACAATACACTTTCACTCTCTATACTTAAACATCATATACGTAAACATCTAGATTCTCTGTCCTGCATAAATCAGCATGGGATTGAATATATGATTCATGGTGATCTGGATTCTAGTGATCAAGTTCTGATGATGGTAAATCAATTATGATTATTATAAAGAATGATTAAAACCATGAGTTCCGGATTGTTGAAATCTACCATATCTATTTTCACTGACACTCATCTCACCAGCACCGGACTAGATCATAAGTCCAGACGTGTCAAAACCAAAAGTGCAATCTAGACCGTTTTGGATTAAATTCCCTGGTGTTGGAGATATCTGCCTTCTCTCTAATATAACGGGTCAACATGACTCAGCTTGTGGCCCTCATGACCCGGTCACTAGAATTAATCCACAGACCTTGGCAGAACTATTTTTTTTCTACCAAAGCGCGTCCACCGACCAGAAGCAAGCGTCCTTCTGATCGTGGACGACGTGCTTGTGTTAGCATGAGATGTAAACGTTCTTCTTGGCTGAGCGGTACTGTTAGCTCGCGTAGTGGTGCTAGCTGAGATGCAGCATTGAGTATAGATGCACTCTCACTTTTGCACTGTGATACCATCCATTGTCTACCGCTTATCCTGTATTCAAGGTCGCGGGGGGGCTGGAGCCGATCCCAGCTATCATTGGGCGAAGGCAGGGTACACCCTGGACAGGTCGCCAGTTTATCACAGGGCTCACGGTGATACCGTTGGCAAATTTAGTTTGGAAGAAAGAAAGTAGTTGTTACATTATATTTCCTATGTGCTTGGAGATACACATGAGGTGACATTTTTAACAGCAAATAGCTTTTTGGACATCATTTTGTCGATATGCAAGAGTCCTAAATCATAAACCCATCAAATGTTTAATTTATACAAACTATTAGTAATTTCTATTTGCCTAAATCAAAAGAATAGATGAAACAACAAACTCCAGCAAGCATCCAGGGTGTCCAAACGACGCCCAATTGACGATATTCGTTGTCTTGCAACTATCCAAACAATATAATTCAGAAATTAGGTTAAAGATGTCAAATCCATGCTGCTTTCATATTGGAGATGCTCAAAATTCAGTCAACATCCTGACAAATATTGAGAACACTTCATATCTTTCATTGATCTTTGATGGCGATTCTTTAGCTTAAAGTGTAGGTCCGGAGTGAAATGGACCCTAGGTAATTTCCACCAAGACCTCCAGCCAAACACCCCCTCGGAAGCATTTTTAGCGATGGTCGGCAGTGGTCAAGATAGGGCGATCAGCCGAACGGCTTCGTAACAGCGCTATGGTACTTACAGTATATCTCGTAAATGTCCCCACTAATAATGCATGGAATGTTACCAAACTTCTGCAGTAGTACACATAGGGTCTGTACTCACAAAACGAGGCATTTTAAAGTTTGTAAGTAAATCAGGAGTTTATTTAAAAAGAACACTTGCCTGATAGCTTCTACTGCTAAAGCTACGCTGTTTGCGTAGACGGCACCGTGTTTACACAGCTTTTTCTTCATTGGTGTTTAATGGCAGTCGGCGTATACCTGGCCGTTTCCGTGACGCGAGTTTCACGCAAGAGTATGAAAAGGTTTCGCTTAATTTTTTTTTTCAGAAATGCTTATATTATCAGGTCGACAAGTGTTGACATGATAATACAAGCATTTATAAAAAATCGACAAAACTTTTTCATACGCTTTCGCTGGCGTGAAACTCGCCAGCGTAACTCGCCAGCGTAACTCGCCAGCGTAAATTACCTAGGGTCCATTTCACTCCGGACCTACACTTTAAAAGTGACAAATGCCAAACTACATATAACATTAAATAACACTCTGATCCTTTTCTTCTACCTCCTAATTGTACCGTTACAATTCCTTTCTCCCTTCGTTCCTTCATGTCGTCCTTGTAAAAACCTTGTAAAATCAGGATCAAACAAACAACAGGTTATTCTGCAGAACCTCCGATCTCACAGGAAGCGACGTGATGAATGTAATCAGAACAACAAAGGAGGCGGTGAGGCAGACTAACACACTCTGCCCCGTATCCTTGTCAACTCCTGTCTCACTGGCTGCTGGCACTCTGCACGGCCGGTCGGATGTCAGGTCACAGATTTGAAACATGCAAAGCCTTCAGACGACTAGAACGTCTTTACAGAGTAACACCAACATATGAATGCATATTGAGAGTTGGATTTATGACAATATTTGCAAGGAAAATCATTCGAGAAGCTACATTTCTGTCAATCTCATCAATGCCTCGGGAAGCGCTACTACGACCAAAATGTGCAAAATTCCATTTCCCTTTATTGTCTTCCAGTGTGTAAATTAGATTATACAATATATGCACATGCTATTTGCATAATAAACACTCCAGGTGCAAGCGAGTGCGACATTAAGACATGAGGAGCGAAGAGGCTATGTATGGAAATATTGTGCTTGTCACTGTCCCATATGGAAAATGGAATATTAAAGAAACCCATTTAAACGTCTTAATTGGAGAATACCTCACTGTAATTACCGTCCATAATGGCACCCCCATGTAAATGTAAATGCGAGTACTGACACGTTGTACATTACCGTGTCCTTGTCCTCCGCCTCTCGCTACAGTAAGACACTGAACTGGTGCTCAGCTTCACTGCGTGGTCATCACTGTCGTTAAAAGTGCCATGTGGGAGATATAGCCTCCTGCTCAAAGCAAATAGATGGACAACATTTCACCTCCATTGCCCATACCATCAACGTGCACAGTCATCAGTTTTTTTGAGAAAAAGCCAAGTAGAATACTCACAATTCAACCAAACCGCTAAGAGGGTCAGTGAAAATGGCACTGTTATCTTCAGATCTTCCCCTGTGGTATCGGCCTGTATTTGACGTTGGCTATCCGTGTATTTAACCATCGGTACACGTTGACTGAATCCAAAGTGTAAATCTCGTTTTCCCTCGTGGAGAGGAGACCGTCCCGCCGGGAGGAGAGCGGTCACTACTCTGCAGCTGAGATGGATGCAGCACTTGAAATTCAGACAGCGTAAACCCCCAGAGTCCCAGCATGCTGGTGGAATGCTGGGTCTAACTGGCTGCTGAGCTGGCTAAGTTAGGGCAGTCCCCCCCTGGGATCAGACCCCCTGTACTGGGGTTTACACTGGCTGAATTCAAGCTAACTGCTACCTGTCTCCTGGAGCTGCTGCGGGCTGAAGTAGCCTCCTGACGACAGGGCTTCTTCTCAAAACACACTCAGACCCTGGATGTGTGATGGGCAAGCTCTACGCTCACTATGACTCACTATCACCTTGGGTGGTACGAAGGGGAATTATAAGACAGGAGGGGCCGGAGCTGGCTGGTTAGCATGCTAATTCAGTTGATATCTCTGCAACACAATACACAACGTCCTTGACACAGCATCAACACTGTAACCTCTTCCGTTTTTAATGTTGTAGATGAAAATTCTGGCCAGATCTGACACGTTGACTCAAGCACACGAGCCAACTAATCTGTGTTACTGTTGGTTTGAATCCCTGGACCTGCTGGGAACATGTTGGCAAGCAAAATGAATACGTACTGCTGCCACTGTATGTAACAAACTGCTGCTTGAATGCCTTTAAGGAAGGTCATGTAAAACCTTGTTAACCCCTTCTGATCCAGTGGATCTGCTCACTGGGACCAGTTGGCCTACCAGACTTGTTGTACATGGCAGCTCCCAGGTGTGAGTTTTAAAAGAGACTGACAAACATCATGTGTCTTTCCCTGAATGTTCCCAGATGAGCATATACATCTATTGTTGTCCAAAGTAGATGTATAGCTGCTGCATGAGTGCGGAATAAAACAGGAATAAAACGAAGCTGATGCAGCTGCTTTACACTCGTCGCCCGTCACAGTCACATAGCAATAACTCAAAGGGAACCTTCAGTTTTTGCTCTGCACTATGTAATTATTTACACAGTTCCACTGTGAAGATAATTTTGATTTCACCATGGAGATATAAAAAAAGGAATGGATTAAACCCAACAGTCATTTTACTGGAATGGAAAATTATTGCATTCTCCGTCCTGTCGAGAAAACACGAGCAGACATAATATACATGAAAAAAACCGCAGTGCTCTCAGGTTGATATGCTGCTGAGCTAATTTAGCTGCTGTAATATGTGATTATATAGAAAACACAGACCAAAGAACACAAAATTTAATATCACTTTTTAAATCACCTCCTTTGGGTCACACCGATTATATGCTAAGACAAAGAAGCTCTGGACAAATATGTACATGGAGTTAGTGAGAATGACACCAAAATATCTTTCAGAGCTTCTGGTGTCTCCATAATGTCAAATAAAAATAAATTTGGGTTCAGGCAATACAATCACTTTGTCGGATTAAGGAAAAGACAATTGCTTGAGTTAAAATAAATATGGAAGGGATTTCATGGAAGTTACATGACAAATAAATCAACGTTGACTTCTGCTTTCACATGGGACACGAACAGCGGTCTCCTGGGTCAAAATCAAGTGTTTTTAGGAAACAGAAAACAGGAAAACAACTTGGGTAAAACTCGGAGTAGATCTTGGTTTGAGTTACAATAACGACAGAAGTGGCGTTATTTAGAAATCACATGACAAAAGAATGCACAGCGGTCTCCCAGCTGAAAAGTTGGATCTGCACATTCATCCGACTGCCTGCTGTGAATGGTGTTTGGGAACACTCTGCTGCAGTTGGGCTTCTTTCAAACACTCTGCTGTACTACACTTCATTCATTTCCTATCCTAACTGTGCAATCTGATACAATTCACAACAAAAGTTCTGCAACAAATCTTTCCTCTAAGACAATTCAAGTCAAAGTTGATGAGCAAGACAGCAGTTGATTTAACGGTAGTTTGTAGTAATGTTTTTGTTACAACCCAACAGTACGAAAGAGTCTAGGGACAGAAGGGAAGCAACAAAGCAAGTGTACGGTTGGCTAGTCAGCCATTTATTTAAACACAACAAGAACAAAAGCACAGTAACTTGGCTACAGTCCGCCACAAACACACGGTGAGCAGTAAGCTCCAAGCAGACAGAACACAAGCAGGTGTCAGGCCTGCACGGGGTTTTAGACTAGTTAGTGGCCCTCCAAAATAAAAGTACTCTTCAACTAGTCTAAATCCCCCTCCCTTTCTTTACCTATTCTTACCTGGTTTTCGAAAAAGAATAAATAAATACCTTACTTACCTACTCTGTATCACCTGCATGAACAAATTACAAACAAAAGTGCACCGATTTTACAAAGACAATTTATGTCACAATGGTTCGAACAAGTTGGCGTGTCTGATCAAGTTAAATCACAGATCGCCTCGCACCAACACAAGAGCAGCTCTTTTATGGCCCAGCAGCAATGAGGCTCCACCAAACTCCACTGACGAGCCGATTGTCCACACCTGCAGCAGGAGGAGACGGAGGTGGGGCGCAGAGGGAGTTCCCAGACACCTTCCATGACATCACGGGGATCCCTCTCATCAGGAGACAAGCAGCACAGAAGAAAAAACACACGCTATGCCCCACAACAAACTCAGAACGCCGACAGCCGTAACCGTTTTATTGGACTGTACTCGTATAATGAATAAAGTTGAATTAATTGTATTGGATTGTGTTGTCAAAAATGAGTATTAACACCACAGGGCCTTCCTTCAATAGTGTTCATTTGTACCTTGCTTATTCGAAAAAACATATTTCTGTTATGACAGAGCTGATGTTGTTTGGTTAAACATGTTTTCAATTCATGCTTTTTTGCTTTTCCCCAAAGAGCACAAACTCATCAACATTTTTTTTGAAAATGGTAGAATACAATTTATATTTCTGTTGCCAGTCACCGAGCAACAGGGGACATCAACAAGAATCAGAAAGACTTTATTGTCCATCACCAGACGTTCAAGCAGCACTTGAATACCAGGCCTATTGTGCCCTTGACTTCCAATAATCCATAAATACGACCTCACAAGTTAAAGGCACCTTTATGATTCTGTTTCTGTTGACACTGTGTCATTAAGCATGAATACTGTTGCACGTCTTTTGTGAATCCTTCTAAAAGTCAGGGTTGTTTGGTTTTCAGTAAAAGAGATGGCAGGCCATCTCATCATTTTCCTCCTTTTGATTTTCCTTTCTTACATTATATTTCATAATATTAATATTGAGGTAATTTTAATCACCAAAGCATCTCAATTTGTGCCTTTTCTTTAAAAACAAAACATGGCCATGGTTGTGAGTTAGTCGCTGCCTCAAGCGGCGGAGCTTAAATATCAAAGGGTCTTGTTCACGGGTAAGGGTGAAATGAATAGTGAGATGGACCGTTTTTGGTGCGGCCGTTGTACCGGACCGTACAGGCAAAGCTCTCAGTTTACCAGTCCATCTCCATTCCGACCCTCACGTATGGTCATGAGCTTTGGGAAGTGACCAAAAGAATGAGGCTAAAATGAGCTTCCTCCGTAGGGAGGAGGGGCTCAGCTTTAGGTTTCAAGGCTCCTTCGCCTTGAAACCTCACCTTAGAGCTGTTCCAGGCACATCCAACTGGGAAGTGAACCCAGAAAATGCTGGAGGGATTACGCCTCAGGGTCCCCGAGAAGCTGAAACGCATTGCTGGGGAGAGGGAGGTCTGGAGTGGCCTCCTCAGGATGATGGATGGATGAACGTGGTTAAAGTTTTTGGTTCAAATGAACCAGATCAGAACTCATCTGAGTCCATGTGTGTTCACCCTAGACTAGACATTCCACTGCAACTTGCCAGACCGGACAATGACTCAATATAATCTGTGGTCAAAGGAGCAGCTGTAAAAATGTGCATAAACACATTTTATTTCCTACAAAGTATTCACAATACCAATGATTTTAGCTGCTTCCTCCGTGCAATATCAGTGGGCTTGTTTTAATGAAGAAAAGCAGCAAAAAAACTATGAATATTCAGTGATAATCACATAATTTTCTGTAAATGATTCACAATAAAAGTGTTTTGGTGCTTACTTGCCCTGCATATAATGTATGTTATCACAGGAAACCTGCTAAGAAAAGTCTGCTAGTATTCACATTTTCCTATAAATAATAATAATTATTTGGAATGAATTATTTATTTTGAAGCAGCGTATCCAGGAAATATTGTTTTTCATCAGCAGTAACGTAACAGGACTCAGACAGCAGGTCTCAGCTATGCTCCAGACCCTGTATTCCTCCTCTCTTCCCTTTGCTCTCATCAGGAGGTGGGGGGAGATGATGGGGACTTTGCTCGTCCAAATGTGTCCACATGCTGTCCACACCTCACTGAGATCCGAACTTGAGCAGGCCACCTCTGCATTTGGTCTGGCTCCCATCCAGGGGTGTACACACTTGACAGAGAACAGCCTGATCGGATGAAAAAATACTTTATCTTTGTACGAAAATCTGATAAAAAAATTTAAAAAAAGACTACGGAACATGAAACTAGAATCACATGAAATAAGGGGTCAACAAAGTGACGCAGGTTTCTGCACCCGTGACATCGTCCGACCTTGATGGAAATAAAATCTGCCGCATCTTGGTTTGACAGCCCAGCCTTAAAAGCATATTAACCCAGTCTGGCAGTATGTTTAATGGATGCACCCTGAGCCTCTCCACCTGCTCCCTCACTGTATTTCTCTCTGCAGGGGGAGCGTCGGCTAATAGCCTCATATGTAAACAGCGCTTGTTGCTCTTTGGTATGTCGGCACACGGCGTCTAGCTGGATGTAACACCGAGAGCCAAAAGGTGTTGATGAGTTGACCCAGCAGCTCAGCCCGTCTCTCCGGTGCTCTTTAATTAGCGTTACAGCTGCTGTTGTCTTCGCTGTCAAATCCTTCACTAATTTGGCAAATCTCAGCCCTCAGTTTGCTGCTCGTTTCCTCGGCCAGCAAGTTAGACTCGCTGTCTTTCCTTCAGAACGACAATCTCAAGCTTTTCCCTCATCATGCTCATTTGCTTTGTCATGCAGTTTAGGATCGACGCTCATTTCTGAACATTCTTATTTAGCGAGGGAGCTTTCTGTGCCTCCCGGTTTGACACAGGTTTTTATGTCTGACTAAAGGCGGGAGACGTTTTGAAGCTTGCGTTGAATCGTTAATTCATAAACTATTTGCATAATGTGAGTGAAATTAGTCATAATGAGTGAATTGGTGCCAGCAGGGAGGAATTAGAATGCAGAAAAAACTTTTGCAGACGTCTTCGTCATTTAGACACAATTGTTGATTGTGTTGGCATGGTAGTGACCGGTCACTCACAAGGAAGCCCCGCCCCTGAAACATCCCCTGCTTTCTGGTCTGTTTGACTCTAAATGGAACACAATGTACTAAATGAACATCATGCTGGATTGAAGAAGACTTGAAACTAGAGATTGAGACCATAAACTCATGTTTACAATGTTTGCTGAGATAACACATCAAGTGCCTGCTATGTCTGAGACCAGACAAAGAAAACATAATCGCTTTGCATAATGCAACCTGATCTCACAGAAACACGTGAAATGACCACAGCCAGTTAACGTCACATGGTGAAAACACAAGGTGTTGAAATGATGTGCAGCACCACGGTGTGAGATGCAACAAACAAACCCAGAACATTTAACCACAGGATTGGTTGTTATGTGTTTTTATTATTTAACCTTGATTTATTTACTTATTTTAAGCCCAACCATGATGTTTTTCCTCAACCTAACTCTTCAGTTGCCTGAGCCTTGAACATTTCTGTGGTGCTCTGTGGCACAGTCACGGCCAATTCCCACATTTCTATGGGATCACATTGGTGAAATATCAGCATACAGGGACCGGGTTTTGGAAGAGAAACATTGACTCTCTGAAACGCAGCGACCTGCTGCTATCAACATTAATATTTTAACGTTACGGCTCTACCGGGAGCCCGTGCAAAATGTTTTGTGACTCTAATGTGAATTGTATGATGTTAGTGCTGAGAATTCTTACGACTGAACCAAAGCATCCAAATGTTCTCATCTCAATAGATTCGAGTGGGTGCAGTGAGTGACAGTGAGTTGTTGTTTTTTTTTACTTTTTGTGCTGCAGTCCAGCCGTGACAGACGATGAAGTGGTACTTTCACAGATGACACACAAGCTTCTGATATCTGCATGTGTGTGTGTGTGTTGCAGAGCCCTACAGCCCGGCGGTGTGGGTGATGATGTTTGTGATGTGCCTGTCGGTGGTGGCTGTCACCGTCTTCATCTTTGAGTTCTTCAGCCCCGTGGGATACAACCGCAGCCTGCAGAGCGCCAAGAGTAAGAGACGGAGTCGCTCCGGCGTCGTGCACGCCAATCAACCCGCCTGCCGCTGCTCATTTCACAACATTATTACCGACTTGTCACTTTGTCAGTTATGTAAGGGGGGGGGATGATTTAAAGGAGGGCGTTTGCTCAAATTTATGCAAAGTGTTCTGCTTCTTCTTCACTGCACACAAGTCCAAACAATCACTCCTATCTTTGATGGTTGATTTTGTCATTTTTACAGTACTTGTCAGTTGATCATTCATTCCAACCGTTCTCTGTCTGCTCCTCTGTACTGCCGCATTCTTTAGAATAATCATTTGAAACACAAGGGGGAGAATTATCCAGAACTGGAGCGACATGCAGCTGTCTGTTGTCAGTTCTTGCTTGCTTTTGTGCTTAAACACCTCTCCTTCTGTCTCTCTTCATTCTTACACATGCTGCTTTTAAACCTTTTCCTCCATTTCCTCATTAGCTCTTGTTCTGATCCTGCAACACTTCTAACAGAAGTATTTGTTGAGTGGTTCAAACCATGGGCGTCGGACATGTTGTATGAGGGACACACACACACACACACACACACACACACAGATCGATAGTTATGTCGAAGACGTTTATTCTAACTTTTCAACATACAACTTTTCAACTCAAGAATTAGTCGACTCGCAAGAATCCGTTTGATGAGCAGCTACAAACAGAATCTCACATCAGAAACGTTCAGAAATGAACTGATTCCCAACTGAAAGTGAAACTTAAATAGCGGCGAGTGGATCGACAGATGCGCCGACTTTCAAAATTAGAACTACTAGAATGTTTCTTCAGTAAATGTCTGAATTTAATAATCAACTACATATACACAATAAATTTGTCAAACACAGAATTTAGAAAAATGAAAATGGAAAACACGGAATTTGGGAAAAAATAAAACGGAATGTGGAAAAAAATGTAAATGGCTTTCACAAGGCCCTAGACAAGTCCCATCCAGCGCATCTGTCTGTTCACACATTACACATTTCAGCGTAACAGCTTGTACCTTCTAGGTTCCCCGTTCTGATCAATAACCGCTGATTGGTCCTCAACATGAATTGGAGTTCATTACCAGGATGTTGATTTCTGTCACTTGTGAAAATGAGCTCTAAAATAGAAGCTCAGCTCACGTGGGATGTTGTTGATTGGAGAATGTTCTTTGACTACAGTTGTCCCCTCTAATTAACTCATTGATTTCATAACATAAACACAAAAAATGTAACTGAAAATGCATACAAGAATAAATTGATCATCTGAATTAGTCATGGAATCAATATCTGTACTTTTAGGTTTTAATATTTTCAAATATGTGATCTGACAGGAGCCAACCATATATTCCCCCTTATTTCTTTCTCATACTATACTCGGTTAAAAGGGTTAAAGTTAAAAGGGGGGTTTAGCTCAGGAGGTAGAGCGGGTTGGCTGGCAACCACAAGATTGCCGGTTCGATCCCCGGCTCCTCCTAGCTGAGTGCCTGGTGTCCCTGAGCAAGACACCTCACCCTACGAGCTGGCTGTCGCCCAGCGTGGCATTGGATAAAAGCGCTATATAAATGAGGACCATTTAACACTTTATTTCTTTCTGTGGATACGATCCATAACCTGAAAGCGATCTGATCAAAACATTTTGTGATCAACAAACATCATGCTATCGAAGAAGACCTGAAAGCAGTGATTGAGACATCTCACATTTCCAATATGACTGAGGTAATTAATCAGGTGAGAGGCAAGGCCACTTTCTAAAACACAGACATTTCATCATGGTTTTGATGGCAGGAAGTCCAAAACAGTCAGATTTCAGCCACCGTTTCAATTCAATAGAGGTAAATGGAGTTGCATTTGTGCCGTTGAATGAATGGTGGACTGTATTGAATTAAACCATCTGTAGGACTTAGATACCACCAGGGTTACAGTAATTGGGGAATATGCACAGACCTCCTTTCATCTCTTCCATCATAGCCTTTAATGACATGCAGTCTACTATTCTGGCTTCAATAAATTCTCCTCCACCTTCTTTTCATTGACACATCCAGCGTCACTGCTGCCGATTCTTCCGACTCTCCTATTCTCTCCCCTCGTCCACCGGCGAGTACGATGACTCTCTTTCAATCCAGCAACGAACTCCACCTTTCATCTTGAAAAGAACCCGACCAGAGTTCTCTTCCTGCTCTTTCATCCTGCTCCCCTTTCTGAGAGCTCACAGTTTAATGATCCCATCTTCAACATGAGGGAGTCTGCAGCCACATTTAATGTTTGATAACTCGGCATAGGTCTTTTCTTCTGCCCTCTCTCTTTATCGCTGTCTCTGTTTGAATGTTCCAACATCAGATGGTTCTTCCAGTAGATCACTGTGGGTGGTTTGTCCCATTCTATTTGCTGCAACCAAACATCATAATGAATATTAACCATATTGTCTTATTGCTTTTGTGTACTGCTTTCTGTGGTTTGGGCTTGATTTCTGTAGCTCTATTTAAAGGAACCCTTGATGCTCAAGCATATGATAATATTCAGACAAGAATGAGCAAACAGTTCTTGTTTGACAATCTTCTGTTTCAACATTGGCTCGGGTTATCTCCTGGGGTGTATGATCAAATCTGCCAGATCCAATCCAAGAAGGCAGTTGATTTTCAAGACTGCTGCCAAAGTGGTCTCATGTAGTTGATTTTTAATCATGAAAATAAGTGTAGTTGGTCAATTTGAATGGTCTTGGTCTTGATTCTGATGTTTTCAAGCCTGCTGACCCAGACACTGATGTGTGAGACTCAAAGTGTTGGTGATTTCTGTAAATATAGTTATGTTGTTTATGTTTTACTAAGTAGCTGGGATCGGCTCCAGCCCCCCCGTGACCCTGAATACAGGATAAGCGGTAGACAATGGATGGATGGATGGATGGATGGATGTTTTACTAAGTTACGTATTTATTTAAAGCCCAGCCACTATGTTTTTCTTTTAAGGGCTTGTCTTGCCTAAACATAATGTTAAATTGTTTCTGTGGTGGCTGCCCAGTAACGTGCTGTTAAATCGTGGTCTTAAATAATTCTGTGTGTTCTTGGTCTGTCAGGTTATCGCTAGAAGTAGAATATGAACTACATACAAGCAGCACCCTCCGTTGTTGTTAAATACTAAGTTGTTTTTGATATTTCGCAATTTTTTTATGGACAATTAAAGGTCATACAGAGGGGGGTCAATGAGCAAAATAAAAATTATAAAGTCTCCCTCGGCCAATAATGCCAAAAGAGTAGTTGACAGGTTTCACTCACTCATCAAGCTAGACCCTGTAAGAAGTGACAGAAGTGTTGGTATAGAGAAAACCTTGAGACAAAAATGGAGATAGACATAATAAAATAAGAGAGTTTCAGGCTCCTGTTTAACAATACAAAGTTACACAGTGGTGAAGAAAACCCAGAACCCATTAGACTGAGGTTTGTAAAAGGCGATACTTCAGTTTTGCGCTATGACGTCTGTCCCACTCAGTTTGGGAAGAGCTTTTCTATCACTGTTCTTGCACATTTGTTCCGTTATTCACGTTCATTGTTATCACTTCTCTTAGCTCTCCTCCCTCAGCCACACAGGGAACACACATGTGTATTCACCTCTTGTTTCCACCACCATCATCTCAAGCAGCTGCTGGGGTTTGATCTTCTTCCAGCTCTGTGTGACTTTGTGTTGTTGAACAGGAGCCTGCAACTCTGCTGATATTGTCCCTGGTGTTGTCGCAACATTTCCTCTTCCCACCACATTAGTCAAGTCTCACAGTTTATAGCTTGATGGGGTGTGTGGAGCGAGCGGAACAAATGCGTTTTCCTCGCCACGCCACCCCCCGTTTGGCAGGAATGACATGGGAGACTTTACATCTTCCTTCTTATCCTGCTGACACAAGCAGCACTTGGTCCATTTGTTGTTCTTTGATACTCCTACCACCCCGTAGAAGTGAAAATCAGCTAAATCTACTCTATCTATCATCATCTACTACTAAACAAATCAACTTCAAGACATGTTGGAATATTTATCCGCCGGATTTGATCAGAAACCCGTAAAAAAACACATCTCACCTCATCCTCAACCACCTCGCTGACGCTCTGGGCTGAATCTCTGCTGCCAGATTCCAAAATGTGGTGAAAAGCTTAGATCCAGAAGAACGGAGGCTGTTACAGCAGCAGATTAATGCCCATGGTGAAATGTAAACCAATCACATAGTTAGAACTCGGGTGTCCATATACTTGTTATTTAACCGTAGCACTGCATCCATATCACATCCATCACCTCCACCATCACCATGTGTGTCCGAAATGTACCTTATCTCCTAAAAACATGATTTTGTTTCTCCCTCTCAGAGTCAGGTGGATCCAAGTTCACCATAGGGAAGTCCGTCTGGCTGCTGTGGGCGCTGGTCTTCAACAACTCTGTGCCTGTGGAGAATCCCAGAGGAACCACCAGCAAGATCATGGTGATCACTCCACCTGACTCACTGACTGACTGAGTCTTGGCTGATTGATTGGCTGACTGCTCGCTTGTTTGTTTTTTTTGGGAGCTGGGTGACCACTCAACTCAAAGGAGGCATTGGTTTGATGATTTTCAGGTGAAATGATGCAGTTTTAGATGTCCAAGAAACATAAAACATAACATAAATATTGTTTTACCATTTGGCAAAGACCTGCCTCACCTTAAAATATTTTGAAGCTGACCATATTAAAAATGTACTTGCGGAGGTCCGTGTATAAAGGAACAAATTGATCCTTTTCATCTCGAAAGATGCCACTTTTTGAAGTTTCCACTTTGCCATGAATCCCTTCTTCCCCAATTTACCCCCAGTGACTTTTTAAATGTGACTATTTTGCAGCATTTTCTTGCACATCCCTAATTGCATTATTATGATGAAAAACACTTATGAGTTTTATGAGTCCCTGCAATCAGTTGAAGAGTCTTCATTCACTCGCTTCGCTGCGGTGGTCTTTTGACTACTAGCTGTTATTTCTTCGTGACATGAAAAGGAGAAATCAGTCAAAGGTTTGCAACCTTCTGCTGCAGAACAAAGAACCACAGGAGGTGAAAAACTTGAGGTGTTATTTTTCTCATTGTTTGCGCGAGTATTTTTTGCGACAACCCCTAATCATCACAAGAGCTAATTAGCTGCTCAATAGTCTTCACAAAAGGGGGTCAGAGGAGAACGTTTTTCGTTCTTTTTCACCACAAATGTTGCACTTTTTAGAAAAACTGTTGGGTTTCTCTTGCAGCATCTTGTAGGCAGAGTACGTTTGATCGGCTGCAGCACTTTCATATAGACTTTAATCTTAATCTGATTTATTTTTAAATACACCAAAGAGACATAAACAACAACTAATCACACACCAAAAGAACAAGATCAATTTAATCATGAATTAATTCTTGTCCTCACCATGACATCAATTTATTTGTTAATTTTTCATAACTGCACAAGCCTCTTCAGGGCTACGAGAGTCCATCCCAGCTCGCACTCTATCGATAATTGACAACCATATATTATTGATGGCATACATTAACGTATGATAGGGGTTACATTGGCCCAAGGGTCATTAAACTCTCCTTGGTACCATTGTAAGTGAGGAGTCTGTCCTTCAACCTTCCAGTTAGCACGAATCCTCCATCTGAAATGTCCTTGAGCAAAAATATTTAATTCCCATTCACTAAGATTACTTATTTTTAAATTGTGCCTCAGTTGCAAGCGCTGAGTGTGTACATTTTCATCTTATTCATTAAGAAAATTATGCAAATTAACTTTTGGCACAAACACAAAGCACTGTGGGAGCAAATAGCCCCATTTGTCACCGACTGTAAGTGCACATTTAGTGCTCAGGCTAATCCACATGTCCCACGTGATCCCGGCTGGATGTCAACAGTGCAGCGACAAAAAGCAGCTGTTTTGCACAGCTACAAAGTCTCTATGCAAAGGATCTCATATATTTGCTATCAAGTAGTGGAAATTGTACTCAAAACTGTTATCTAAGAGCCAATATGACAATGTACTACTCCATTGTCATGTACTCAAAATCTGGCTCAAGTGCAGTTGTATTTTAACCAAAGCTTTTGCAGAAATATATCCATAGCTGAAAATGTTATGAAATAAAAAGTATTGAACTGTAGTGGAGTAGAAGTACAAAGTTCCCGATCAAAGTACCTCAAAATGGATACTTCCATATACAGGACTTAAGTAAATGTACTTTTCTTTCATTATTCATGTTTATGACTGTGACAAATGCACATGCTGAAGTCGGAGTGAAGGTTTTGTTGGAAGCTGAAGTGGCAGTGACATTCTGACAAATACCAGTCTACCCTGCAGGCATGGCAGGGCACCAGCTCTAGGTTTAGCAATGAAATGCCTAGAAGTGAAAATGTTGTCATTGGAAAAATAAATGTCCATAAGTGTCAGACTCCCATTGATCGTTCTCCACCTATCCTCCTTCAGGTGCTGGTGTGGGCTTTCTTCGCTGTCATTTTCCTGGCCTCCTACACTGCCAACCTGGCTGCCTTCATGATCCAGGAGGAGTACATCGACACTGTGTCGGGGCTGTCGGACAAGAAGGTACAGTCAGGGAGGGATGGGGGGAGGATGGGGGGAGGATGGATGGGTGGGTGGGTGGGAATAATGGATGGATGGATGGATGGATGGATGGGTGGGTGGGTTAATACATGGATGGATGGATGGATGGATGGGTGGGTGGATGGATGGATGGATGGATGGATGGATGGATGGATGGGTTTAATACATGGATGGATGGATGGATGGATGGATGGATGGATAGATGGTTGGATTTATGGATAGATGGAAAGGTTGGATGGATGGATGGATGGATGGGTGGGTGGATGTATGGATAGATGGATGGATGGATGCAAGCGCAGGACGATGGTCAACTGAACTGATACATGCATATTGTACATGAGCATGTCACCCGTATCAAAGATTCAGAATGACGTGTAGATTTAAATCATATGATGTTTATTTTTAATCAGATGAAAGAGCTCATCGTACATTTTGTCTCCACAACAGGTGGGAAACTAACCAATAGCTTGAGTTAACAAAAAGAAGAGAAATATACTCTTCCTTTTTGTTTCTCAGTGCAGTTTCAGCAGAACCCACAAAACTGTATCCTGCTGCTCTGACACTTTAAAACCTCATCGCTTTTATCAGTCTTACCCCTCAGCTCTTCAGAAAAGTGCAGCAGCAGTGAAGCTCTTTTTTTTCAAAGTGAAGACGTTGGCTCTTTGTAGCAGTTCATCCCGCGGCAGCGATCAACTTCACCTCTTTACATCTACTTCTTTTTAACTTCCTCCTTTAATCTTTTCCCACCGCCTCCTCTGGTTCAGTTCCAGCAGCCGACGGAGCAGTACCCGCCGCTGCGTTTCGGGACGGTACCAAACGGCAGCACGGAGGAAAACATCCGCTCCAACTATCCCAACATGCACCAGTACATGATCCGCAACAACCAGAAGGGCGTGGAGGAGGCCATCGAAAACCTCAAGACTGGGTAAGGAAGGGAAAGGATGCTTTGCCTTTACAGTCACCAAAACTCAACCCAGCTGCTGTCAGCGCTCTCCGCCAGCAAAAAACTCCTAATTTGGCCATTTGTTTTAAATGTGAAGGAGCACTGAAGTCACTGTGGAGGCTTGTGGTGGAACAACACCTCGCTGACACCCGTCTGTAGTTTCTGATAGGTGTAGGTGGATAGTGTGTTTCAAATGGCTGCCTGTGGAGTTTTGCAGCTCACTAGACACATACAGACAGAAAAACATAAACCTGGGGTTGGTGTTGATTGGTACATTTTAAGCATCCAACGCAAAACACATATTATACACTAAAACACTTTGGATTGTTCCTTACCGGAAATCAAACATTGTACAGCAGGATAAAGTATGACATAATGAAATACAAACACATTCGCTTCCAACTCATCAAATATGGCAGCTTGGCCCTACACTTAAATATGTCACTGTAGGTAGGCTTACTCTCAGTTTTGGACGTGTTCATTTCCACTTGTTACAGGCATGCAGTGTTTTTTCAAAAGAAACTTTGTTTTCTCAGGAAACAACTTGGTTGGGTTTAGGAAAAGATAGCGGTTTGGGTTGAAAGTATGTTAGGAACGTAGGTAACGTTAATTTAAATAAGTAAACATTGACTTTTGGTTACACACAAGACACGAATGGTCTCCTGACTAAAAATCCAGTGAACTCTCTCACCCAGGGTATCAAATACAGACACACGACACACAAGGAACCCCCTCAGCGTCGAGCACCAGTGCTCATGTCCAAAAGTGTAATCAGGTCATTTTTAAGGTGTTTATGCTGCAATGTTTAAAGTGCCATTCCATTTTCACTATTTAATTGGCTTTTTAGTTACTATCTATCAAAGCGTTAAAACAATGGTGGTTGATCAAGTGACCACTAATGAAAGTGTACTTGCTGCTTTGCCCAGAAAATAGGATCTCCATGTCTGTGGCCACATCCCCGCACAAAATTCTAAATGAGTTTTAGCTTTTTCCTTCAGTCAGCAGCGATTGGTCTGCAGGTGGAGATACTCCACAGAAGTATGCTGCGTTTACTTGGAATGGGAAATCATTAACTTCCAACTGCTGAGTCAGGCTCCCTCTAGTCTAAAGTGTTTGACCAGGTACATTTCATTACTGCTGACTCACAATGGAGGATCAACAGAAGAAGACCATTCAACTTCCAGTCCAAGAAAAAGAAACAACAAACTAATGGAAGTGAAGAAGGAAAGTCATCAAGAAGCAAAGTGACGCCAACGAGGGGAAACCACGGACCTCCTTTCAGTGTGGAGCATTTGAAGGCATCACGCAGATGAGAGACAGTCCACACTTTTGGCGAGGGAGACCAGAGGCTCGCCTGCAGTTCCATCTACCGCCACAGAGGCCGCTAGAAGCAACACATCTCAAATCTTACGGACTACAACTATAAGTTTTAGTTTGTAGTAGTTTGTTTATTATGTTTTACCTAAACCAAACTTAGTGGCTAAGTATCTTAATGTTTTTCATCCACAACCAACCATTTGTTTACTGCAACCGTAGTGGAGCCCTGAGATATTCTAACACACCTTACATTAAAAAATGATGCCAAGGGTTCTGACCAAGCGTCAAGTTGAGAATGTGTTGGAAAGTCTTGTGTTTTTGGACCCAACTATCCTCCTCCTCCCTAGATTATTGCCCTTTACGCTACGTAACCTGACTTCCTCCTTAACTCCCGCTTCAGCCATAACTTCCTCCGCCAACTACAGCCAAGTATTATCAATGTGTAATGTAGTTTAAGCATGTTTATGATTTTGTGCTGATTATGTTGTTCATGTACAAGCCCAACTAGGGACAAGAGTTGAAAATTAGCAATAGCTATAAACTCTGTACAGCACATCAGTTCCATTCTTTGTATTGGAACTATGTTAACTGTATCATCCCTATTTAAATACAATTCTATTCTATTCTCTATTCTAAGTCATAACTTACTCCGCCAACTACAGCCAAGTCATAGCTTAACACGTAAGGCCATTGACCAAGCTGCTGTATTGATGAGTCGAGAGCCAGATATAAAGTACTTTACATGGGAGGGAAACAGGAGAACGGGGCTACATGGAGCGTGATGTAAAAAAAGTAATTTACTTTGCTTAAAAAATCAATAAAAAAATCTCAGCCTTCTGCTCCATTCCTGCTGTAAGCCACGAGTCAAAGCTGCACGTTTGTTTGAACACGTCTCACTTTAAAACAGATACCACCCTAACTCTCTAATGCTTTATTAAAATATATTTAGCTCGAGGCTGCCGTCCCCGCCTTGTTTCAATTACAGGAGCCTTTTGTCTTTCTCAGCCTGTTAGCTCGTTGATCCGCCTCGCTTCGGGGCCGCCAGCTGACCATTGTAACCTGTGCGAGTCCATCAGGATCACGGCTACTAAACGAGGCGTGAGAAGTGGAGAAAGAAAAGAGAACTCTTAAATAATACATGCTTGTAGCAACCGCAGTGCAGGGGGAGAATCCTGCCGCCTCAGCACTGGCTGTCACTCGGGTGCGTCTTGTCTTCAACGAGGATCGTTTTTTCACATATATATATATATATATATATATATATATATATATATATATATATATATATATATATGCCTGTGGGGCCCCAAAGTACACAAAGCACTTGCCATGAAAGATATACACCTGCTCATTGTGTCTGAGGTGGGAGGGGGATGGAGGGAGGGAGGGAGGGAGGGAGGAGAGGAGGGGGGAGGGATGTAAGTTGATGCCAATGAGGGTTAAAATGCTTAATGGGACAAGCGGTGACACACTTTCAGACAGGCAGCAGCCGCAGTCCTTAGTGGATTTGACGTACCGTGTTATTAAAACTCCCATGATGCATTCCTTTTTATTATCCTTACTCATCCGCCTTGTTCTTCTTCCATCAGTGTCTGTCTGTGTCTTTACCATCTCTCTCGTTATTCCCTGTTCATCTCTCACTGACACTATTTACAAAGGAAACATTATTTACGGAGGAAACATTCGTTTTACCCCGTCAGAGGGAAGCCGTATAAAGACTCCTGTTTAACATCACCTCTTCATCTCTGTCTTGTCTTTTCTCCCTCCTCCCTCATTAACTTCCGCCCATAGCTCATCAACTCCTTTTGCCTCGGATTTGCTCCTCCCACCCTCTCGCAAATTATTATATCTAACCCCCTCCTCTTCATGTCAGCCACAATCTCCCATCCTTCAGCACAGCTGCCCCCCCTCCTCCACCATGAAACTTGGGTCTTACAGTGCAGTTTTCCAAATGTGAACATAAATCAGTGGGAAGTAGAAGAGCAGGTGTTGTAACACATCCATCCTCAAATCCTGCGATATGCATCACCGTCTGAGCTGAGCTGTTACGTTAAGTCCATCGGTTCATGATCGAGTGTTTAAGCTGCCTCATCCTCTTTTTTAATTCTTCTGCGAGGGATACTATTATTTATATTTCATTATATCATATTTTTTTTAATATTGTTTAATCTATTTATTTTTTCAACTTTTTCAGTTTAAATAAGTTATTTAGTTTTTTCATTTCAGAAAAGATTAAATTAGGAGGACATTTTCCAATTACTATTTCTGATTCATTTCTATATATATTTTAAATGTTCCATATGGTTGAATTTTGGTTTCAGTTTTGATCATAAAGCTGTGTGCTGTATGAAAGCAGGTGATGGAATAGAGTTGTGAGGCTATTAGGGCTGCACTGAATGGCTCAAAGCTTCATTCGTGAATCTGAATATTAATATTAATAACTTAGGCTGGTGTCCATGGAGTTTTTTTCAGAACTCTCCCAGCCAGAGCTTTTCTGCCACGCACAAAAAACCCACTAAATGTTTCTGATGGAAATTGCAAAAGTCCACCTTAAACACACACAAACATCCTTGTCTCTTTCTTTGTCTCAGTCTTCAGTCCTAAATGTATTGAAATCATCTAGTTAATTTACAAAATTCTCATTTGTATTTTTTAGCCTGGTTATAACAGATATTTCTATGCATCATCTAAAAAACTTTATAGAAACTTCAAAATGGAAAAAGAATGACAACCCAAGTCCCTCAGTTCAGTCCATTGTGATGATGACATTGATGGTGCGCTGAGTGTTTATTATTCAGCCTTCCTCATAGAACCTGAACCTGAAAGAGCATGACGTCTCCCTTTAAGTGTGTATGATTTAATGCATGAATGTGGAAACTGCACTAAACACATAATGATTATTCCATGTGATTTAGCATAGAATATATTTTCCATATTTTGACAGAAAGAAAAATATATAGTGATTTTTATTTTAGTAATATTGCCCAGACTTTGCTGCAAAATGTCCATCATATATAATTCACTAGCCTTAATAAAGTTTCATATGAGGAGGAGTGTTGCCTCCACCATGATGAATAGCTCTCCACGCCATGGTTGACTGTTGGCGCAAAATGGTGTCAAGAAAGAAGCTCCTCCGCCTTCACTGTTTTCTTTTTTTTTACACAGCCACTTTCTCAGCACCGCTCTATCCATCATCTCTTGTCACTTTGTTCATGTGTTGCTCTTCCTCCGTTGTCATTCACCTCCAGGTCAGCGATTTCCATTTTTCTCGGTTGTAATTTCCCTCCTTCCTTCGTTCCCTGCAGGAAACTGGATGCCTTCATTTATGACGCCGCCGTGCTGAACTACATGGCCCGGAAGGACGAAGGCTGCAAGGTAGGAAATAGATCTGTCGCTTCCCCGGCTTGTACATCGTGGCAGCTGTTGTTGATGTCCGCCGCGTCCCGCAGCTTTTAATGTGCTACAAAACTACGAGCTCTCCGGCGGGCTCAGCCGCTCCCTCCGAGGGAACGGCAAAACAGGGGTGCCAAATGAGCATTATCTAATAGTAATATTGCCATTCTTTGGACACGGCTGGTGTTTTTTATTTATTTATGATTTATTTATGAGTTTTGCATTTGATGCTTCTCCCACGGCGAGAATGAAAATCCTGCCCAGTGATCACTTGTGATAAGTTGTGTGGGAGGCCGGAGCTCCCAGCGGTCTCACATAACCACCACCGCTGCAGTAATTATTACTACTGATGTGGATCTATATTAATTCCTCCACCGAAACCAATCTCCCAACACTCAACCTCTGGGACTTCTGGGGACGTTGATGTTAGAGCTGAGCCAACTGTTTTGCATTCATGCCAGTGACAGTAAGCAATATTGCTGCAGAAATGTAGCTAATTTTAATTTGCTTTCTGCTATCTGTGTCTTGGAATCTAATTTGGGGAGCCTTTTCTCATTTCCCGGTTTTTACTTCCTTGATTCCTTCCCTCGCCTGCTGTCCTCGTGTAACACACTTTATGCACGCTGCGATTGAATACAAAGACAATGCAAAGATGTGATTGGATGTAAACAGATCCTAATGAGGTAATAATGAAAAGGTCATTTCTTTCAAGTGAAGCTGTGTCTCGGAAACCTATCAGCATTGAGAATCTCCTGCTGTCATCACTGATGCCCTGATGCTGCTCAGTCAGAAATGGAGGGCAAAAATACTGTAGCTGTCTCACCATGGATACTAGCTCATATTAGTAGTGACCAAACTGCAGTATTAACCAGAGACTTTCTGTGGTACAATGTTATTTTCAAGTGTTGATGAAGCACTTATCACTGTTAGCGTAGCCTAGCACCCATCAATCCAAATTCCATTCAAAAAACTTTGTTTGTTTGCCGCCTTGCAGACAGACCTGACAAAGCCTCAATTCAGACTTTTCACAAATTGGCATGCTTATGTCATTATTTCAGCATCCTTTCAATCAGTTTATTGATATCAAATCACAGCTTAATAGTTTATTTTGAGGTCATCCAGCTGTAGTAAACCAGCCGATGTGTGACTTGCTAGATCCAGTGAATACGGCTTGGTGAAATTCACTGAATGTCCCTGGATGATGCCATAAACGCTGACAGGACTTGGTTTCCTGGTGTATCTGGGACTTCACAACATGTACAAAGCAGCAATAGTTGTGATTTCTGCTACAATGGATGAAATACTGTTGGTCTACGCAGCAGAATCAGCATACCCAAATTAACACCTTCAGAGTGGATTTCTACACTGTTGAAGTATCTAGAAGGGTCCACACCACAAAGTGTCAGTTTAAGACTTTTTGGGGTATAAAATTTGAAAAGAGGTTGATGAGCTCAAGCTGTCATTTCAGGAGATGAGGAGACCTTGAGAACAGAGCATAGCTCCATCTCTCAGGGTGCTGTTTGTGTGTGAATGCATGGATGTTTTCATGTGTGTTCATGTTTTCTCCCACAAGGTGATGACCATCGGCTCTGGGAAGGTGTTTGCCACTACGGGCTACGGCATTGCCCTGCACAAGAACTCCCGCTGGAAACGGCCGCTGGACCTGGCTCTGCTGCAGCTAGTTGGAGACGGTAAAAGGGGTGGAGGACGGCCACCGGGGAGGGTCACAAGAAAGAATAGAAGCTTGGAAAGGGCGACAAGGCAGTGATTAAGCGAAAAAGTGCTTCATTATGGTTAACAAAATAATTTGCAAAAAAACTGAAAAAAGCAAGGATGTTACTGCGATGTATTGCCAGATGCATCATTTCATCAAGACAAGGTCGGTGTTGATGATGACTTCCACGTTGTATAGCTGCAGCTGCCAAATTTCATAATCTGCCCCAGAATGCAAAAGGCCAGAGAAAAGCTTAGAAACATACGGCCTTGTGGCCTGTACACACAGACGTTTACACCACAGCAGACAGAACCGGCTCCTGTTCTTTGAAAATTGATTTATTTCACCATTACTGCAATATTTTTGCAACCTCAAAGAAACAGTAGTTGTAACTTAACTTAACCAGACAAACTGTCAAAACGCAGAAGAGAACATTCTTATGTGGGTCATTCTTGCAATGCAAGGCAACTATTTCCTCAAATCACAAAAGGATTTATACCAAGCTGAGAGAGAGAGAGAGAGAGAGAGAGAGAGAGAGAGAGAGAGAGAGAGAGAGAGAAAGTTAAACATGAAAATGAGTGTTTTCCCCCCAAAATGCAGCTTTCCCAACCACACAGTAGTGTTGTTTCCTTTGCAATGTCGAGGGATTTGAAAAAGGAGAGGTTGAAATGGCAAATCTGACCTGGGATCAGGTATAAAGCTGCTGGTTGAAGTTTTCAGTATATTTTTTTATAAAGGTGGCGATAGAGATGAAGTTCAAAGTTATGCAGGACACACGAGGAAGGGGGATGAAGTTATGAGTGGTGAGGAGGGTGGGGGGAGGTGGTGGTGGTGGTGGTACGGGTGAGGGTCAGTGGAGACATGAAAGAGCAGGAAGGTTTGGAGAGGGAGGAGAGAGGGATCGATACGAGGGAAGGTTACAGGGAGGATGAGCAGAAAGGAAAAGGACGTCAAAACACACAATCTCTCTCTCTCTCTCTCTCTCTCTCTCTCTCTCTCTGATCACACACACATACAGCCTGACTCTCTCAATTTACCTCTCTTTTTTATGCCTATTTGTTGTTAATGTGTGTTGTTGTTTTTGTTCCTCCCACCCCCCCGACATTTTTTCTCCTGTTTCTAAAGCAGTGAGATATTTTTAAAAGGTCCCCCGAGGTCTTCGGTTTCACCTGCACACCTCCTCTTCCCTCCCGTCTTCTGGCTTATTGCAGCTCCACCTCTCTCTCTCGCTCTCTCTCTCTACACTTCAAAGTGCTTTAGCCAAAAGTTCGAGTTTGTTAAGATCATTTGAGGACATTTTTAATCTTTGGTTTCCTCGTGAGCGGTAATGGGTGAGTGATTTTAGTGTTGTTGTCGTTTTCTTGTGCCGTTGTGTTGCACTGTTGCCACCTTGTGGAATTGGTTTGTAGAACCTCACTGCTGCGTACGACATTGCATATGAACTTACACGTACATACTCAATATGTATTCTATCACGTCCTGAGAGCATTCTTGGCTGTTGGAGAGGCGTAACCATGGTAACATATGCAGACTTCATGGACGAATTATGATTTCTGAGATGAACTAATTGAAAGAAATTGCTTCCAGAAAACGTTATCTCTCCATTTAAACTTGCATTGAAGCATTGTTGATGCTACAGAGCCATTACCGTCATGACCACATTGCACTGTGGGATATTTATGCATACTTTCCAGTGATTGCATACTGTCATACATTGTAATATTCCACCAGAAATACTATGCTACTCGTGTAGCCTACTATTAGGTTTCTTACTATCAGACTCAGACAACTTTATTTATCCCACCAGGGGCAGTTGATTTCAGCAGCTTGCCTACTTGCACAGTACAAAAACCACAGTACACACAATAAATACATAGGGAATAAGTTAATAAAGTGAATAAATAGAATAGAATGCCAAGGAATACAGTGTCATCACGGATCCGTCGAACAAAGTGAGCAAATACATAGGTTGCACATGTTTGACCAATAAGATGCACATATTAAAAGGAATAAAATCATTATAAAGAACTTAAGAGATGAATAGCAGAGGGGATAAAAGATTTAAAAAAAATGGTTTGTCTTACAGACAGGTGAGACATAGCGAGTTTATGCTTTCAGATGTAGTCGAACATATCCAGACTGTTCTTTTTACAGCATAACCTCATGTTGCAACATCCGGCTTTGAAAAGCAAAACTAAGAAGTGCCTTAAACTTGCATTCTTTCAAATGGCCATCAGGGGGCGACTTGTCTGGTTGCAAAAAAAAAAAAAGAAAAAGAAAAAAAGAACCAACCATGATGGTCATGTAATAAAAGATGGTCCATTTAGAGTAAAATGATTGTAGCGCCACCTAGCTGTCCTTAAGCTATTTTTCCTGAGGTACGCTCCCGAATTCCTTTATTTGCGAGAGATCTCTCTCTCTAATGCTAATTAATGCACTAAATATATTTGCTTAATTATCACTGAGCAATCAGCATGTAATGCTATTCACAGTACACCAACAGTGTAAATCAGGTGACTATATAGCTAACTTAAATGAATAACCAAGTGTTTGAAACTAGATACAAGGCTAAAGTTGTTCCTTAAATTAGTTTTACCTTGTAGTTAAATTGCTATTTTTTTACTCCCTTTAATTTAATCTATTACCCATGCAATAATCAATGACTAAAATAAACGATATTCAGTAATTAACTACTTTCAAAAACTAAATGTTTTACCTGTACAATAAGCATCAAATTGAATGTCATATATAACCAGGAATCTTACCCAAACAGGAATATGCTTAGACACTGATATCATACTGAAACACCCAGTAACAGCCAAATATTCAATGGATTTCAGTTAGACGATTTACTGAAAAATTATATTATATAAAATACACACATACACATGTACAGATGAAATAATTAACGTTGCCTTCACAGTTCCTGTGCAATTGAAATGAAACAGATCAATACAACATTGGAACACCAACACAGTTTCACCTAACCTAAACTAAGCCGGCATGTAGCTAAATAAATGTTCATGGAAACTGTTATGATAACCCACCCACGTCGGATAAAGTCAGAGCAACGTTGCAGGCCCGTAGTATCACTTGTGAGCGTGGAGACCGGAACCAAAATGTCCGCTTCGCGCCAATGCGCAACAAAGAAAACTCACCCCCAATTTCCACTGCATGCGTCTCTGCTGCGTTGCGTCTCTGCCAAGCCAGCGGAGCAGATACGTTTCACTTTAGTCTATGGGTGAATCCCCACCAGGTCCGCTGCGCTGCGTGTCCGCTGCGTCTCGGCTCCGGCAGTCCGCTGCTCTCCGCAACAAATACGGAGGGCTTCTATTTCTGGCGGATGCCGGACCACGGCGCAGCAATTCAGCACAGAGCAAATATAGCGAAACAGGAAGTTCGGTACATACTCAACAATAAAACATCCGGTTACTTCAAAATAAAACACTTGTGTTAATAAAACCTCTTGACGACGGATCATATTTCAGTTAACTACGTCACAAAAACGTCAGAATGGGCGGGGCCAGGTACGGAGTCAACAGGTCAGAGGTTTTCAGAGTTCTTTAACTGCAGTCTCGCGCGATTACGTATTATCGCGAGGTCTTGCGACGTCACAATCGCTCTGCCGGACTGCGCCGTGGCGGACTCAAACGCATCCTGTGGGGATTGGCGGACGGCGGACCGAAGCCGGATCGGAGACGCACCGCAGCGGAGACGCATGCAGTGGAAATTGGGCGTCACTGCTAGCTGGTCGTTGTCCTCATCTCCGCTGTAGCATCACCGTCCTGGCGATGCGGGTGAATGAAACCGTCATCACAGCTTAGCAGAGACGTCCAGGCGATGGATGAGCTTGTAGAGCAATGCCCCACGGGGTCCGCCAAGCAGGCTACCCGCTAGTTAAATCTCCTGACACTCTGGGCTAGCTCACGTCGAATTAGCCGTCCTCTCGCCGGTGAAACTCGAGCTGAGTCCTTCACCGCCGAAGCACTCCCAAAGTCACTCCTAGATACTCCTCTAAACACACTGGCCGGGTGTTCTAGCGCATCTAAAAGTAACATGCCTTAAAACTCGGCGTTCTACCGAACTTTTAAGCCGCAGTGTCCAGCACTTCGCTCTCGCGTCCTTTTTTCTTCCTCCTCCCGTCTCGTTCTTCCGCTAGTCCCGACAGTGTTGCCAGGTGAGAAATGTAGGATTATCGTACCAGAGACATAAAATTATCGTATTTTGAGGGAAATTATCGTACACCCGTCATAACCAAAATAACAAGTCTATTGATGCGCTGTAGTCACTCTAGTGTTGAATAGCGTCTAACATGTTCACTCATTTTCAGTGCTTCTTCTTCCAGACTGGCTCTGCTTCTTCTTAATTTTTTTTTTTTTTTTTTTTCCCTCACTCATGGGGCGGGCGCAGCGGACTATTCAGCCAATCATGGCCGTTGTTCTGAGGCAAACGCATACACGTCACTCGTAGCTCACATATAGAAAAGCACGATTGGCTGGAATTTCCAGCCAATCGTGAAACAGATGCCTTCAGATTCACAAAAAAACTCCGACAGACAGTTGCGACAGGCTGATTACAACCAATTACAACCACACATTCACGGAATGGTGAAATTATCGTATTTCTGGTCTTTTTTGGGATTATTGATCGTACATCGTACAGAGGGCAAAATTATCGTACAAATACGATAATTATCGTACACCTGGCAACACTGAGTCCCGTTCACGTCCGGCTTCCTCCACCAGGTCGAACTCTCACCCCGACTTCTGATTGGTTCT
This sequence comes from Eutrigla gurnardus, assembly GCF_963514095.1. Classification (NCBI taxonomy): domain Eukaryota; kingdom Metazoa; phylum Chordata; class Actinopteri; order Perciformes; family Triglidae; genus Eutrigla; species Eutrigla gurnardus. The sequence goes on along the minus strand of NC_139928.1, from coordinate 5,007,232 downwards.
CACCCAATCCACACACATTACGTGAATTTAAACTAACGTTAAAATGCATGCAAACATTATTTAAACACATTTCCAGACTTTAGAAAGCACGTCTAACAGTAAATAAAACAAAATAAAAATACCAAACAGAAATAGTGAAATACCCAAAATTCCCATAGGGCTACATGATGATAAAGCAGGCTATGCTTTAGAATGGGACTACCTTGTGATTGACATCGCTTAAACCCTTTCACAGTTGTAACATTTTTGGTCACCGAAAAATGTATTATTCAGAGCTCGGTTACTTACTTACATCCCTGTGTGTCTCTTCTGGTTCCAAAAAAAAAAAAAAAATAAGACAGATGTGCAATGGGCCAAATGCCAAACTTGAGGCTTCAAAGCCACAAATCAATTGCTGACGTCACAGTGATGTGAGCCTTCTTACATACAGTGTAAAAAGTGTGTTCACCTAAAAGGATCCCATTCACAACATTTCCCGTTCTATCACCCAGACCCATTTGCTTGAGTTGGCACAAATCCCTCGCTCAGTGGAGCATCTACTCCCCGTGGCCACATCATTCAGGAGTCTCCTGGCAACATCCAGCACCGTTTTACTCCCCTTCGCCTCGCCCAGTATTTCAACTGAACAATTTCTAACCATGGAAATAAATGTCAAATATTTTCTTGTCCATAGTCACTTCGATTGGCTCTATCTCTTATGTTCTGCAGCGCTAACTCTGCATAGTGATTTCCCTCACAGACACATGGCTGTTGTCGGTTGTTGTTTGCAGAGGCAGTAAAAACAGCTTTTATTTCTAAATTAAAAAGAACAAACAAAAGACCGCTCCACAGGGAGGGAAAACAGGCTATGAGCCACAAACAAAAACTACAAAAATACCCACTTGGCTTAGCTAGGCTATGGTCTGTGGTTGGAGGGTCCTGACGTGACGAGAGACTAAACGAACTGGCCAAGCCAAGGGGAGACGCAGACTTAAATACACAGAGGGATAACGAGCAACAGGTGACAACAATCAGGGATCAGGGATGACATCAGACCAGGAAACACATGAGGAAGGGCAAGTGACCTGAAACGAGAGGGGAGTTACTTCTAAAATAAAACAGGAAATGACAAGACAAAAACCAAGACGAGACAAACCTCACCGGCGTGACACTTTGTTGTGATTGTGACATTCTATTCTCTTTCTCTGCCATCACCAATTCATGAGGTGGAGTTATACCTCATGGCGTACGTTGCATCATCAGAGGGTGAACAGAGGGTTGGTTTCACGCAGATGATTTAAAAAGGTGAGAAACTGTTAATAGACTCTAGGATTTTATGCCTCCTCCTCCCCTCCTTAACGAGCAAACAGTCTGGTCTCACATATACAGGTAATAAATCAGCTGATTGTCAGCTCCCCACTGTGGCTGACTACGCACAGGTGGCCTGTCTCAGCCTGATGACAGCGATCGCTGCAGGAAATGCAGAGTCTGAAGGTGGATGGAACATTTTTACATGATTTTATGTATTTATGCCTGTGTGCTACTTTTATATTTGTACACTGTGATCTCAGAATGAGGAGGTTGTTACATCAGTTTAGTTTGGTAAAAGTTAGATTTATTTGGCAAAATAATAATGTCAGACGAAGTGGGCAGTTGTTCTTGAGAATCTATGCTATTGTTTTCATAACGCCTCAACGTGTTGATGCTAATGAGATTCAGAGATATGGGCAAACACAAATCTAATCTTTCTCTGTGTTATTTTAATTCCATCATCATCATCATTTTTAATTCCTGAGAAAATTTGGTCCAGAAAATGAATCGGAGCCTTTGAACCGTAACTAGGAAGTGAATTTGCTTTGGTGGACCCATGGCAGTGACTCAGAGTGTTGAGTGAATGGAGGGTTTATTGTGAGGAAAGAGGGGATGTGGATGCTCAGAGGTTGATGAGGATCAGCAGAGGCAGACTTGCAGCCAGGGGAGTCGAAGGTGCAACGACCCCGGAGACGCGAGGAAATAGAGAGTTTGGGTAAATAAAACGGCAAAGAGAAATCACTCTGATGGCACAAAACAGAGCAGCAACGAACGGCCAACTACCTCCGAGGTTGCCGCGACGATCTGGCAACGCTTGAGGGTGAGGAGTAGATTGGTTGCAGGTGTGCAGTTGGAAACAGGTGAATCAGCCTGACAGCTATCAGGGAGCCGGGAGAGGAGCCAGACCCACAGCACAGACCCAGAAACAGACCTGGGGAGACTGGAGGTTCGGTCGAGGCCAATATTAGTGTTAGTTCTACTGCCCATAAAACCCGATACTTCCTGCACTTCCACCATATTAACCTCCCATCAGCTGAACACCTCCATACATATATATACATACATATCCATACATATTTCTAGTAAACACTTGGCCTGCATCAACGGCTGAGCAAACGAGCAATTGTCCGTGAGCGGGCAGCTGATTTTGCTCAGAGAGCGTTTTATTATAAAAGTAACGGTCCGCTTCCACTCTGGTACCGCTCACACCACGAGTCTGAGGCACCAAGCCCGACCCAGAATCCTGCTGTGTCTTACAGTCATCAACAGTATTTTCAGTCTTAAATCGGCTCGACAGCGGGGTTGAACACTGAGCGATAATGAGAGGGACGGCCCATCGATTGAAGTGATTAAAGATTGAATACATAATGTTTTATTGCTTTCAAGTAGTAATTCCTATGTAAGATGTAATTTAAAAATAGTTTTCCAATGAATGTTATATTAAATTGATATGTGTATTAAAAATGTTTTAATACATAATTAATGTTTTATTATTAATTTGGGATATTATGGTATCAATCTGAAAGCTAAAACCATCTCATTTTACTCAATGGCCTTGGTTCCCCTAAAAATGAATGATTTACCCTTAAAATTACCATTTTCCCACCCTGGTGACCAGGATGTTGGAGAACCACATTTTGTAATGAGTGCTCTAGAAATACACATTATGCTGAATACACGTTACTTGGTGGTATGTTTACGTAACATAGCTACTTAAAATAAGTCAATAGTGACTTATGGTTTGACACGGGACGGGATCAGTGGTGTCCTGGGTGAAAGTCTCGTGACCGTCTGTGATGTAGCTTTGGATACGTAACTTTCATTGTATGTGGTGTGAGTACTTAACGTTGACTCAACTCAGCGCTGACTTTTGTTTTCACATGGGGTGTGATCATTAGTTATAACTCGTATTACTACATTGTAACTACTAACTTGACTTTTGACTTTATGCGGACTTGAATAGCGGTTGACATTCCTGCACACGTTTTTTGACGTAACTTCAGTCACATAACCTAATATACTTGGAATCATACTAAGATAACTTAAACACACTCACAATCAGGCATCCGCATTGTTTGAGGTTTCTGTGTCTCCAACAGTCTTTCCAAAATAATCCACCTTCAGAGAGACGCTGCAGAGGACCGACGTGCAGGAATGCGTGTTGCTCCAACTGCTGATGGTGCACCTGGACTCAAATCCCACAGCAGCGTGCATCTGAAGTTCGCCTCCGCTCTGCTTCTCCTTTGTGTCACTCACATTGATTCCTGCTGACTGAGCAAAGCTGATAAAAAACACTTTGCACACAAAAGAATGATAAAAAGAAAATGTCAATGTCAACAGCTTTTAGCTCAGAGGATGTGAACTGTAGTAGACCCTCGGGAAATTTCTTGTTGTTCAGATGACGTCGAGTCTTCAGAGACCCCGATGTTGATTTTTAATTTTATAGACTGGGAATAAAGTTCGCAGATAATCCTCTGAACCTGCAATTTAATTTTTTTATGTCTCTTTTAGTTTCGGAGTCAAACAAAATTCACAGATCATTTGGGATCAACATCTAAAAACAACTAAAAAAACGCATAAACAGATGCTATAATAGGAATTTTACCTTTCAAAGCTTTTTTGCGTGTTCTTTCTATTATACTCTATAATCTTTTTTTCATATCTCACACAAGAAAGGCCTTTTATACATGAACCTCCGCCAGCTCGCTTGATGTCAACGTTCCTCTGAGCAGAACTTAGTTCACCCCGGTGAACCATGGTCCCCTCACAGTGTCTATGGGAGAAGAGAGGGGACAATAAAAGATCAGATAGTTATTAAAGTTGAAATTGTTCTGGCACTGACTTGTTAATAAACCCCCCCACTACTCCAAGCGTTTTGCAGCTTGACAAGTTTAATATTTGTAGAGATCCATCTCCGTAAGGATTCATTGTACGTCGCCGCCTCTCACACACACGACTCCCCCCATATAGCTGGAGAGGTTGTCGCATCATTATTTGTGCTTTTACACGTCGGCTGAAAAAAATCACTTTCAGTTTTCACATAAACAATTTCTTTAAGAAACAAACAAACCCCGCGATGACACGACGGCAGGAAAGGCAGCGACTCCTATAATTTGCTTCTGTCACTCACAAAACAAAGCCGTTACTTTAAATGATCTGCTGTGTTTCTGTCCCGTCCAATATTCATCCCTCTATTCGCCTCTATTTTTGCTTTGTCCGCAGTTATTCTCATATTGAATAAAGCTCAGTATAAAAATGAATCCAATCTAAATGTGACAGGTAAGAACATTTAATCAAATTTGAAATTGAACAACTTTTGAAATATGACAGGGCTAAACCAAAACAATCTATTCTGTTTTTTAAATCAAGCAATCTTTCAGTTCCATTATACAGAAAACTGTTTTCAATACAATATAATCTTGCACCCAATCATTGCTAATATTTGAAGATTGTGTATGATACAGAATATTTGGAATGGATATTGCATAATTGAAATGAACATGACACAATACTTGCAAGTGAACCTCATATCTTTTTGCTTTTTTGTCGATTACGGTAGTTCTTATAGCGTAACTCGGACTGGGACCTTGGACTGTTCAACATTTAGATAATGTCAACTCCTCAGATTACGCCCTGACCTCATTTACTGACTCGACTCAAAACTCAACATTCAAACATCCAGACATCCAGACCACTGCTGCTACTTTTACCTGCAAAATGCCACTTGACCAGATTACAAACCAACCAGGTAGAGATGCAAAATGACCACGGAGATAAAAAAAAAAAAAGGATCACCAAGAGACAGAAAAATACACAAAATTACCAAAAAAAGACAAAATGTCTAACAGTGGCAAAAGCACAAAAACTACAGACACAAAATGATTATAGAGAGAAACAAAAAGACACAAATGTCTACAGAGACATACAAAACTAACTCATAACCCAAAACCTAAAAGACACAACATGAAATGATAACAGAAAGACACAAATGAAGATTCAAAACAACAACCAAAAGACATTCAAAGTGACCACAAAGACAAAGAAAGACCAAAGATACTAAAAAGCACCAAATGATAAAAAGACAAAAACCATAGACACAAAATGACCATTAAGAGACATAAAAATTCTGAAACAAAACAGGCACAAAGCGATTACAAATAGACACAAAATGACTACAAAAAGACATAAATGATGACACAAAGGATGTCTAATGATGACAGAGAGACACACAACAATAACAAAAAGTGGCAAACGCATCAGGTCTGCTGGTCTTCCTCCTACAGTATACAGTACAGTACATGTCTGCTCCCAGTGGCCCTTTAAAGCCTCAATTGCTGACAAATGTAAAGCTATCACATTCTGGAGGTTAGTATAGAACTAAATTAAACTTAATTGAATTGTTACCCAATCACCAGCTCTGGCTCCCTCCCCCTCACTGTTAGTCTAAAGGTATTCACGGGGAGATAAAGAGAGAAAGTGGGAGAGAGTGGGAGAGCCAGGCACTCATTGAAAACCTGGATTAACTAGATTACGTGAGCACACAGAAGGAACACGCGTGTTAGCATCTATTGTCAGGATCTTGCACGCGGTGGCCTCGAGCCCACTTTAATTCTGAATTCTGAGTCTGAATCGCCTGCGCGTGGCTGTCAGTCGTGGAACTGAAAGGTGGCACACACAGCGATGACTCACGTCGGAGTGAGATTTGTATTTTTGTGCGAGCGGATTTGACGTTTCAGTCAACACGGGGCCCTGAGAGCGGCGGTGGCGGCGGTTCTAATCTGCGTGGCGGGGCTTTGCTGGTGTTAATTAACCCAGAGGTCGATTTCACATTGTGACTGTGAGCTTTGGGAATTGGAAGTCCCATTGAACGGGACATCTTCAGAGTGTATTCACCACCCGATGGGGGGCTGCTGCACGTCTGTCTCCACGAGGTTCTGTACATTCCACCGTGCTTCTGCTTCCCGCTGCTTCTTCCCTGATTAAAGCATCGATGGCGAGCACCGAGACTCACACTCTGCGTTACGTGTGTGTTTGAGCAGGAAGTGTGACATTTGCGTATGTTCCCCTCCCGCCTTTCATCTCCCCTGCGCCGCCGTGATGCCCTGCCCTCAGTGAGACAGCAGGCCATTTCACGAGCCGCTTCAAAGGGGCTTTGCTCACTTCCAGTCGCTGCCTCTAATTTTATTGTCATTCACACTTCATATTTCAATGCTTTTAATTTGTATCATCTGCAGCCAAGTAGGCAGATACATTCTCTGTGTGCTTTTATTCATCGCTTGTAGTTTTTAGTGAAATGCCCTACACACAAAATCTCCTCTTTAAGGTATCTTTCCTTAGTTTCCTCTACTTTGAACATCATAACAAGGATACTCTCCTCATTTCTCCCTGCTCACACTGTATTTCATCATTTGTCCCTCTCTATCTCTCTTTTTTTTTTGCCCTCTTCGCTGCTTCTCTGGCTTCTTCCTTCTCCCCCCGGGGATCAGACACCTTACTCTCATAACAAAAGGGCCGTAATCCCCTTTCTCTTTTATCTTCAGCGCTGTACAGTTTTAACTACTCTTCCCTCCCAGTCTTTTCCTTCCTCGATTCATCCTACTTGTTCCACTGCTCACCCATTCCTTTTGAGATTTAAACCTAATAAACCGTCACTCATCTCGTTGTTTCATTTCTTACAGTTTCTCCTGTTTCTGAACTCCCTCTTCTCCCTCCAACCTTTTCTCTTGCAGATGAGATCGACATGTTGGAGCGTCTCTGGCTGTCGGGTATCTGCCACAATGATAAGATCGAGGTATGGCATCTTGTCCCTTTTTCTCCACAAACCTGGTGCTCAGTCAGCTTCTGTGCCGTTTTCACAACAAAGTTAATGTAGTCCAACCACAACCACGGCCAGCCATTCAGTAAAGGCCTTTACACACCGATGGAACATAATGAGTATAAAGTACTCCACTGTGAATATTTTGAATCAATATTACTCATAAGCAGTTATGCAACAGTCGCAACACTTTTAAATAAAAGGTTTGAATAGATTCATGCAGGACCAACTACCAGCAACCTACTGACCCAGAGTAGTGTCTGTCTGAGGCCTACCTGTCTGTCTGAGGCCTGTCTGTCTGCCTGTATCACCCGAGCTACTGTTCTGGTTTACTGAGTTTCCTTTAAGCAAAATGCAAAACTGTTATACAATGTATATGTCTATAGGGCTTTTATTGTGAAAGGTCAAAATGGAGCATAAAAGCTTTTGCCTTTGTTCGGATCACTGCACAATCTGATTGGCTGTCAGCTTTGCACATGGTGCGACAGCTCTGAAAACAAACGCTACCTCACTTTTTAAAATCCCAGTCAGCAAGTCCGGCGGATGGAGGGCACTCAGATTTTGAATGTTTACAACTTTTCCCCTCGACTTCGTGCCCTTTGAAATCCCTTAGATCACACCACCTTTGAAACGCGGGTCCGATGTTGACTCTGGTTTTATCACGGGCACCGTAGCAATCTTTCTTTTTTTCCTCCTTTTCCACCGGTGTTTTCTTTTCCTTGGTTGTTTTGGACCTCCTCGTTTCGTTTTTTAACCGAGGAATTGGAAGCTTGTTGCTACTTCCCTCCGCCTCCCCCCTGGGATAGTGGAACGACCCGAGGGGGGAGGGGCTCTATGCACGAACACGGCCCTGCGTGCGGACAGGATGATCCGGGCACTGTCGATTTTTTGCAAAACAAACAACAGGCTCTACGTGCACGTAGAGGCGCACTTTTTTCTAAAACCGGATGATTTATGTTGTTCTATCGGAGCGTAGTGTCGGCTTCAGTGAATATGATCAAAAAATGTTGCCGACTGGGACTTTAAACTGTACTCTCTGTACACAAAATATTATTTTTCTGGGTGAACGTATTCATGTCGGTTTTAAAAAATGTATTGCATATTAATCGCAGGAAAAAAGAAACCTTCATTTTTTATATTATTTTTTGAGTGTTTACTCATTTATAATATCTTTACTCATTTACTTATGTTTTTACTTATTTATTATGTTTGTTTTGTTCTGCCTCTTTGTTGCTGTAATCCTGTAATTTACCCCACCTTAGAGCTAATAAAGGATTATCTTATTTTGACTTAAATGAATCAGAATCAGGTTTATTGCCAAAGTAAGTTTTCACTTGCAAGGAATTTGTCTTGGTTGTGTATGGTGCATACAATAAACATGTAATAAAAAAGAGAAAAAGTACTGGAATAGAAATTTACAGTAAAAATATATATAAGAGACACTATAACATATGACATAAACAAGTATGTACAATATAACTGTTTTGAGGCAGTGCAGTTTGTGCAGGGAGTGCAAAAAATAACAAAACTGGATGTGCAAGTTCACAGTATATATACAATATATAAAGAGATGATGATATGTGCAATGATCAGGGATACTAGTCCAGGATGTGTGTTAGTGTAACTATGTAGTTACTAGGTGGGGGGTTAGAGTCTGTCAGTGGGGGTCCCGAACCTTGTTTATGAGGCCCACTGCAGTCGGGAAGAAGCTGTTCTTGTAGCGTGAGGTTTTGGTCCTGATGGACCGCAGCCTCCTGCCAGAGGGGAGGGGTTCAAAAATCATGATAATTATTGACGATGTGAAAAAAAGACTAATTCCAATCTGAAACTAAATGTACCAGCTGTATGTTAAATGCATGAAGTCGTCACAAAAATCCAAAAAAAGAGTTATATGATTCTCTTCAGAGCTTTTAAGGAATCAGAAGAGATTTATGTTTGTTGTTCTTCACGATTACACATCCACACTGCTGTTTGCCTTCACTTCATCTGGTTTTCGCCTCCAAATACAAACTGCTGCCTTTCAGATTTCACCCTGCATTTTGCAGTTTGTTTCCTGTAGTTGGTTTGGCTGGCAATCACACACCAAACAAAACTGCACTGCAAAGAGCAAATTATCTCAGTTTCAGGTGTATGTGCTCGTTGGTGTTCAGTGATGAGCAATGATTCAAAAGGGAATGTGGTCTGGCAGCAGATGAGAGCTACAAATGTTGAGGCTGAATAAATGACACAGTCTGAAAAGCTATTTTTTGTTTGATGCGAACCAGATATAATGCGGCGGCTGACATGTTTTGGTCCTTGCATGAGAGTTCTGAGTGCAGAGGCCCTAAAATATCACAGATGGATGCTCCGACATCCAATGACAGCAAAGGATCCTTTGCTGCTGGTTGTAATTAACTTTTTATCTGCAGTCTGGGAGACAAATTGACCCTCGTTAGTGATAAATATACTCTTCCATCTCATCTCTGCCCCTCCCCTCTCATTTCCTTTCCTTTTACCTCTTCTTCCTGTTCCTTTCATTTATTTCTTCTCCCTGCTCTTTCTTCATATCACGCCTCCCATTTCTCTCCTTCCTTCGTATCTTCTCCCCCCTTCGGCTCCTTCTCTCCTCCAGGTGATGAGCAGTAAGCTTGACATCGACAACATGGCAGGGGTCTTCTACATGCTGCTGGTGGCCATGGGCCTCAGCCTCCTGGTATTTGCCTGGGAGCATCTGGTGTACTGGAAATTGCGACACTGTGTCAAGCGATCTGGCGGAATGGACTTTCTCCTGGCTCTCAGCAGGGTAAGATTAGGCAACCAAGACCCCCCCCCCCCTTCCATACACTTTAACAACACCTCACATCCAAGTGTATTGGCTCACAATAGAAAAACACATTAAAGAATAAAAATGTATTTTCTAGGTTTGAAGATTTAAATAACCACAAGATGTAATACAACACAATCCTACAAAAACATGCAAAACAGTACAAATGTAATTGGAAAACACATTTTCATTTGAAAGTGTGGGCTTTCACCAGTAACCACACCATATTATGCATCCTTATTAATCTGTAGACATTTTTTCTCACATGCAATAAAACAGCCTATCAACTGAATGTGAAGCACAAATGGGTGTCTTCTGCATAACAACAGAAACTAATATCAACTATAAGAACCTACTGGTTCCATATGCAGTCCGAAACAAATGAAGCTGAATAATGAGCCTTGGGGCACACTAAAAGAAATATGTACTTCTCTGAACGACTTTCCTAAAAATGGAGTAAGTAAACTGATTAACTGTATTGAACGCAGCAATGAGGTGGTAATGAATATGTTCTTCATGGTTCTCTATCTCATGGTGAATTCCAGATGGCAAGATTGCCAATTAGAACATTCATAATGGTTCAAGGTCAAAAGTTAACTTGATGTTCCAACTCAGGAAAATTACTTTTAAAGCCAGAGTTCACATAAAAACAGGATAGAAAAAAAGACACGTCAAAAAAAGTATACACAGAAATTATACACAAACGTCTGACGCCCAACCCTTCAAATAATTGTGATTGGTCAGTTTCTCCTAAGCATCAAACTATGACACTCTAAGTTTGCCTCGAGCATCACTTTTGAACTTGTTAGGGACGGCTTGTCAATACACTTCCTAAACAGAGTTTGGAAAAGATTGTGGTTGATGTTAACTTTTCACTGACTAACGACTAACGTGACTAATGACACGAACAAATCACACGACTAATGAGTGACGTGATAAGATAAGTCAACTTGACTTTTGGTAATCTCATTAGGCTCACATTAATTCACTAAAATCCGGGTTTCTTTCTGGCTGCTAACCAGATTCTGACCAGATTTCCCAAAGTAAATCACATAGTTACTGTCAAATAAAAAAAAACTGTTCTCACTTGTCAGCTGTCATTTCAGTACAAACCGATACAACCCTCCTCCACCTCCAGTCTCCATCATATCGGTGCCCAGCCTGCTACAAGAATACACTACATCACATTATCACCAAAATATATTCACTATTCATCTCTCCATGCACTGTGTAATACAAAATGTTCACTCTGAATGAAGTCTCTCATGATTGAAAAACTGAAGTGGACGGGTTTTCCTTGGAAGGTTACTCTGAAGCTTGTACAGACTGATGGCGAAGAAATAAAGGGTTTTACACTTTTTTAACCAACCACTTCAGCAGCTGATCTCAGTGATTTGCACTCCCTGAGCCTGAGAGGGTTGAACTAATCAGTCAAGAACTGCAGATTGATAATATAGTCCTTGATGAGCATTGGTAAATGATGCATGCGGGTTCAAATGTTATGATGGACTGAAAGGAATAGAAGCTTTCAGCATCTCCTGTTCCCTTGATTGTAGCCATGAAGTTCACTTCATTCAGGGAAAAACAGAGACCCAGATGATCAAGATTAATGAACCGCTTCCAGATACAATCAAGATATGGATTGCACAGAAGTAGTAGCTATTCAGCACTGGGACTTGTTTCTGGCACTCAGCGAGGCACAAGGAGGTAGAGCCAAAAAGGGGGAACATCATTGTTTTTGTCCGTGGAATCACGCCAAGAGGTCCAGGACGGAGTGATCACTTAGCTTCCGCACAGCTTTTTTCCCCGTCAAGTACAGTTTCTGTACGTTCAATTCAGGGTTCTGGAAATGTTCAGTACAGTTTAGTTTAGTTTGTTAGTTTATAATTTCATGGACAGTCCACTTTAAGTAACTGTAAGGAGCAGCTTTAGCCTATATGGCTTCCAGCTGTAGTCCCCGGCCTGTTGTCAATAGGCACCCTGAAATACAATAGTTAAAAAGAATAAACTACAGTACAGATATCATTACAGCAAACATATCACAGAAGGTGCAAGCACAAGCAAGCAATCACAGATGAAAACTAAGACAAAAAAGCATTTCATGCAAAAAAAAAAAAAAAAAGAAAAAAAGAAAAACAATGCATATTGCACACAATTGGAGCAAGAACAGAAAAGCAATTAATCACAAAGCAATCACGAGTAATAACAGTTCATGTTATAATAACAATACAAAAGGGATGAGGGAAAAGAAAATAGTCACTGCGGCAACATTGAAGGCACATAACTTGCAGACAGGGAGCAAAGATGGAGGGGCAGTGTTACGACCCAGCTCGTTATGGAGAGCAGCAGCATAAGTATGATAAGAAAAGAGATGGAATGTGAAACTGGAGGAGTTCTGGTAAGCGTTGTGCGTTTAATTCACCGTAAAAACAGGCTGAGCACAAGCAAATACAATACCACAAAGGCTACACAGGTGCCAACAAACGACCCATACAAAACATAGGGAGACATGAACAACTGGCAAAATATACAACGAGGAACAAAAAGAGGGCTGCACCCAGCAGCTTGCAACATCAAATGAGTTACAACAAACTAAGGACAGGCAAAATCCAGGCAGTGCTAACAAAACCGACCACTACTCTCTAGACCCAACTAAGTGTAACCTCCGGCGACTTGAACTGACTCAGGTTCACAGCCGCCCCCTCTGACTGTGGACACAGGCTATTTAACAAGCTGGAGACAATTGATGGCTCCCGATTGGTGGGTTCCCGAACAGCATGCAGGCAGTAGGCGTCGGTGTCGGCTCCAGGAGGACCAAGGCTTGAATGGGAAAACACAGCGGGCAGAATCAAACACAACACACACTAACCACAATCAATCCCCTTAACGGTAGCCAGTGGCGACCGTAACAGCAGCATCAATGATTATATCATATCAAACACACGATAAATGTAAGCACACGATAAACGGACAGCCATGTTTAAGGTGAGTTGTAAAGGTGGAGTAAGTATGCATTTATGCGTGGGTACTGAATTCCAGTTTTGCATTGCTGTAACAGAGAATGATAGCTGACCAAATTTGCTTTTCCTAAATGGGATTAGGTACTTCTGCTAATCTGACTGCTCGTCGTTGGATTATGAATGACTTAAAAGGAGGAGGAGTGGTGTTATACAAAATTTCGTAGACCAGGCAGATGTTTTTGTATTTAATTACATCTTCCCAGCTCAAACGTTTACGGTTATTCAGGATAATTCAATGATGTGAACTATTAGGATTCTGGTCCAAGACTTTGACTGTGGGTTTTCTTGTAAAGAAATGGCTTTAGTGATGAGCTGTTAGTTTGTCCCCAGCTTGTCATACAGCATATTAGGTGTGACAAAGTGCAGGTTTTTTTTCCAGGGGTGGAGGTGAAGAGGGGGCAGTTTTAGTGGAAAGAACAGGAATGTAATGTGGAAACAAGGGAGTCCTGTCTTCAGAAGTCTGGTTAGTTAGCTACGTATCTTGTCCTTCTCCGGAGCGGTGGGAGAGTGAGGCGACCCAGTGCTGACCAGGGTGGCATTAAAGAATGACAAAATCAATGTGCTGGCTAACAAGCTAGCCTTCTGCTACTGAGCTTGCTAGCTTGTTAATGTTGCATCTGTTACAGAAAAATAAACCGGAAAAAGTTGTCACTCATCTGATGATAGCAAAGGTGTCTGGGTGAAGCATTGATACATTTTACAAATTCAGTCCGTGTCTCTGATGATTCGTGACCTTACGTCTCTACTCCTAGTGGTTACTTCAAAACTTCACCTGAATGAGTCCATAACTGGCTGTAAGTCTTTTTACTTTATATGGATGTGGCCCACTACAATGGCCACAATGGCATACAAATAGCTGCTATTCTGACCATCCTGCTATGTTGATCTGAAGAGGAATGTCCATTTGACTACATTTTTGTTTCTATGTCAGATTAAATTCCTGGAAAGACAGGAATAAGGTAAAGGTAGGAGAAAAGAACAGGTTGCTGTGATTGGGGAGAGAAAATGATGAGAAGAGGGGAGGTAGGGGAGGGATAAGAAGAGAGCCGGCCGAGGAGGCAGCTGTGAGTGAGGATGGTTCAGTATATCAGGTGTGAGGGAGAGTCCAGAAGGAGGGGAAGAACTGACAGGGACAGAAAGAAGGAGGGAGGGTGGAGGTGTGTTGGAGGGGAAACCGTTGATGTGGAAAACAGGCTTCATATAGCACCAGGGAGATACTCTTTTTGGCCAGAAAACACTGATGGAATATTCGATGAGTACCAATCTTTGGGTAACACCATCATGTTAGAATGACTTAAGATTGTGATTCATTACCTCTTCTTGGCTAATAAAGCAGAGAAAATGGCTAATTCATGCAAAGCTGAAGAGGCTTATTATTGCACTATAAAAAGGAGGCAGAGTAAATAACACTACAGCTCTTATTTCTGACATTATACTTGCAATATATGAGGGGACAACCCCAAATCAAAACTCATGCACATAAAATAGAATCGCCGACTCACGGTTGAATGCCTCAGCCAACCATAGCCATATTGCAGTTTACATCCATGACTGTCCAAAATGTCATCATTTTATAGACATATATGTGAAATTGCAAATTAGCAAATTAATGTTTGAGGCATGGCCAAAAACACGTTTTTTGTGAGGTCACAGTGACATTTGACAACCAAAGTCTACACACATCATTGCTAATTGGACGAAAGCACGCCGTCTTTTTAACAGCTGGAAGGGCTGCTTTACGCCACACAGGTCACTCACGGCTCAGACGGCCATCATTGAGCATCAGATTAAGTAAATATGTATTGCCCTCATTTTATTGCCCTCATTGCGACAGAACGGTTACGCAGGGCTCTCAAGCACGCATTTCAACCTGTTCACACGCTCACATGCCACACCTATTTCTCATGCAGAGAAATGACCAGGCTCATTGTTTCAAATAGTTTTGCTTTTTTTGTCCATCAAACGACAAACTTCATTGCGCACAGGAACCTCGCACACTGAGTCCGATGCGTTTTTTAATACACATTAGCTGCGGAAATTAACAACAGGAATAAAAACAGGAGTCATCAGCAGGGAGGGAGATTCTGTGATCAACTCACTTCATGAAAAAAGAAAGAGCAGCGCAACAATTGGATCGTGGAGATCGTTGGTCTTCCTTCTGATATGCGGTCCCAGTAGTACTGGATGACCGACCTCCTGAAGTCCACCTGGGGTCCGTTTCACAAAGCAGGTTTAGTAAAAACCTTGAGTTAGTTAACCCTGAGATGAGGGAAACTCTGGTTTTTCGGTTTCACAAAGCCAGTTCAGCATAAATCTGAGTCAGTAACCCGGGTAAACATACTCCGTGAACCTAACCTGCTCGCTAGCAGGTTTGCTTCAACAAACCCTGAGTTTCTCCCTACATGTCTCCGCCTTTTTCCGGAATCTGAACCAACTCTGAAAAAATGTGCCGTCCTTTCATCGTCAACCTAATCGATATGGAAATAAAAGTGATTCTAGCAGGTTTGCGTCGGGAGAGGATTTTGATTACCTTTCCTTTCAATCACATTAGATATTATCTAAACACTATTCTCCGACATTTCATATTGCGGACATAATCCGCAACCAGATTCTTTCCGGAGCTAGCTTTTTTGTGAATGGGAGATTTATGAAATGTTCAGGTACATTCCTGTGTTGAAATACCTGATTATATTTACTGTTTAATATGTGAAATATGATTAAAATCATATGCCTTAGTCAACGTATTTGCGCAATATTCTTATGCTTAATTTTCAACTGCAGCCACTTTCTTTCTGTGCCTGGGGGGATTACACCCAATGAAAATGATAATTTATTCATTGCGCTACTTTGTGAACTACGGGAATTGAACCGCTGTCGCCTTCACCGTGGGCAGCGTTGCTAACCGTTAAGGGGCGTTCACACCGAACGCGATAGACGCGAATTGAGCGGCAACTCTACATTGAAAATCAATGTAAATGGCGCGATGACACGCGATTCAGGCGGAGGCGGCGCGAATGGAGCGTCTGGCGCGATGAGACGCTGCGCGAATGGCGCTAATGACGCGAATGGCGCGTCTGGCGCTAATGACGCGAATGGCGCGTCTGACGCGTCTGACGTGAATGAAGCGAATGGCGCGTCTGACGCAAATTAAGCGAATGGCGCGTCTGAAGCGACGCAAATAAAGTTGAAAATATCGAACTTTTCAGGCGGCATCGCGCCGCGACATCCAATCAGCGACGAGTTCAAGCCGACGACGTCACTTCCCTCACGTACCCGTTGTTTACACTCAACATGGAGGAGAATATAATTGTTGCTGTGTGTGGGCACCCGGTGCTCTATGACACCACAGCGGTGTTCTACCGGGACAAAATAAAAAAAGAGGAGGCGTGGGTGAAGGTCGGTGAGGAGGTGGGACCCGGTAACTTCATGAACCCAGACACGACGGCGGTGGTTTTCCGGCGTTTCCTGGACTTTTACAGCAGGTACAGTGCAGCAACGGTGGAGATATCAGCCATGATCGACGTGGAAAGAGAGCGGGAGAAAGGGGCGCCCACGGTTCAAAAATGGGCGTCATGCGCGAATGACGCGAATGGCGCGTCTGACGCGAATAGTCCAAAATGGTCAAGCGGCGCGATACACGCGTCTCACACGATTGTATTCGCGTCTATCGCGTCCGGTGTGAACGCCGCATTACACCACAGTGTCGCTGTGCAAAGCTGAAAATAAAGAGTTATTACCTTTAGATCAATCGACTGTTTCATTCAGTTATACACATTAGATCGGGCAGTAATTGTCTGCCACGCCAACTATCGCTACTTTGCTGCAGTTACGGTGCTCCGCTTTCTCAGGATGAGCTCGTTTTCTACATAAACACTCAGTAATATCTAATAACGCTCTCCCGGTTGCCATGGTGAATCGTAGTATCGGAGCTCCATTGATGATGGCTTTATAGAGTCGGCAGGCACGCGCGTAACTCAGAGTTTACATACTCAGAGTTGACTGAACTAATTCAAAACCGCTATTCTGAAACCGAAAACTCAGAGTTGCCCATCTCAGAGTTGGTCAACTCAGAGTTCAGGGTTAGGTTCAGAGTTTGTTGAACCTGCTTTGTGAAACGGGCCCCTGGTGGACCCGACCAGGATCGTTGAAAATAAACAGTCATCCAGCAGTTCATTCATTAATTTTCTTCTTCAATAATGAGGCGATCACTACATCGTCATCACTGCTGGACCACCTCTGTGTGGACTTCAGGTCCGGTTTGCAGAACTACTGGGACCGCACATCTCATCCCAAACTGCTCTGCGATCGCTCGTCACAATCTGTCCCTCCCTCCACATCAAAGCAGCCCTTCCACCTGTTAAAAAGACGGGCATGCTTTTGTCCTTTCAGCAATGATGTGTCGTCATAGCAAGTGTGTTTTTGTTGAGGTTAATATGTTTTTGTTCAGGTTGTTGTGTTTTTCTTTTTGTGGTTGTGTTTTTCTTTTTGTGGTTGTCTTTTTGTTAATGTCATGTTTTTGTTAATGTGTTTTTGTCAGTCGTTGTGTCTTTCTTTTGTTGTTGTGTTTTTGTTAATGCCGTTGTGTTTTTGTCAATGTAATTTTTATCTTTTTGTGGTTGTGTTTTTGTTAATGTCGTGTTTTGTCAATGTAATCTATTTCTTTTGCTGGTTGTGTTTTTGTAAATGTCATGTTTTGTTAATGTTAGTGTGTTTTTGTTAATGTCGTTGTGTTTTTGTTAATGTCACTGCCGTTTGCAAGACATTGAAAGATGTACACAAACCCTGAAATGGCAGATAAGGATCAACACAGAGAGATCCAAAGACAAAAAGGAGAAAGTGATGAAATTTCTACATAAGGGACTGTTCGTTATTTATTTTAAGTTATTTATTCGGACCTCTGATCACTTTATGCACTTTCATGACAAAAGGACCAGACTAAAAATTGTTGGGTGACCCACCCCTCAACAAAGACATAACCCCCCTATTTTCCTCCGGTGGTCCATTCCATAAATAACGAACAGTCCCCATCTAGCATAATGTGGATTAAAAATGGAATTTAAAATGAATAGCACGATGCAAGTAAGATGAAATGTAAAATATTCATTGAACACAAAAAGAAACATTAAAATAGTAGGAATAAACTGTCACTTCACCCATGCTAATCAGATAGATACATCACCCACAAACCGGAAGGAGATCCCTGCTGTAGTGATGGAGTTTGGCTGGAGTCCAACACAGACCCATTCATTCAATCTGAGCATGGGCAGAGTTAAATGGCTTCGATCATTTTTCAGCACGAAGCCCAAGCCTATATATTAATATGAAAAACATACCAGGCCATACACAGATAAAACATCATCATGAAGAATTGCATAACAAGTGAACGACCTCGACCAGTGGTAACATTAATATAGGACTCACCACCCACAGAGGTTAAATCTATCATAGATTAATGAAAAAAGGACACGTTTATAACAATAAACTAGGAAGCAACTACTGAATCACCACTTTGCCTCGTGTGAGATGAAGACAATGACAACATGTAATTAAAAAAAATATATACTTCTCCCTACTCACTGCTGAAGAGGACTTGATAGTGAGCTCATCAGCAAAATGTGAAGAACACTTTCAGACACTATTCGGGGTCGCCGTCAATTATGTCATAGCTGTCACGCAATTCAAACGTGTCAAATCAACGTCAACAATCAAGCCTCCACAGTGAATACCCACATGCATGTTTGTGATGAACAAGCTATGTTGTTGAGTTGCCCTTCAGTGAAATTAATGAATTAATTTAAGTGATGGTATAAAATGCTTGGTTAGTGGCCAATGGTTGGACACTGCTTTTCACCATGTATTGTGGGATACTTTGAATCTACTAAATAGAGTGTAATAATTCTCACCATGCATTCAGATAGCCCAATGAAAAGGCAAACTATGTAGTCCAAAAGTGAGTAGCAAGTCATTTTGGACACAGCCAATATCTTTGCCAAGTGGCTATAAACTGAAAGAGTTTCTATTCCCGCATATATATTTGTTTTGTATAAAGCCCAGTAAAATGATTTGAGGTGTGGTATGAAAGCAGCCATGTCAAGAAATTCATATAAGAGAATGAACGTGGCTGGCAAGAAACAAACTACAATAAAAATATAAACATTCAATAATAACTAGTTTCTGCTCTTGTGTTCTGATGTGGAGGGCTGTGTGGTCAAGTGAAACGAGGACAAATTAAAATGAAATAGAGCTAGACCAATAATTCTGCCGGGCCCACATTTTGTCTGCTGCCGCAGATATATTGTTTGAATATGTCGGCCAGTCAGTAACAAGAAATTACAGCTCAGGAATAGCCAACTTGTTTAGATTTATTTAGAAACCAATCCTGAGACAAAATGCTGTTTTTACTATGAAATGTATGCTTAATAATGTATTGAGTGCCAAAACCCTACCTGAACCCCCAGTATGCATGCTCAAACCCCTGGCTGAATTTTGAGTTTGTCAGATTCAGTCAGGCATGTGTCCTGTTAAAGACCTCTAGGTCTTGTGTATGCACTGATAAAAGGCTGAAGAGCCATTTACTGAACACACTCCGCTGTTTTATTGATAATTTTTATCGACCACGTGGGTAAAAATCCATTATGTCCCTTCCCAGATATTCACTGACGTTTCATCCCTTCTCTGCTGACCCTTTTGGAGATTAATTTCACCTCTCTTCATACATCCACACGCACACTTGGCATATTATCTTGCATGAGCAACCTACTCTTATCTGTTGATAAAAACATAAATTCTGCGCAAAGGGCAATCCCTTGGATCAGTTAGGTTCTGCCTCCCAAGCTATATGTTGCTTTAAAGCCTCTGCAGCTGGCCTCTGTGGCATGCTTTAACCCAATCAGTGACTCACCCAAGTTTCAATTTCACAGTGTGCTGCGCCCGATGCTCTGGGGACTGCGATAGCACTTCTGCCGCCGGGACTGCTGATTCATGTGTCCGGAAGGGCCATTAATACAGTCTCTCCATCAGATCCGTGTCTGGGAGGGGAACAGAGATTTATACAAGGCCCTACACATTTGTTCATTAAGATGTGAGAGATCTTGAAGGATATTATAAATCATCTCCACGTATGAAGAATAATAGGGTATTCGTGATTTACATGGCACTCCACAGGACTGCTAATTGAGTCCCATCTATTTACAGCAAGGTGTAAATATACAAAGGCAGGAGCTTGCAGGCACAGTAAAGGTAGTGTTGCTCATCTGACATGAGTAATTGATTGAGTCTGCTCAGGCTTTAAAATTTAAAAAGATGTCATGAGGAGCTACTAATTTCAATTAATTTTAACTCCAACTCTTTTATTTCATGTTTTATCCATATCAAACATTGTGGATGTTACTGCTGCGATGGTAAAAAGACACTGATTCTCACCATGTACGTTTGGAATAGTTTATTAAAAGCAAGTGATCTGATTTACACTCAAGTGGCAACAACTATCAGCACCAAGACACATCTAAATGAGATTGTATACCCATGTCATATTGAAACAAGACTTTCGACAGTGTGGACCCCATTACTCATTAACAACTTGCTGAGTGACGGCATTAGATATAAAGTGGCAAAGTGATTCCACATTTACTCATTAATCTCAGATTGTTGAACATGGTCATGTCATGTTCAGCCCAGTCACTCTTTATAGGGGTGTTCCACAAGGTTTGGTTTTGGGACCACATATATATATATATATTCAGATGAGACAATCATGCATGACTCAATCTGAAATTGCTTATCGCAATTTCAAATACTTGGATATTTAACTAAATGATAAATACCAAACAATCTGCAAGCCAAGCGCAATCTTGAGACCCATATCTATTTCAACTTAAAATAAAGGATCAGGAGGTAGAGCAGGTTGGCTGGTAACCGCAAGATTGCTGGTTCGATCCCCGGCTCCTCCTAGCTGAGTGCCTGGTGTCCCTGAGCAAGACGCCTCACCCTAATTGCTCCTGACGAGCTGGCTGTCGCCCTGCGTGGTCGTCGGTGTGTGAATGTATGAATGGGTGAATGTCAGTCATTCCTGTAAAGCGCTTTGGATAAAAGCGCTATATAAATGAGGACCATTTATGTGATCACTGCTACAGTTGCTTCAAACACCTAACAAACACGTAACCAAATGCTGCCTGGTTAATGAAGCCTTGTAGATTGTATATATGTAATACATGTAATGTCAGATATCTATTTTAGCTGCTGTGATTTGATGTTGGTCATCAAATGTTGCTACTCGGTCAGTGGCCCTATGCTTCAAACTATGATGCTCTATAGCTACCCCTCTAGCATCAGGGGGACAAGTCAGTGATGTGTCAGTTTCGGCTCATTGCATGTGTATTTTTTTAAATAAACATTTGTGTTCACAAGAAATTTACAGTTTTCGCTTGTAACATGCATTGTGTCTTTTCAAAATATTGTTTTTTAGTTTTGAGGTGTACTTTGTTAGGCTTAGGAAAAGGTTTTGGTTTGGTTTAATATAAGTATGCTTTTTACTGAATCAGGTCTGGTTGTAGTTTACTTTATTAATTTAAAGAAAATAAATATTTTAATCTTAATTTGTGCTCTTGGAAAATACCTAGAAGACATTAAGCTTGTTTGGTTGTGGTAAAGTAAGCAAACTTGCAGCCGAGAGGAAAGGTGATTTTCTTCACATTTGGCATCTGTCACTAGTTTTATTTACAAAATGACAAAATAGATTTGGCTCTTTTTGCTCTGTTTCATTGGTTTCTCTTTTCTCCAGAGGCTCCTTCACCACCATACCTCCTTTTCACGGTGGATTCGAGGAAAAAATCCAGTTCTGTCCTGGCTGAGTGATGTTTTGTTTTCTAGAAGCTTTGTTTGGTTTGATAGTGTAAGAAAATTGACGTCTTGGTAAATTCAGTTCAAAGTTTCTCCGAAAGTCTCATGTAATGGCCAGCACTCCATGTTGTCTGCCTTTATATGAGATGTGACAGAGAGACAGCTAGAAGCAAAATACTAGTAGGGATTCCCAGGATGCTGAGAAACAGAATAAAGCTATTTTCTTTCCATACGGGAGACTGTTTTGGGAAAATGTGTTGAGCCAGCAAAGTTACACAGTTGGTTGTTATGCAATGTACTGAACAAAAAGTGGGGCTGGATAAATAAAAATATGCCCAGATACATTTAAATCGTCTCTTGATGTGGCAGCCGGTCACAGGTTTAACTGGATCCGCTGCGGGGTATTATTTATCAGACTTTCTTCAGCATAGCATTCATATGGTGTTTATTTATCAAGACAAGATGACAGGATGACTCCAAATATTATCCTGTTTTTACAGCTACTGACTATTGTTAGTTTCTATACAGGAGTAGCCTACAATATTACAGCCACAACCTCTTTCTTCAAAACAAATTAACTAAATAAACCAGGTGTGTTTAGGCAGTTAATGGAGAAAATGAAATCAGAGAAAGTCCATCTAAAAATCTGGATTTATTTTGACAAAACTAGTAAAGGCTGGAACAATGACACTAGCAATTTTCAGAATATAGCGTTTATATTATTTGTGTAGGTATCAGATCAAAACTGCTCTACAGTTTTCTCTTTGCTAAATTAGGGTTGTCGGTCTCTTTTTTTGTGTCTCTCTGTCTCACACATACACGCTCAGTTCTTCCTTATCATACCTGGCAGCTTGCTGGTCTAACTACAATCTCTCTTTTATCTCTCCACACAGGGGATGTACAGTTGCTGCCAGTTTGAGGATGAGACAGCACCAGGAGGAGGCTCTTTGCCCCAATACCACACCATGACTACCATGCCTACTGCAGCCCAACAACACCTTGTTACAGCCACAATAAATAATACAACTGCCATTGCCATGGTGCAGCAGCAACAGCAGCAGAAGCACCACCAACAACAACAACAGGGGCCGACCTATACCACCATGCTACCTGGATCGCCGCCAACTACAGGACACTCAGCAATGGCTCTAGGACCCTCAAACAGCCCCTTGCTGGAAGGCCCCATGCCCTGCTCCTCCTTCTTGCCTCGCCATGACCGCAGACTAGCTGTGGTTGATCGCTGGAACAGACCAAAGCCAGAGAAGGTCATGAGCAGTGGAAGTGGTGGGGGAGTGGGTGTTGGGGGTATAGCAGGAGGGATCACTGAACTTCAGGCTCCGCAGTTTCAGCCGAACCTGGGACAGCACTGGAGCCTGCAAGGGGGAGTTGCAGGTGGAGCAGGGGGAGGAGGTGACACAGGGCTAGACGAATATAAGCGCTACTATGGTCCTATAGATCCAGAGGGTCTAGGGGCTAACTCTGAACAACAGGCAGGGGGCCCCCAGCAGACTCCCAAATCGAATCCAAGAGGCATCAAAGCCTCAGGGATGCCACGGCTGCCTTCTAAAGGCCCCCAACAAGGCCCAGGGCACTTAATCCCAAAGCCCCCTCCACTGATCCCATCTTCCCCACGAAGGCCTCCTTTCTGGCGACGAGGAAGTCTAGCTCAGGCAAGGAGAAAAAGCTCAGGAGGTCCTCTGTATGAGAATATACTCCCTCTGGGAAGGCGAGGAGGTGGGAGGTATGGAGTGACTGACGGAGGTGGTCGGAGAGGGCGACGTCCCCCTCCACCTCCTGCTCTGCCTGTACCCCTCTCCTCCCCAACACACACTCCTACCACTCCCTCCTCCCCATGCCGTTTCTACTCTTCATGCTCCAGTGCCTCATCCTCTTCCTCTTCCTCTACATCGTCCTCGTCCTCTTCTTCATCCTCGGTCTCAATGTCTCGGTCAAATTCCCCCTCTTCCTGCTCAAGTGACAGCTCCTACAACTCTTCGTTGAGTTTCCGATATCGAGCAGGTGACCGGGAACTTACGGTTGATGATGATTATGATTCAGATCTGCTTACAGAGGAGTCAAGTCTCCTCCTGGGATCTCGGAGGAAGATTCGTTCTCGTCGCATGTCATCACGCTCGCTGCCATGCAGTCCGCCACCTCCACCAGTCCCGCCGCGAAAGCCACGCCCTCACAGGGATTATGGCAGAGAGAGGACAGGCAGCCAGCTAGCCCAATTACAGGAGTGGTGGGCATCATGGGGAGACAGAGAGCGAGGAAGGGGAGGAACAACAAGCCGGGGAGATGGAGGAGTGGGTAGAGAGGAAAAGAGACATCACAAAGAAAGGGAGCGTGAGAGGAAAAGGAGAAAGAAGGGCAGAAAGAAGAAGAAGAGGGAGGAGAGGGAGAGAGAAAGGGAGAGAAAGCGGCGCAAAGCAAAGAAGAGGAAGAAAGACGATAAGATAAGGAAGAGGGAGCGGAAGAGGTCAGAGCAGGAGGGAGGAGATGTTGAAAAAAGAGAGGAACTCAAATCAGGGACACCAGATTATCCACCATACCCACCACTGAGGCGAGAATCTTTTCGGAAAAAGAGTGAAAGCTCAATCCGAAGCTATGGATGGAACATCCCAGGGGAAGAGGAAAGAAAGGAAAGAGAAGATAAAGAGAGGGATGATGGGGAAGACAGCAGAGGGAAAGAAAGACAAATCAGAAGAAGGAACAGCAAGCACTATCAGAGCTCCAGTAAACCTTCGACATCGGTCAAGTTCTGGGGAGGGGTCAACGCATCCTCTGACACCATTCCATCTGCCTTTCTGCCCTTGTTGCCTGTCTCTTCTAAAAGGAGGAAGAGTAAATGTTCAGACAGGGATACTGTAGGAATCGAAGGAGAAAGGAGGCCATTGCTGGGACGGGATGGAAGAAGTGAGATGCACTCAAAGGAGGGGTTATCTTTCCATGAGTGGGAGTCAGATGCAGGGGGTGAGGATGAAGATTCTGAGTTGGAGAGGGGGAAAGTGGGGCGTGGAAAGAGACGTGGAGGAGGAAGGACAATGTCAGATGAGGAGCGAGAACGTGATAAGGTAGTCGGAATATACTCTGATGATGATGGCTCTTCAGGAGAGTTTGGAAAATTTGAGAGGTACTGGGAGGATCATGAAGGCAGGGCAGTTGGAGGGATTGGCGGGGGAGGTTGGTTTTTCAGCACCTACCCCTCCAGGGATAAAGCTGGCAGCATCAACAGTAGAGATGACCTGTTCTTGGAGCGAGGAGAGAGGTGGGGGACAGCAGAAAGTGGATGGGTTTCTAGTGGAGGCGGAGGTGGTGGTGGAGGAGACAGAGTGTGGGGATCAGGATCACACTGGCCCCCACCTCCGCTCACTCCACCACCTCCTCGACGATACTGGTCAGTCGACAAACTCCACATTCAGGATGAGAAGAAGAGTAAACGCAAGTCAAAGGACAAGGGAAGAGGGCGCGCAGCTTGTTCGTCCTGTCATTCCCCCCGACACCATCGGCACACTCATTCCACAAAATGGGCCCGCATAACCTCTCGAAGCCAGGAAGAGCTGTACCATCGGAGTTTTGGTGGCCCCCTGAAGCCCAAACATGACTCATCATCTTCCTCGAAACCTGATCGCTCACAAAATCCATCAAAATCTGGCAGCCAGTCAAACCTCAGTAACCAGCAGCGAACACAGAGCAGAACAGATAGGGATCGAGATCGAGGACGGCAATCATCCCCACCTCCGAGCCTCATACCAAACTTGCCTCCCCCACTGCCCGCACTCCCAGCTCCTCCGTCCTCATCTCACCCTATCCATGTCCCTCCCCCTAACTCTTCCTCTTCTGTATCCTCCCCCTCTGTAGTTTCATCCACTCCGGGGGCACCCCAGCCCTCCTCTATGGCGTCGGCAAGCGCTAAACTACAGTACCAGAGGTTGCGTTCTGTACCCCAGCCTCAGAGGTTTCCTCAGTCTCCTCACTTACCCCTGAAAGCCAAGAGCCTTTGCTCAAGAAGGGGCTCAGCCCATTTTTCCAGCGTGGAGAGTGAGGTCTGAAGTTCAACAAGGTATCAAAAGTCATAAGGGACCCCTGCGAGGCTAGGGCTAAGCAGGTGATCTGGATCTGAATCTGTCTGGCAGGAAACATGGCTGCACAGTCAAATCAGTAAAGTATACGCACTGAGCCCTTTGCTAAAGTTCTGCACAAACAAACAAACAAACAAACAAACACTATGGGGTAGGTCAAAGGAAAACAGAAGCAATCTTGTGCTTGCTGTTGTTTCCTTTCATCCCTCTCAGTATGTGAAAGACTAAGACCACAGCAACAACTTGCATTCTGAACTGGGTTATTAAACAAAACACTAAAAGCAAATCAGACATTAAAACTGGTACAACTGAAGGAGACTCCTTTGCTATACACAGTAAAGGGGTTTGGATGTTGGAGCAGAGCAGTAGTTTGTATTCAGAGGATTCTTAATGCTTACTGAGGGCTCAGGAACTTTGTAGTACTGTTCGCCTGCTGCTCTCGGAAGTCTTTAACGCTGAACATTGTTCTTAATATTTTTTTCCCTTAAACAAATCGCTTACACCTACTGTCCTTTTTCCTTAACAAACTGTTTACACCCCCGCAGAACTGTGACACCCTCCCAAGGCACCTTCGTTATGTATGATGAAAAACTTATTTTTGAGAGGGAGAGCAGGGTTATCCATGCACCCTCTCCTGTTTTGTTCCACCCCCTTCTTTCCGTCTTTCACCCCTTATTTTCACTTTCTATTTTCCTCTGCTTTACCTCCTTCCCCATCTTATTGATGCGTCTGTCTCCTCATCTCTCGTATCATCTCCTCTCCCATCCTCCCTTCTTGGCTCCTCTCCTTGATGTGATTATTCAGTGTGTCTGTGCTTTTCTGTGTTTGTATTCTTGACAACAGGGTAAGTCAACTGTGACTGATATTCTACTGGCTTAATGAAAAGCCATGAGTGCCAAACTTAAGTAGAGCTCGACATCAATCTGTATAACCTTTGCTGCTATGTTTACTTTTAGCTCGCAGAGTATTTCATCATCTCCCAAATATGCGCACATCCAAATACACACTCTCACACAAACACACACACACACATCCACACTTGCATACATGCACATGCAACGAAACACGCATCTGAACAAGTCAAGTCATCTCGTCTCTTTCTTGAGCAATACATAATTCACCCCTCCGTTAAATTTTATACTTTGAAACTTTGATTTTACGTCCGTGTTGTAGTTGTTGTTGTTGTTGTTATTGATTGTGTTAAATATATCAAGATTAAGTCTAATACAATGTAAGCACTGTGCCATGCTACTCAAGCTGTACATGAAACGTTCTCTCAACTACCTAACGACAACAATGGAGGCGGTGTCCAGTCCCTCCCTGTATTTGACTGAATGTAAAGTCAGCCACTGTCGAGTGTGTTGCAACAACATTTAAGAGGGGAGGAATTTCTGATGGTTAGCGCTTGTGGCTAGTCAAAGAGATGTGAAGAGAGTTGACTTTAATTCATTTTGATGAAGCCTTACACAGGCGATGGTGTGATCATCTTGTAGGTCACGTCTACAGTTGTTGGTGAAGGATTAGATCTGCAACTTGGTTTTCTTTTTCTTTTGCAAGTCGTCCAATTGGTGCAACTACTAGAAATACAACAAAACCAACCCAGGTGTGAGCAGGATATTAACATGATGGAGCGTCACATTTTTGTGAGACAAGGTCAAAGATTGTTGCAGGGAAATAAATACATATAGCCTTATGCTAATTGCTCCTGCCATATGATCTGTGTTAAGTATGAGTATGGAGGTATGTGCTTTACTCAATGTGTCTGGGGTTAGCCTCATGCTACCAAGACAGTATGATTGGATGGGGAGGAATTTGATTGATGTGAAACGAGATCTAGTGCCAGTGCCGTTTTTGATGTCAGAGAGACTGTGCCTGTGTTGGATGCCAGCTGGCAGATGAAACAGTCGGAAGAAGGGCTGGATTTCAGTATGAAAGACACAGCAGCACCTCCCATGTGATTTTTGTTGTTTGAAAAAAAATTGTATTTCTCATCTTGTAAATTTGTAATCAAGAGCTATAGCTTTTTAATCCACGACCGAGCTGACACCAGCAGTTACACTCCGATGTCAAGTACTTTGCTAGAGTAGACACTTATAACCATCAACATTAGAACTTAGCATCAGGACAGTGGACTTCAGTGGAGAGTTTGTGGAGAAGCAAGAACCGCTGGCACAACAGCATTTGTGTTTTTTCAGTGGGTCACACGTCCTGAGCCATCGTTCCCATAACAGTCTGGTCAGCTCTTGTTTGCCTGGAACTGCATCTGAGCCATAAGTTACTGCAGCTGAAGAAAACAAAAAAAGTTACTTAGAACTTACGTTTTTATCATAAACTTGTTGTGTAGAGTTTGTCTGTCTTTCTTTAAGAAAATAAAGCTATATATATATTTATCATATATATATATATATATATATATATATATATATATATATATATATATATGTGTGTGTGTGTGTGTGTGTGTGTGTGTGTGTGTGTGTGTGGCAGTGGGTAGTGTTAGAGGAAATTGTTGTTTGGCATCTTGATATTTGGGGTTCTTTTTTCTCAATCCAAGTTACATTACAATTATAATATATGATGTGTTAGAACACATATTCCCTCATAGTCACTGACGACAGGGGAATTCTCAATTAATTTATTTCAACAAAGCTTGACTGTATTCAGGCCAAGTTGGAGGCAGTTCAGGGCTTTGCTTTTTACAATCCAGCGAATAGCAGCGTATACAAATTTTAAATGCAGGAAAAGCATTGAGTAAGTGTGACGTGTTTCTGTGCGTTCACAAGCAACTTTAAGTCTGTTGCCCAAAGTACAAACGAGCTCTGTGACCTAAAAAAATTACCTTAATTTAGCCTAGGTAAGTTGGCTACAAACCATCTGGACTCAACAAGATCAAGAGGTCATTCTACATCGGTTGCGGTTGTTTACTCAGAGAAATGAGCCACTGATCTTTCCTTCTCTCCCTTCGCCTCTTTTACCTCATGTCTATCCATTGTGTTGTTGCGTGTATGTAAAGCTGGTCAGTTTTAAAAAAAAAGAAAAAAGAAAAAATAAGAGTATCTGTGGATATATTTATTTCATCTAATACAAAAAAATAGAATATCTAAATATATATGATAGTATATTTCAAGGCGCTTAGATCTATGTTATATAAGTTTGTCTACTAAATTTCTGGTATTATCTCAATGAAAATGTCTGTCTCTCCTTGTCTCGAACCTCCTGTCCAGCTCCCTTAACCCCCCCAGTGAAAAACAGAGACCAGTACGTAACTGTGTTTTCGCTCACTCAAGACCAACCATTCGCCTCCGTTTAGCTATCTACTGTAGCTAACGCTAAGTTTTCAACAACGTGACAATGTGGAGGGGTGCGCGAGTGTCTTATGACCGTGTCACTGTAGCAGTGGTGGTGCGTGTTTGTCTACCCAGAGGGGCCTTTATTTTTAGTTTGGGCTATTGATTAACAACGTATTAAACCTTTTATGGATACGACAGCTTTTACCACAACCCTCATGGGGGTCACATTCTCAACCCTGTTTTTGGGTTCACATCAGACAGTGGAGTTTATACCACAGTGCGGAGTGAGGTGACCTCTTTGAAACACAATGTAGCGAGCAGCACAGGCTTTTTTTTTGCATCTTAGTCGCTGTATTACCGGAACTATACAAAAACATGCACAGCTACCCCTGCCAACCGATCTATACAGTATATATAAGGACTTTGATATACGTACATAGTGTGTTGTATCCAAGCTGCTGTGCTGTAAAAACAAAAATGGACAAAAAATTGAATAATACACGACAGACACATGGTTTCTATCTTAATTTTACAAAACTGGTAAAGCTAATATGACACGTCAGGGGCTAAATCTGCTCGCTAGTGTGGTTTTCCGCTGAGGCCAAAACGGCCAAATCAGGGCTTTCTTTTAATAAATCATATCTTCAAACGTTTTGCCTCTTTCGTCCCCGAATGGGCAACAGTGATCCTGCACATCGTCATATGGTAGAACAGGAAACATTGCCAGCGGTTCGAGACCCGCCCTCTTTATGATACTCACAATGCTTGTGATACATTAATGACAGTCGGTGAATCAATTTTCCAACACTGCGTTCAGTGATATGTGAAGCATTTCCTGGCCCTGAGCCCTGGTGAGACCAGTTTTCGCCACAGTGGAAACAGTTTCTGCCTGAACACCTCTGAACTATGTCTCAAGGCCTTGTATTAATACTACTGTATTGACTGTATGGGATGATGGTGATGGCTAGTTGTGCTGCACTTTATTGTCAGCACCTCACACCCACATACTTACACATGCATGTGCACACTGTCAGATTGACATAAGCACACACACACACACACACACACACACACACACACACACACACACACACACACACACACACACACACACACAGGTAAGGGTGGTAAGATGCTGCTGCCACTCTGCTCCAGCCTTCTGCCACCAATGGGGACAATGACAATAATGTGCTGCACTGCAAGCAGGACAGAAATTTAAAAAAAGATGATTTTAATAAAGAACTGAAACAAGTGCCTGAGTTTTATTTCGGTTGGATGAGTGAATGGATTGCAACACACTTTGTGTTGATTCTTACTTTAATATTCCAGGAACGTGGGGTGTTTGTTTTCACCAGGCTAATTTCAAAGAAACAGAGATTTCAACATGTGGACATAGTCTCTCTGCCAGCCATCCACAACCACAACTCAAAGTGGGCGGCTCCGGCCGTCGCCATCATGCCAGAGACCACACAACCTACCTCCCACCTAATCCAAGCAAAGAGATGGATCGTCATTGGTGTTGAGGCAGTTCGTGAAATAACCACAGAAATTAAATCTCTACATTTAGGAAAACTCCCAGATAATAAATCCTCAGGGACAGGGGAAAACGTGTGTCCCTGACCACAAAACCAATAGATTGCATTTCATGACTTCATGACATAAATTTTGGTGGAAGCCACTGGTTCCATTGACTCAATCTGAATTCATATTCCAAATTTGGGTATGAGTCTCCTGGATAAAGTAACAGTGCTTCAGATTTATGTCGTGACCATGTTTTTTTATTTAAACATGGTTTCTGAGAAGTAGTCTTTTTGTCAGTGGGACAACAGAACAATACTCATGAGCTGCAGCCGCCATTACAAAGAAGAAGAAGTCAGATAGAAGCTGCTATCAGAGCTGTAGCCAAGTCACAGTACTTGTTATGATGAACTCATCCAAAATTTACCAAAAGTAAATAGATTTGTATTCATTTAAGACACTATCTATTTTCTCTATTATGAAATAATCATTTTTGCCCATGAGCAAAAACACAGCGAGCATATAAATATGCGAAAAAATGTGCCATGGAAGTCGTTTTATTAAAGTTCAGAAGGCATAAACAAAATGAAGAAATATAGGCTATAGCTGCATGCAGCAATACACAGAGTCCATGTACGCCACATGTCACACGGATGGCATATGGCGTGATCAGATCAAGTCAAATTGCTGCTGCATTAAGACGATGTGTGCAGAATTTCATTGCCATAGGGCAAAAGCTGAATTTCATAGCAAGAAAAGGTCTGTGATGCTGCAAACAAGACCTGAACCCTGGTCACCATGTAGATCTAGATCCCAATAGAGGGCAGAGGCTTATCATGAGCGTCTATTTCGGCAAAATAAGGCATTCAACCCTCCAAACCCTCCAAGTCATGCAAATCCGATAAGCATGAGATTCCTGCACTTGGCACATGGAAAGAATCCCATATTTTCTCACCCAAGTAGTGTGTGTGTGTGTGTGTGTTAGAACAAAGTGTGTGTCTTGTCTTTCACTCTGATGATTCAACCAGGAGAGTTTAATGTCCATCAGAAGTGCAGCAACCGTGAGTCACATATATCATTGTCAATGGGAAGAATGAATTGGATATTTACTAGCAGCCCAGAATAAATCTCCAACTAACTCTTACAACTCGTCGCACAAGGCCCAAAAATCAAAGCTGACAAGGAGGGAATGAATCTGTTACGTCAAAACTGGATCTGCATACTAACCCTGAAAACCACACCAAAACTACATTGTAAATGATGTTTCAAGGACCACTTATTTTGTTGTGGATTACGTTTGCTTTTGAAGTATCACCCGCGTGAATCAAGTAACCTACTTTCAGTGCCTCAACATTTTAAACTAAACTATGTTTTTTTTACGAAACCTAAACAAGTAGTTGGAGTGGAGTTTTGTTAGTTAAGGTCAAAGGACATTTTATTTGGGCCAAAGTGAATCGATGACTTCGTGAGACATTCTTATCTGTTACGTCCCCAGTTATGGTAGAAGCTAAAGTGTATTTTAGAGTCAATAAAACTGAGGATTGATGCCTTTGAAATCCAAGATAAGAAAACGATGATCAGGCTGAAAATAGAGAGGAACAAGAGAGGGACGATAAGGCTGCTGACTGCTAAATAAGACAAAGAATAAACAGGAAAAAAGTAGGACAAAGGGAAGAAAAGAGAAAGTAAGATCAAAAATGAAGAAAAGAAGAGACATGGTAGAGGGGGTTGGAGAGAAGAAAGGGAGAGCCCGTTAAAGACAATAAAACTGATGGGATAAAAATGGAGAAGAGATGGAGAGAGAAAAGAGGTGGGAGGAAGGAAAGAAAGAGAGAAAGAGAAGAGAGAAAGGTGGGAGGAAAGAAAGTGAGAAGCGACGGGGTTCTCGTGCTGTCTGCAGGGTACGATAGAGCCGGTTGTCATTTTTGCAACAATAGGCCTCCTCTGTGCTGCCTGTATTAGGAACACTGCAGATATGGATAAATCTCTCTCTCTCACCCACACACACACTTCTTCCATATAGCGTCTCACACACATACACACACACACCCTTTCTCCCATACACAGCAGGATTTACCTGCTAACACTTTCTCTTCCTGCCCTTTTGCCGGTCCTATAATTAGACGACGGGCTCAGGAGTTCAAACATGTTGACTCGAAATGAGCTGCAGCACACACTTTATAAAAGGCTCCTGCGTTCCTGCTGCCACGTGCACGTTTGCTCTTTGATTAATATCTCCTCCTAACGTCTCTCCCGGGGCCGTTCACCTGAGTACATGTGTGTCTACGTAAAAATCCACTAACCCTCGCTGTACGTGAAGGCTGTTGAAATGTCAGGCTAACAGCATGTCAGGATGTTCTGGCCCGGAGCACTCAGCGGCACGTTT
This sequence comes from Eutrigla gurnardus, assembly GCF_963514095.1. Lineage (NCBI taxonomy): Eukaryota > Metazoa > Chordata > Actinopteri > Perciformes > Triglidae > Eutrigla > Eutrigla gurnardus. The sequence continues at coordinate 4,974,190 of NC_139928.1, read as the reverse complement.
ACAAGGCGGCGCGGCACGCCGTTAAACTGCTCAGTACGTGATGTGACATTATACCGCACATACAGGAAAGGACACCATGTGATAATGTATTCACTGCTGACCTTATGTCAATGATGTTTGATACAAAAAAAGGTATATGTGAATTGTGTTTCTTTTAGATAGCGGGTCATCCTTTGATCACAAGGTTGGTGGTTAACACCCACTCACCCCCCACATTTCCTGTTCCTAAATTCTTAGTATGGGTTAAATGCACAGGTCATATTTTATTCTATGCATGCATTCGAACAGAATTGGGCAGAGGGGAGGGGGAAAGTTGTCAAACAACAATCAATCAAAAGTACTTGGACAACAACAGTAGTGTTTTGGCCCATCCACCACCACAACCTCTTCCCAATGCTGACTGATGCTGACGTGTTTGAAACTTATTTGTGATACGTCAAGAGCAAACGTGATCCACAACAAAATATGTTCAGTCAAAACTTAAGTCATAATGCAGTTTTGTTGTGTGAAAAACAGCATTTTTAATAAGATCTGGCTGCAAAAGAGATATTTACCATAAAACAAATCTTGTAAACAAAACAAAAAGTCCAGCTGCTCCATGAGCCCTGGAAATAGGTGCAGGCCGAATAGTCAATAAATGTCATCCTTACGTCTTTTCCTAACCCGAAGGATTTTGGAAAATCGACGCCAGTCTGTTGTGGTGAAACTATAATGTCCTGAAGCTGGACTACAAGAAGCACATCTTAATAAAAGGTTCCTCTGGGTCATTTCACCCAATTAGGAACCTTCTGAAGCAAAAAAGACTTTCCAACCACAGCCATGGTTTTGTCAGCCAGCAGCAGCGGCCGACCTCCATGATGCACTTGTGGCTGACTGGCTGAAAATCCCTACATAACCAGAAGAGTGGAGGCTGTTCCAGCAGCCCTTAATGCATGCAATTTTGGAAACACAATTGATATCACGCTTGATTGCTCGACACAAACATACAAGCTATTGCCATGTCGACCTTACTTACTGGCAGTTTGCACCATAAAGAGGATGTTTTCCCCATCAGCCTTCCGTGTCAGGTGGGTCAGTTAATACACAGTAAGTTTAAGTGAAGGATGATACGGAGGAAGTACTCAGGGACACGGCTTTTCACAGGGATCAGCTCCAGCCCCCCTGCGACCCTGAATACAGGATAAGTGGTAGACGATGGATGATTATAATGAAGGTACTCTGGCAGGAAATTAAGAAGAATACACTCTAAGCCCTTTTTTTGCACAGTCCATGTTTCCGCTGTCTCACTATTAACAGGTATAGGGAGCAGCACGTGTTGCTCGACTAAAGACTGCATTTCCCACAACTCCCATTGTGATGATGATGAAATTGCCACTTCTCCAACTGCCCGAAAAAGAAGAGAAAATGGCGAAACAATAAAGAAAAAAAAGAATGAGAAGCAAAACCACAAAATGATTGAGTAAAAGGTTACACTCCCCTAACGTCACTTCCCAATAAGTTATCAGTCTCCTGGTTGCAAATCCCGTGTCTGTTTGACCAGTGCACCTTCTCTATCACCCGACGTACTGGAAGAAGTCTTCCTCACTGGTTTGACTCCATCACTAGCTTGGAGCGTCGCTAATTCCAGTCAATTCGGTGAATTCCTGAGTCTGCCACATCACCACTTTTCCAGCAACACAACCCCCAGAATGACCAACTGAACATCAGCAACTACTGGTAGAGAGATGATGGCTCCTTTATTTGTTTTAAGGTTCAATCTGAACAACAGCTACAACTCTTCTGTCGTCTTTTGGGTTTAGTTCTATCGACCAGTAAAGACAACCGCTCTTTGTTTCACTCCCACTTTTCACCATTTTTTTTATCTCTATTTCTCTTGGGCACAGTGTTAGCCTGAAACATCCAATTCAGTCATAAATCCCAGACAAACACTCAAGTTTCCAGTTTATTAGGTACACCTAGCTAAAACGAATGCAGTCTAATGCACCAGGCCTGCAGTGAATCCTCCTGTCAAGAGGGGATCTGATAGTCTAATATTGAGTATATTAACACTAATATATCTCAATATAATTTAGTTTTCTTGGCCAAATGTGTTTTGAAAATGTTGCATGGCAGCAAACGAGATAAATGCGTTACCGATCAGTGTGACCCATCCGGTTGGTTTCTCAGTTTTTGATAACTTGAGTGACAGTTTTTTGCGATTATTTTAATTGATCTCTTTAACTATAATTATCGTGGTAATGATCAGCTGATATCAAAACGCCACATGCAGCACCTTTTTAAAAATCGCTCTTCCCTTCCTTCCATCTGCATCTCTGTTAATGCCCCCAAAGGGCTTCGTAAACGCCATCTCCCCTTAATAGGTGCAATCTCAACAACAGCACCCACTGTGACTGTCTGATGGAAACAGCATATGTTTTATTATACCAACACTATAGTTGCCAGCTGTTTGCAAATGCGGTCCTCTGATTAAACTTTACGTCTACATTAATTCTTTTTTTTTTATCTCTGCTGCACGTCCTCACAGGCACTCGCGGCGATCCTCCAAATGTTTGCACACGGTCAACGTTTCTTCTCTCTATACAATTATGTGCCTTTGGAATATGTATTTGCCCGCTTCTCCCTTTCCTCTGCATCTCCCGTAACATCGGCAAAGGGTTGAATTTATTGCACTCATCTTCTCTTAATAGGTGCAATCACAATAACAGCACACACTGTTATGCACTTGGTTCGATTGAAACAGCATATGGAACATTACTGACAATGTGTTGCCAGCTGACAAGTAAAATGTTCACATATGTATCCATAATGTATGTGTGTGTATATATATATATATATATATAGCTGAAGTAACATTCCTCATGTTTTCACTGATCATGTACAGTATTACCAAGGCTGTAGTGGAGGCTAACCACAGGTAAACGCTGTTTACGCACCTCTGGAATTTTGGAAATAGCGTTTACACACCTCCAAATAGCGTTTACGCATATCTGAATGTCGTTTACGCACATTAGTTTATCCATGCTTACGTTTACATGCCGTTAACGTCTCCCTAAATATGTTTTTGCGCTGCATTATGGTACGTGTCTGTGATCAATCACCGGCTGTGGCAGCTACCAGGAAGCAGTTGATCAGTGGCTCGATAGACGTTGGTGCGGTTTGTAGAATGGACTGTTTAAATGGATATTAGTTGTTTAGTGAAGCGTCCTGCAGTGTCTCACCTCCTACAGATAAAAGGAAGTCCAAAGAGCAACACTTCACCTACCCTTTTTTAATGTTGTTTTGGTTCGTATAAGATGACGCATTCAGTCTGTGACGATGACGATAAATTCTGGAATCTTCTTCAACATTACTTTAAGTAACATAATTGGATGTAGTGACTGTGTGAAGGCATGAGAGAGCACTCAGTGATGTCCTTGGTACAGTCTAAAGGGGCGTTCACACCGGACGCGATAGACGGGAATTGAGCGGCGACTCTACATTGAAAATCAATGTAAATGGCGCAATGACACGCGATTCAGGCGGAGGTGGCGCGAATGGAGCGTCTGACTCGTCTGAAGAGAATGGCGCGTCTGACGCGAATGAAGCGAATGGCACGTCTGAAGCGACGCGAATAAAGTTGAAAATATCAAACTTTTCAGGCGGCATCGCGCCGCGACATCCAATCAGCGACGAGTTCAAGCCGACAGACAGATGAGCTGAGATGGACGGGCTGCATTCCCAAACAACCCGACTCCGAGAAGACCGGACCCCGGCACGACAGGGACTGTTTCCGGCCTCACACCGTCCACGGGCTGAGCCTCGATCAGAAGGACTCAGGCCCCCGAGCGACACCGGGCAAGCGGTCTTCCGTACGCCACATTTCCCACGTCCGCCCGTCGGACGTGGATTCGGCGCTGGGCTCTTCCCTCTTTGCTCGCCGCTACTGAGGGAATCCTGGTTAGTTTCTTTTCCTCCGCTTAGTAATATGCTTAAATTCAGCGGGTTGTCTCGTCTGATCTGAGGTCGTAGTCGAATGTGGCCCCGACTCTCCCTGGGGAGAGGTGCGAGGGACGTGGCTCCCGGAGGAGGCTCCCGGACTCTGGTATCAGGTACCCCGAGGCGGAGGAGGAGGGTCCGCCAACGTGACCCGCCGGCCCCCCGCCGGCGCTGCCCTCGTTTCCCCCGCTACAGTGGCACCGGTTCAAAAATGAGCGTCATGCGCGGATGACGCGAATGACACAAATAGTCCAAAATGATCAAGCGGCGCGATACACGCGTCTCACGCGATTGTATTCACGTCTATCGTGTCCGGTGTGAACGTTGCATAATGGTCACACATAGCACACATGTGCATAGGATAGAAACATCAGGTAATAGACTGCAGGTAGTCTCCCATTTCTTTTCACAAAATGAAGATTCAACAATAACCACAATACCATCATAATCATAACCAACAATTTTAACACTGATGACGCCGGTCCAGTATGGTACAAAATATAGGCCTACATTTAGAGGGATTTAGAGGAAAAGTGTATCAAATGATGCAAAAGATACGTGGAATATTTCGATGAGCTTCCAGCTGATAGCTAATATGCACTCACCGGCGACTTGATAACGTACACCTGTATAATCTAACAGCTCTGCCTCAAATTCAATTTCAATTCCACCTTGTCAGAGAGGTGATAATTCTACTTTATGTTCGTTATTGAGGTCGTACTGGCTGGTGGGATTCTACTGGAGCGCATTATAGTGGACGATGCTTCTTATATTTTTGCCTCCTTTCTTCTTTCTGTTCATTATTTGTTTTTGTTTTTTTCCAGCCTGCAACTTTTCTCTTCCAGCACCATAATCTCCTTAAACCGTTTCCTCATTCCTGTGTTTGTGCTTTCTGGAACTAAAGAAATGTAGCCCCCCACCGCCAAATCCATCGTCAGACTGACAACCGTTGGGTTCTGAGATTGGCCCACCTGTTTATCAGTGTTGTAGCCGCCGCAGGCAGCTGCTAAACCCCAGGCAGACAAAATTGGCAACTATTTGGTGAAGAGATAGTGGAGTATTAAGCAGCTAAAGAGACAGTTTCTTCCCTCACAACTACGTCTCCTAGAAACGTTATCAAATAACAAAACGGACTTTTAAACTACATTTAGAGGGAAACATATTCTTTCAGAGAGACTGCTGTTCATGTCCCATGTGAACCAAGGACTTTGGTTGCTTCAACATAATCAAGCCTTTTTGTTTTGCTTTAATTTCCAACTCATTTTAAGTCAACCAAATTAGTTATTTTAATTTAGCCTATTAAAGTCGTTTTGTAAAATGTTTTGTTCCGTTTTCTTTCAGTCACGTCATTAACTTGTGTTTCAAACTGTGATCTTAATAACATTAAGGAGATGTTTTTTCTTCAAAATGTACAGTGCAGTTTCATTGTGTGGGGACATCATTTGTTAGGAGACAAGTTTCTTCCCTCAGAAGTTGGAGGAAACCAAACACAGAACTAAAAGAGGGTGAATATTGGAAAAACACACACACAAAAACACACCCACACACACACACACACACACACGACTTGAAATTAATGTTGCTGGTTGTCTGCTAGATAGTGTACTGTTTCATGAACCATACCAACTTAAAAAGGCGATAATGTGACAATAGATTGTGAAGATGTCTTATTATTTGACTCTGTTGAAGTTACTCTAACCAACGCCAATCAATTGGCAATTGTTTGTTAAACATTATAAATGAAAAGGAAAATTCCCTGGAATCCTCTGCTGTCTGCCTCTAACCCTCCTACAGACTAACCCAGACTGTCCTCCTCGAGAAAACGACCACATAGGTCGTGTGTCAAGCACCGAATTACGACCATATGTTACGTTTCAAAATAGCGCGCCCTCTAGCGGTCAAGTAAATATCGACACTCCGGTGTCTCAGACGATCGCCCCCCCCACACGTCGACCTAAACCTACCCCGATTCCACGACATCTTCCCCCCACACCCTCCCCACCCCCCCCCCTAACCCCCCCCCACCCCAACCCCCCCCCCCCCCGCGCGCCCCCCGCGCTACCCCCCGCGCGCCCGCGCGCCCCCCGCGCTGCCCCCCCCCCCGCGCGCCCCCCGTCAATCATCGGCAGAGACCCCCCCCACACGTCGACCTAAACCTACCCCGATTCCACGACATCTTCCCCCCACACCCTCCCCACCCCCCCCTAACCCCCCCCCCACCCCAACCCCCCCCCCCCCCCGCGCGCCCCCCGCGCTACCCCCCCCCCCCCCCGCGCGCCCGCGCGCCCCCCGCGCTGCCCCCCCCCCCCGCGCGCCCCCCGTCAATCATCGGCAGAGACCCCCCCCCCACACGTCGACCTAAACCTAACCCCCCCCCCCCCGCGCGTGCATCATCGGCAGAGACCGCCTCCACACGTCGACCTAACCCTAACCTTAACCACTACTATCGTTGCGGAAGAATCTCCGCAATACGCTCCCAGAGGTCGTATTCGAGTGCATGGACCAACGACAACTGTGGTCGTATGAGTTGGAGGGCTTGTTGGACTAACCTGATGCACCAGATGGAATATCACACAGACCCATCAGAACACAGAACACCACCATTGGAAACTTTTCAGAAAAAAAGGCAGGTGATTGAATCAAACATCTTAGTAAATCAAACCTCAAAGCCACCAAATACCACTCTTTGACCTTCTTTCAATACAGACATTCTAATATTACTGATGTGAGCCACCATTGTGGTCGCCTCTAATACAGTCAGACACACACATCTTGTACAGCTCCACATAGCGACTCGCCTGACACAAACGCATGCAGAAACATAACAAGATGGATTTCCTGGTGATGTCATCCTGAGATTCTAGCGTGAACTCTTGACATCACAAGAATCCAGCCGGCGTCCAACATGAACACATAACTAACCATCTCAATCTATGATGTCCAATACCTGTTCATCACACACACTCATGCTCCTGCTGCTGCTGTTTGCTTTCAAAACACACACACACACACACACACACAAGGAAAGGCATGCTCAAGTGTACTCATGCCCTGAGGCTCGTGATTTCAACCACAATCCAGCATTTCACACTAATGTTGTGTGCACACATCAAGTATTTATGTTCTGGGCTTTCAACAGTTTCAGCTTCTGCTGTACACACACACACACACACACACGTGCACGCACACACACTCACACATACACTTTAACTTCAGTGGTTTCCAGCTCTAGGGAGGAGGTGTCATCTGATGCAATGACCTGATAGTCACTGTGTGTGTATGTGTGTGTGTATGTGACTATTCCCCCACCTAAGTTTTTGTCACTTTGTCTCCATGTATTTAATAAGTGTGTGACTGCCTCTCGTTTCGTGTGTGTGTGTGTGTGTGTGTGTGTGTGTGTGCCTGGAATACAAGGCAGGGAATAATGGGGGGAGAAGGAAAGAGATCGCCACCGTATCCAGGGGCAACGCAGATGAAGGGAGGGTAAGCGACTCGGCACATGCTGGAAGACTTCCACAACCCAGTCGTAACAATAATAATGATGATGAAGGTGAAGGTGAAGAAGAAACGTTATTTTAAACGTTTAAACGTTATTTATTTTCCATACAAGAAATGTAGCACAAAGTGCTTTCCAATAAAGGAAAATAGACATAGAATGAACAAAAAAAAAACCTTTATTATAACATTTGAAAAAAAGGTGCAAAATAAAACACACTGAATAAGAATATTAAAACACATGCACATATAAATCAATGAACACTGTAGCAGCATCAAAGGGTCTCCATTCTCTTCAACTTCGTTCTCATCTTTTCTTTTGTGCTTCAGTGGAGATTTGAATTTTAAACCAGAACTCTCACCGAACTCTCTTCCAATCGGGGCCTGGGTCTCTGACACTGTACACAATAGAACCTGCTGTGACTCACCACCTTGATCTTTATTACACCCAAAGAAAAAATGTTCAGCTTCCTCAAAATACTCCCTCCTCTTCTCTTCTAATAACACACAATGGGTAATAAAGCACCTAATTTGCTTACTTCAGCAGCGAAAGGTTTCTTCGTAATGCATTGCCACGAAAACTTTATTTCTGTCAGATTGACAGAATATCACAGGAAAGCTACCACGGTGACACACACACACACACACACACACACACACACACACACCAGCAGCTGGTTTCACTGATGAGTTTGTCCTGGCTGGTAAACGATGCATGAATCAGTGAAATCACCTGGTGTCTTGATTGGTTGGGGTTTAAACCTGCAGATTTTTTGGCACTCTGACACACGATTGGCCCGTCATGAATAGTCTGGTAATTATACAGTTTAATTCATTTCAAGTCATACTCACCCGACCCCAAATTCTACCACCTGTAGGTTTGAAAGACAAGCAGTACGACATTTAAAATGCAGATTAAAGCAAGTTTTGGGGAAAAGTGAAAGTCGTATTCGGTGTCTGTGAAATTGTCACAAAATCTAGTATTTTTTTGATTGATTGACAGTGGTTAAACGTTTATTTTACCCATCAACCTCAACCATAAGTTGGCTTTTCAACATGTAATACTATTTCACTAGATCTCGCAGTTTCGGAGATACATGGATATGTAGCCTATAACTTGTGTCCATCATGAAAAAGGATCCTAGCTAACTTTCCATTAGCATTGTTTGTTGTTTGTTTGTTGCAACATGGACCATTCCAGTCTGTGAGACTGGAGGTATCGCACCCCTAAACTCACATACGGGATGGGACGCAACCAGGAGGTAACACTGGTGAAGCAATGCAGGAAGCAGGAGGTAGCTCCCAGAATTCGAGTAGGTGCGAGGTGCAAAAACGTATAAAAAAAAAGAAAAAAAATGACAACAGGAACAAACCGGCCACTCATGCAATTCAAAACTTAATTTTGTTTTCAGTCGGGGAAAAAAAACAGCCTTTCTGTAGTGTGGCTCCTAGGGTAAGTGTGAGGATATGTGTGTGAACTTCAGGGAAAAAGGGTTGGCTCTGGGAAAAGACCCTCGCTTTTCACATGAGTCCATGAACACAAGTCACTAAATAAAAATTCTGTTACGATTTCACGAATATAGAAAGCTCTAGGAACCGCTCTGAAAGACTTTCTATTATTTGTTGGGCTATCTTCCAGCTGACCTGATTGTCCAATACTGCCCTACTGATCATGTTTTTCAGTGTTTCCCCCTCCTTGTCTTTCTTGTAAGTGACAGTGGCTCCAGAGTCGCTATCAGCCTGATGGAGTAGGAGCAAGGGGGCGGGGCTTAACCAAGGGTAATTTAAAATGCATTTGCCTCTATAGACCTTTTGAATCAGTCATAAGCTCGGTCTTTAAACTAGTCAAACAACCAGACGACCTCTTGATTAATACAACAGTCAGTTTCTTTGAAAATGTGCAGGAAATCATCCCTCGAATATTTCAACGTGTCTCCAGATTGATGAAACACAGATGATCTTTCTTTTCTTTCCTCCCTTTTTCCATATTCTTTGATGCAGAGGACAGAAGGACTGTCTTGGATGAAAAATGTATTGGCATTGTTCTTTTTAGTCTTTCATCCTCATCTTTGACATTCAGATTTTACCTTCTCGTGGAAGCTTGTTAGTTCAATTTTCAAGGGATCAGGGGTGAGAAAAAACACCATTGACCCTCAGTGAACTTGATTATTCTTTCTGTCCAGAAATGTGCTCAGAATGTACTGAAGAGAGAAAAATATCACCGGATCACTTTCCAGCACAATTCAAGCTCTGTGACGCTATCTGCTCGTTGAATTTAAGCCCCGCTTGTCTGCATTTTGCCTCAACATAACCATATTTTAATAACTGATATTCACAAGTCTGTACCTACGGATCCATCACATTACACCAAACAAGATTGTGTGAGTGTGTGTGTGTGTGTGTGTGTGTGTGTGCGTGTGTGTGTGATATCAGTTGATATATTACAGCATCGCTTGTTTCTCTTCACTGCTTCCACTGCCCGCATCCAAAAGGTCACTCGAAATGTGCATCATTAAACATTGGTGTTCCTTTTGTTGCTTTTCCACAACGGCAAAGTGGTGAAGATATAACTTTAATATAACTTTTTTTAAAGCTTTTTGTCACTCATCTTTGCTAAAGGGCTAAAGTCATTTCACAAGGTGAAATCTTCAAGGTGTTCAGTAAGTTCATAAAAAAATGTTTTCCAACAAGTTCAACAAATGTTTAGTGTTAGACTGATTACCTGTCTGTCTCTTCATGTCAGCCCTGTGATAGACTGGTTACCTGTCTGTCTCTACATGTCGGCCCTGTGATAGACTGGTTACCTGTCTGTCTCTACATGTCTCCCTGTGATAGACTGGTTACCTGTCTGTCTCTACATGTCAGCCCTCGGATAGACTGGTTACCTGTCTGTCTCTACATGTCAGCCCTGTGATAGACTGATTACCTGTCTGTCTCTACATGTCAGCCCTGTGATAGACTGGTTACCTGTCTGTCTCTACATGTCAGCCCTGTGATAGACTGGTTACCTGTCTGTCTCTACATGTCAGCCCTGTGATAGACTGATTACCTGTCTGTCTCTACATGTCAGCCCTGTGATAGACTGGTTACCTGTCTGTCTCTATATGTCAGCCCTGTGATAGACTGGTTACCTGTCTGTCTCTACATGTCAGCCCTGTGATAGACTGGTTACCGTCCAGAGTATACCCTGCCTTCGCCAAATGTCAGCTGGGATCTGCTCCAGTCTGACCCATATATACAATAAGAAATTATAAAAAAGTATTGTAAATGTACAACTTTAAGTTTTTTTTAATATTACCCCACTCCCCAAGCTTTGTTTTTATTAATTTGTTGTTACATACAATGACCCCAATTGCATGTCTAGTAAATGCCCAAACCTGGCATGTGGCATTAGTTAAATGCATTCTTATATCAAGTACATTCAAGGAAACAGATGGGTCCTCACTTTCTAAAAAAGAGAATGTCTAATGTAACGGTGACAGATAGCTGAGTCGGTACAGTCATGTACCGGGGCTAAGTCATCAGTGCAGAGTCCCCGGATTCAAACCTGACCGGCGGCACTTTCTGAGTGTCATCCCCCTGCCTCTCCCTCGTTCACTCTGAAGCTATCCTTTCTGAATCAAGGCAAAAAGGCCGAAAAAACTTCTGATGTAATCAATCTTATTATTTCTGCTCTGATGAAGATTCGGTCAACGTTCTTAATATTACTTATGAAATACTATAAAACTTGCTTGCCAGTGATTCAGTACTACTTGATGCTTTAAGAACTACTATAATACAGTACTTTAGCTGTCAGCCCTTATGTTGAACTGCATGCAATGCTCACCTCGGTACCGAACTCCAACTGGGGTTGTTCTACGAGCAGATTCTACACTCAGAGGTTAAGAGCGAGATCAAGTTGATAAATGAGGCGCAATACCTTTGTGGAAACTGTCTCCTACTTTCTGGGAAATTGATGCCACGTTGTTTGCTGTCTGACATTTGTCGAGACGAGAGGGGGAAGTGCTTACCAGCTGTATTTAGGGGTTTGGCACATTTAACCTGGCTGTGTTCATACACAGAACGTTAATTGCAATGACAAAACTCAGAGTAGTAAAGTAGTTAAATAAGTTGAACGTGATGAGACAAAAGACATTTTTTATTTGGATCCAAATCACTTCATATTCCAGAGACAAATCCTATAGTCAGTGTTTTCCAGCACAGTTTGTGAAACGAGATATTAAAAATGTATATTGTGTATTTATATTTGTATTATGAACTATTACCAGACATGTGAAAGGAAGCAATCATCACAATAATAGAAAGAATGGGAAGTCTGAGTTCAGTGGTTTGGATGCACACGGGAGACAAAAGAAACTTTAGAGACGTATAAGTTAACTGCTGAAATGGATCGAAATTAACTTGTTTGAGGTCCGATTCATTGCAAACCCCATTTGGTTTTCTCCTCCTGTATATTCAAAGGGATATTAAGTGATGAATTAAATCCTCAGAAGCAAGTTTTTATGATTTGAGTCATTAAAGTTTCATTAAAAAACATAACTCTCGATTTATTCTGCTGTCATTTTTTGTCATTACCAGATCCTCTATAGTGCCTATGTGTCTAAATATTGAATTGTGAACTATAAAAGTGTAAAATATTAAACAGATAAATTAAAGTTTATTATCAGATCAGACCAATTAAGACCGCCCTGTCTTACAGTTACAACGGTGTTTCTTGAAAAAAAACATGTTTATCGAGTTTATGTGGATCTGAATAAGCAGGGAAAAGGAAACATGTAGCTAAGTAACTCAGAGAGAGAGACAAAAGTCAAGAAAGATAAAGTTAAACTACAAACTCCTGCATCCTTACTGGTGCTGTAAAGTCATCTGTAATAGCCTGTGTTGGGACCTCACCATTAGGACTACAAAATGCAGCCTACAAAAGCCTTCACATGCGGTCAGAACAAAGGGACAAAGGGGATTAAAAACTACAACCGCCATTTTAGTTTCACCTCGCACCTAGGTGCGAAGTGCAACGTCACACAACTGGTGCCCTATTGGCTGACAACTACAGGTACCCCAGGGGGTCCCCGGCAGCAGCCGTGAGGTATATAAACCGGTGCTGCCTTAAGGACTTCCTCTCTCCACCGTAACACGCGTTACAACAGGAGGTGAACGTTACGTCTGCAGCATTTTCCTTTGTCCTGGGCCGCAGTCTTTTCCCCAAACTCGCTGGACGAACAACAGACTGTTTTCCCTCTCTTTTTCTCTACTCGCTTTATTTTTCTTTTTGTTTTTATCATTTTGGATCCTGAAGAGACCGCCGCGACCGCGCGACTCTCCTGTTTACCCGCAGAAGGAAGAAAAACACTTTCTTCGTCCCAGCTGCCAGCAGGACGGATAACTTCTACGACCCGTTCTTGTCTGAAGTCAGCTGACTAAATCGCCGAGCCGCGCGATTCTTATTGTTGCCTGCAGAAGGGAGAAAACACTAACTGTTTTTCTTCAACCAAGTTGATCCGCGAACCACCGTCCGTCGCCGGCGTCAAGAAACGCCATCACCGCACGGGACGGAAGCCTCACATCGACAAAAGTAAGAGGCTATTTGTCTGGGCAGAAGCAGAAATTCGATAGTGTAGGACATGTTTGTAATTCTTGTTAACGTGTTTTAAGTTTTGATCACGGACCGCCGAGTCCGTGGCTTTCTGTATTGTTGTATTCGAAGGCTGATTGTGTACCCACGCAGCTGGGTCGATTTCTGTAACAGTGTTTTTGACTAAACCTCAGCCATATTCGCAAGCTCAGTAAGCGTCTACTATCAGTTAAAGGACCGGGGTCCCGCTGAACGAACGCCAGTTCATTCACGAGCTCCCGTGTGATAGTAACACGCCTCCTGAGCCTTCAAATATTGCGCGCGCATTCTCCCCCTCTCTTTGTTTGTGTCCCGCCAACACATGTGCACACACATACACCGCCCCCACACGTATCCTACACCAGCTGTTTCCGTCTCCGGATGCTAAGGACATAGCTCCATCTGGTTGCTGTACCGGCCATCTCTCCCTCTCTCGCTATTCTATCCGACGTCAGTGGCTCCGCCCCTGAACGCTGTGAGGAATAGCTCCATCTGGTGGTCGCGCCCGGCCATATCTCTCTCTCTCTCGCTACTCCATCTGACGTCAGTCTCTCTCTCTCTACCAGTGTTGGGCAAGTTACTTCAAAAGCGTAATGCATTATTTATTACTTGTTACTGTCATTTCAAAGTAATTAGTTACATTACAATATTACTGTCTTTGAATTGTAAGGCATTACACTACTTTTACATTACTTTTCGCGAAAATAAAAGGAAATATGGATTTTTTGTTCTCAATAGATCTTCTTGTGTTCAATGCAGCTCATTACACAGCAGGATGTGATGTTTTTCGCTTCAAAATAAAAGAACGAAAAACGGAAAATGACTCATATCCCGTTATTCGTTTAAAAAACGGAAAACGAGAAACAGAAAACGACTCGTTAACTGATATTAGATATTGTGTTCATGAATGGGATTCGGGGATGAAATAACAGGGCCATTTTTCATTCCAGATTTGCCGTAAGTCTTTTTTAATGACCCGGAAGGCGCTGTGTTATGCTGCGAATTTTGCGAAATTACCTGAAAGCCTACCTGAGACATTTAGGGGGAGCTCTAAATAAACGCTCTGACAGCGTCTGACGCTCGCGTTTTGAAGTAAACCTACTGTTTTAAACACGCACCTAAAGCGTTATGACGCGGACATAAAAGCGGTTCAAAACCGACGGGGAGAATCGGATCCTCTGCCTCTTCGCCGCCGCCCCTCAGCTGTTGATCCTCGGTGTGCCGGGTCGGCTGCGCTCTGACCCGCTCTGTGAGTCGGTGTCCAGCTCATGGAGCCTGCTAACAACAGCGCTTAATTAACATAGTGGAGTCACACGGACCGGCTTTCACACTTTTCCAAAAGTGGAGCGTATGCCCATCTCGCGATCGCGAATGTAGAGTCAATTGATTTCGGGTTTAAAATGCATTGTAACGCGCGTTACTGAGAGTAAAATATTACCAGTTTTTTTTTTGTAATGCCTTACATTAACGCGTTACAGCAAAACTTAATGCATTACAGTAATGCATTACTTTTGTAACGCGTTACTCCCAACACTGCTCTCTACACACACACACACACGCACGCACGCACACACACTCCACGTGTGTCTCTTCCTTTGTTAAGCTTAGCTTCGCTTAGGTAGTTAGATAATAAGGCTTTGTTAATTGCAGTGTTATTGATTGTGATCATTATTACTGATTTTAATAAATCTTATATTATAACTAGCGGTCTCTTGTGCTTGTTGTGTATATGTCACTGGATAACAGCAGGTTGTGAAGGCTAGTGCTTGAATTTCACGCTCTTTTTAAATTTTCAATTGGTTTTATACTTCTATGCCAATGATCACGATGATTGGCATGTGAGTGTAAAACCTTTATATTGAGACTGAATACAGTTTTAGGTTATCGTTTCCCTGATCCCAGGGTGGTGCCACATATATTCATGATTATATCATAATACTATATTTAATATAATTATTAATATCGATAATTATATTGACATTAATAATTAGCTGTTGATAACCAAATCTGCTACTGCTACATCCCCAACACCTGTTATTTTTAAAACCCTCAAATATGGGAAACTATAAATAAGCACGATACATCAACATCACAACGTAACTTCCAAAATAACTAACAGCACTTTGGGACAAGAACATCGGTCTGCTGGTTGAAAGTCCTGTGTTTGTTGGATCACCATAAGTAAGCAGTCTTTCTAATTGACAGTACTACCTCCTTGTATTGCAGACCCCAAGTAGAGAGACATGGGAGATGTTATGCAACAAAAGTTGAAAGCAAACGGGGGATGTTGCAGTTCATTGTTTGTTGAAAACGTTTAGCAGTTAGTTAACTTTGCTAATAAACTGTGTCGTACTGAGGCCACTTAAAGGCAGACTAGGTCATTTGGAAAACCCACAGAGACTTGGACTTTGAACACATCGCTGAACCAAAAAAAGTCCCGCCCCCTTCGTTCAGACCTCCGCTCCCCCAGAACACCAAACGAGTGCTCGAGATTGGCAGAGTGCACAATCAGGAAGTTAGCATTGACAGACAGGAAGGCCGGCCAATTATTTTCTCTGGCCCGACTTTTTTGATTTGATGGGGTTTTTACAGTCCTGCCACAGTCACAGAAAACATTTTTAAAAATGTTTAATGTCAGAGCATTTAATTAATTCATTGCTATTTTCCTGTTGATGATTTCAAGTAATAAAACAGAAAGTGTTTCTGAATAAAATCACCTATTCAACCTTTAAGTTTTTTTAGAGTTTACTTTTTCGTCATCACAAAACTCAGCTTATCTATGGTGTGTGTGTGTGTGTGTATATGCGTGTGTGTGTGTGTGTGTGTGTGGCTGAGGTTCTCAGGAGATAAAAGTCTTTAACAGCTGCAATCACAATCATTCTGTGGTTTCAAGAAAAAGAAAAATGGGTTTGTTGAGTTTGGCAGCACTTTTCTCCTGAAACACAAAAAAGATGCTGTATCTGTGAAGTTGTGTAGCTCTCCTTCTTCTTTTGTAACTATTACTCCAAAACCGCTTACTATTTCTGCCTAAATCTCCCTACCTGCCTACTATATTTATCTCAGTAATCCACTTTAAAATCTGATTGTTATTTTTGTCACATAGTTGGAGAGAAAGAGTCTCCTCTGTGTGAACGGCGTGAAGATATATTCATGTATTGTTTGGATATGGTTCGGTGCCACAGTGAAGTAGGAAACACAAAGAAAACATGCTGTTCTTTGTTTCTGCGGCTGGTAGACAAAGTGGAGCGGAAATCAGGCAGGCAGGCAGCGGCAGAGAGACTCGTTGATAGATTGACAGAGAATAACAGTAGAATAAGGGAAGGAAATAAAATGAAGACATATACCCAGAGAGTTTGAGGGAGGTGAGAAAAGATATTTGTTTTGGGAAATGGCTGATAGGCAAAGGCGAAGTAGAGGGAAGATTATTAGATGTTTCTATTAGAATCAGAATCCGCTTTATTGCCAAATAAGTGTAAACACATACAAGGAATTTGATTTATGTTTGCTTTATGTCGCTCTTAATATACACAGGAAAGAAATAGACTAAACGTCAACAAGGATAACAAACTGAATAAAAGGTAAACATAAAATTTGACAACTACAGATATAAATATAAGTATATATACAGGACATGTATATTGTAAAACACAAAAGGTGCAGGAAGGGAGGGGTCTGCAGTGATCTTTCCAGCCAGTTTCCTGACTCTGGAGGTGTACAGATCTAGGATGGTGGACGGGTCAGCTTTATGGATCACAACTTACAACTCAAAGTGGAAGTAACCAAAAGAAAAGTCTGTTAATCTGTTAATTATTAATTAACTATTGCTTAGAACAAGCATAAGTGGAATAAGTCTTTGTTGATCCAGACATCGCCATGACGTGCAAACACACACACACACACACACACACACCAGCCCAGTCTCACAGAAAAACGTGGAATTAGCTCGACCTTTTGACAACCCGTTATAAGCATGTCAATAGTCATCTAGTATCCTTTTTCAGGGTGAACACATGAATTAAAGGCATCCCCATGAACACGCAATTGTAGGAGGTGGTGATGAGGTATTACAATGTTACAAAGACTACTTATGGCTAGGGGAACATATGGAAATTTAATTCACACAAATCAAAAGTTTGAGTGAATGTTTCACAGACTGTGAAATTCTGAGTTGTGACGTCTTGGACATTCATCTTGAGGTAATGTCATGAATAGAGCTGGGTAGCTTATCGTTTAAAAACACCATGATGAGTGATGCTGATACCAGTGGAGCACTTTCTATATCCATCATGTGAATGGAAGCTGACGTCCTGCTGGCTGACGATTCATCGCTGCACTGCAGCCACAAAGAGAGTTGTGTTCTTTGAAAGGAAGAAAAAACCCAAAGATAAGACTAACATCTAAAGAAATATTGTAAGCTTTACTGACTTGTTAATCGTAAACATGAATCATCTGTGGCAGAATCCCCAGATTATATTAATAAAATGTGATCAAACCAATGGCAGTCAAAAGTGATTATATACAAAATGTGAAAAAGCATAAGAAGTTGTTGGGGAACACTTTTTATGAAGGTCATGTATATAATGCATTATATGCACATTTATAACACATTATATTGCATTTAAAATGATTTATAAAAGTTCTTAACTGTTTATAATCATGCATGAAACCTTATAACAATATATATAAAGTGTCATAAGTGGTGGATATAAGGTATTATAAGTTCAGCATTCATAACGCTCTATACCCAGTGTTTGAAAGGAGAATCTGAGTCCTGGGTTACACAGCACATTATAGCTACCAAATTTATAAACTGCTCTACCGTATCATAACAGATTATACATTCTAAAGTTTATGAAATGGAATCATTTCAATAATCAATAATACGCTATGGCATTATTGTGTGAGCTTTAAGTAAAGTGACAGCGCTGTATAAGGTTATACTAGAGACTATAAGCCTTATACATGCATTATAATGTGTTACAAATGTGCTTGTGATGCATTATATACATGACCTTCATAGAACGTGTAACTGAAGTGTTTTGCTCGTCTGTCATTGAAAGGACACAAACACTTGCAAAGTCAAACTTGACATTTCATTATAGAAAAGAGAAGAGTGAAAAAGAGTGAAGCAATAAACTAGTAGAACAGATAAGGACACATAATAGCAATCATGTGAAAAGTGAAAGTACGTGTCTTCATCTATCAAACGTCTATCTGTTTGATGGACCCATTTTTCTCTCTCCACCAGTCCTCCCGTTCACGCCGCTTAGCCTTTCTCACAATCACAAATATCTATTCTCCCTTACCTCAAACTCTCTGGCTCTATCTTAGTCTCTTTGTTTTATTTCATTCTCTTTTCCCCTGTCATTCTCTGTCCATCTATCACATCGATTCTCTCTGTCTCTACTGACAAAGAACCTACATATACATACATCGCTTTTACTATCACAGAATCTAACATCTTTGTAAAATAAACATTCAATTGTTTTAAGACAAATTATGCATGGAGAGGATATCTTAGGACGTGGAGGAGCATACATTTACATGTATCGTTTCACAAGAATATAATATTATGGTGAGAAAGACTCATTCAGCTCATGATTCAGTGTGTGTGTGTGTGTGTGTGTGTGTGTGTTTGTAAAGTGTTACTGAAACATGTACCAAACTCATTGCAACAGCAGAGATGAGACATTTATGGGTCATTGAGTTCTGTAGTTGGATAAGAAGATGAGCAAAGAAAACTGGATGAGATGAAAGGAGGAATGAGAGTGAAATGAAAGGGTAAAGATTCAGGGAGGGAGAGAGAGAGAGAGAGAGGGGGGGGGGGAGATGGGTTAGATGCTTTCTTTTAGCTTCACTGGCTTCTCATATTTTCTTCCCTGTTGGTCTCTATGGTAACTCTCTCACCGTGGACCTGATCTGAACATTAAACAGCACTGCAGACAGCGTCAAGCACCTCAGACTCAGGTATTTCTGAAAGCAACCTTTAGGACTCTGAATGCTGTTCCATTGATACATTTAAACCTGCAGTGAATCAGACGGTTGTGATCTTTAGTTCCTGCTTAGGGTTTAGGCCCTTTTAGCTCATAAGTTGGGTCACTTTGTGCGTACACGCTTTGTGGTTGAGTCACACAGCCTTCATCATCGAGTCCTGCTGGAGGTGGGAGTTAGAAGCACTTTGCCGACACATTAACTTTTACAACATGGCACCTTTTTTTCTGGCAGGAAAGTGGCTCCAGAGCTCTGAGAGCTTTTTGAATTTTTCTATTTCAACAATATCTGGACAATAGACTGGCATCGGCCCTTTTGCTTTTATTGTGGCAAAAATCCATTTGTCTGACTCCGTTTTTTCACCATGAGCACCGGCGGAGGCTCGGAGGAGGCTCACAGCATACGATGCGTGGAGGAGCTTGTCGGCACTCAATCTGACAGCTGTAGTGATAAAAGCTAACACTAACTTGTACTTAAAGCTCAACACTCACCAGCAACATTCGGTGTCCGCCCGGCTGATCTGCCGATAATGGGCTTTTCAGTCTTTTTTGCATGATAGTATCTGTCAGACAGACACAGAAAGGTTCAAAGATTTTCAACTTGAAGTTCTCCGAGTGGCTGCACGAAACAAAATGTCATGTGTACGGTTGCTGCACGCGGCCGCATCTGCTTCTTCCTCACCGAGAACAAAAAGGCGCTGTGTGGATATGTGACAGACAAGAATACTAACTCATGTTTAGTCAATATAGTAATATTCTAGTTTCAGCACATGCAATTTCAATTTGGTTCCTGATGTGTATTTGTAATGGTCACTGACTCACTGTTAAGACTGCAGTTAAGGGTTAATTGTTCGTGGCTCTGTGGGTAATGCCTTGGGGCTCCAGTAGGGGGAGCTCGCTTCTCTCCCTCACGCATACAGAGACAAGTGAAAGTGAGAGCAGCGTTTGTGTATTTCTTCACATCTCTCCCTCACTATCCCCTTTAAGCTAATTACTGTACACAAAGCACTATGAGTTTATGAGCACATGTTAAGTAG
Organism: Eutrigla gurnardus; assembly: GCF_963514095.1. NCBI lineage: Eukaryota > Metazoa > Chordata > Actinopteri > Perciformes > Triglidae > Eutrigla > Eutrigla gurnardus. Next base: position 4,954,082 of record NC_139928.1, on the reverse strand, counting down.
TGGATTTCTCATGTCGGTGTCTTGATAATAGAAAGAAACCTTCATCTTTATGTTCAGGTATCTGACTCCAAAGTTGTTTACTGTTGATGTCTCAGATATCTGACCTCAGCTTCAGCTGTACATTTCTGCAGAATGGAAAATATACTGGCAGTGACTGTTTGAAAGTAAGGAGTGTGAGAGCAGAGATCCATACTGTTTGCTTGTGGGAAAGGATGTGGAAAACTTTAAGGGGACTCAAACAAAGAATTGTAGAACATAAGTGTGCTGTTTAAGATTAAAAAAAAACATAAAATAATGCGCTCTAGCATCTGACTTTTGCACATGTGAGTAACGACATGTCAACATGTTAAATTCGTAGTCTTTTCAAAATAAACTTCTTCACTTGAAATTTGGTTCAGGCAATTATAAAAGAGGGAAAAGGGGTTTTAAATATGCTGCACTCTTTGCCTGGAACTCCCTCCAGGATTTAAAACTGCCAGACTTAATCCCAAAAAATGACTTTGATACGATCTTGAAGGACCTTGAATTAAAAAAAAATGTGGACAATGTCTGTGTATCTAATCTCCTGTCTTGCTGTGTCTTTGTATACTGGTTCTGACTTGTGCTGTTGCCTTCTTGGGTCTTTTTTACCTGTTTATATAAAGGTAAAAAAAAAATGAAAACACTTCTGGGTTCGGGAAAGAACTGGATGTTAACTTTCAACACTGACATGCTTTTAATGCACAGGACACACACAGCAGTCTCCTGGACAAAAGTCCTGAACGTCCACCCTCCAGCTCTGTGTAAACTATCTCACTCTTTATACTACGTCAGTTTATCTGCCCACAATGCAGCGTGCAGGTGCGTCACATACAAACGCTCCCACACTAAATGGGCGTCGGTGTTGGACACTAAGGAGCTCTGACCTTGCATCCATTTGAGGCCTCGGCAGTGAAAAATGGTTAGCGATAGAAGTGATAAAAATGCTGTCATTTTTTTTAGTCATTTTTCCCGTCGCTGGTTGTTTCTTATGGAATTATCAGGATGTATTGACTGACAGTGAAGTATTTGGTATTTAACCAAAATAAAAGACAAATATAATAGATTTGCATGTCTTATCTCCTAGAATCACCTACAAAGTCCTTGAGTGGTTAATAGAGTGAGAAGCCGACGTTTAATAGGTTTAATAGATAACCCAGCAGATATATTTCCCTAATTTATTTCATCCCGGTTGTCCCTGTTAATGTCCCCCTTAAGACAGAGTCTTTACTGTCCAACAATGTCAAGAGGCAGAGAAGTGATAAGACCAGCATCCAATTTTGCTTGACGGTCAATATGGTCAATGCTAACATGCCGATGCTATGTAGGTATAAGGTTTATCTTGTTCACCGTCTCAGTTTAGCATGTTAGCATGCCAGTGTTTGATAATAAGCATTAAACATGAAGTAGAGCTAGTGCTAGATGAGAAGTGAAGGGGTTACAAAGCCCAGTAGGGTTCATCCTGTTGGGATCATGAATGTTCAATCCATCACGTTTGTTCCCATATTTCAATGGATTACTGAGCAGGCGCTCTCCATGGTGCTGAAGCTACAAAACAAACCCAGATTGTCTCTCATTTCGCAGCCAACACCACTGTTGCTTTTTAATTGTATTTGTGCATCTGATTGCATGGGTTCCTGCAGGCTGTCCTTCTTCCAGTCCGTGTCTGGGATGCTGTGGAGGCGACAATATCTTTTAATTTGGAAACCTGTTCATGAAATAAGCAAGCACTCTGAAGTGTTAATTAATGCACCACACTCCCCAATGTTCCACCTTCTCGCCTCCCTTCCTCCCTTTCTTTCTGTAACATCGCATTCAGCGTGAGAATAGGGGACCCAAGACTTTTTCATTTTCTTAATGCAGTGTGAAAAATGTTGATCATCAAACAAAGAATTAAAAAAAACTTTTCCATTTGGATGTGTCATTGTTGAAAAAAAGCTATATTATATTGCTATATATGTATATCTGTTGGTGGGCAAATGTCCTTGAAGTAATAAGTAGATGGTTTATATTTGTATTGGCTGAATCAGTGAATGTAAAGTGTATGAATCATTGCAACTCTCCTGATCAAACTGAGCTACTATGATCTCCTCTTACGTGAATAAAAGAGACTTTGCAAAAGGCCAATGGAAACATACTTGAATATATAATGTTATTTATTTAATTGAATTAAAGAACAGTATTTATTGATTAACATTCCAACATCTGCCTTAAATCAAGACAATATTGAATGCAGTCATATATTCATAACAGACATGGCATTGACATCAACAGATGGTGTTGTCTGATTATACTTTATACATCGACCAGTTAATCCCATCAAAGCAGACGACCGACCCGAAATGTGATGAAGAAACGCCATGACGGCAGCTTTGCTTTACATGCCGACACGGACAATAGACTTCACATGGCGGTCTGAAAGCACCGCAGTGAGTTGTTTGTGTCGATCAATAAACCTATCAAGCGTCTGCAGATATATGAAAGTCATCGTGAGCTACGGTGCAATAAAGTGACCTACTTATTGACCCTTTAACAGTCCAGATTATAATCCCCCCGCTGACCAGGGTCTGGTTGGAGTTCAAGCTGCCCCATCAGCCCCTCCCCGGCCTCGCCGACGGCACACAGCTGCAGGCAAAGACATGAAATGAGAAAGAGTGTCGATGGACCTGCTCATCATTTACCACACACACACACACACACACACACACACACACACACACACACACGTACCTTTATAGGTTGACATATACCTTGTTATTGGACTGCTCCTATGATACACTTCCACAAGGTTCATGTGAATAAAAACCTTTCATGCCTCATGCTTGTCTTCATCACACACATACACAAACACACACACACACGAAACCAACCAGATTGAAAACCTGATACTGTATTGAGCTGGCCCTGGCCCCCGAGCCCTTCCCGTACCTCCCGTAAGCTACGAGCTGATCCAACATTGATTGAAGTTTCGTGCAGAGATGTAGCGCACGTGTACCACGAATGATCCGCCTCTAATGACAGTGAGGCGAAGTGAAAAGGAGCGTGTGATAATGGAGAGAGAGAAAAATACAGTTTCCATACAAGAAGTACACTGTTGTTATATTGTCATTCTGTAGCATGAAGGTTTACGATGATCAGAACAGGACCTGGACAATGTGGTTCCCCTTCAAATCATCTCTAGGTGAAAGATTGTAAAGCAATTAGAAAAAAAAAAAAACTACCTGGTTGTGATATTGCTGCGACTTATCGAGCTTCCTGTTCATTCTCAATAGCTAATTCTAAAGATCGCCAACTGTGGAGAGAAATAATGATTGCAATTTGTTGAAAAGAACACTGAGTAATGTCTGTTACATACTTTTAACAGCCGAGAATTTCTTTTGTTCACTTCATCAGTCAAGTCAACATCTCCTGAAATCATGAACATCATCACTGTGTTGAGAACTCTTCAGACTTGAAAACATTGTTTTAAATGCACTGATCCATTTTGAGATTGTTGGCTTTGTTGTATCCATAACATGTCTTCTTTCAGACTAGTGCAAAGAACATCTAGACACATTTCGGTGTAAATGTTACTACTTTGTCTGTTTACATCTGCAGGTTTCTCCTTAATTCACCAAAACGTTGCATGTTAAAACGCAACTTTCCAGAAAAAAAATGTCTTAATGTAAGTAATCAATTGGAAGTTTCAGTGAGTTAAATGGTGACCCTCATCAGCAGTGTTTTTTCTCAGTAACAGCAGTAAAAAAATGAATTGGGGGAATTTTATTCTGTTTTCCTGCTGAGTTCATATGTTTTGCTGCTGCCAGGTCTCCGATCAGCAATCAATGAGCTTCACCACCTATTCTATAAAGTCATACAAACCTCAGACCAGGAGTGCACATCACTATACTTACCACCAGATGGCGCCAGCCGCAGTGATATGTTTTCCCAATCAGTGGGAGGAAGGAGAATCTACCTGCCTGAGTGACTTCCTCGCTGCTTCAGCCTGACTTAATGAAATCACATATAGCGGGGCCAGTGCAGAGATTTGTGGCCAGCTGTCGCGCCTCTCTTTAATGCCAGGCTGGACTGTGTGGACCGGACTTCACTGCACGACAGCCAGCAGAGACAGAAAACCATTAGGGCTGAATGGAACTGGACTCTGGGTCACAATGAAGACAGAATGACATGGGGTTAAGTGCCACCGTCCAGATGACTCTGCTGTCAGAGGCTGTTTGGTTTGATCCATCCACAAACTGTTTCTCCAATTTGAGGTTTAGACATACTTGTTGAAGTCAGCAGAAGGAATCAGTATTTTACTTCCCCCACAGCACAAAGCAAGCTTGATATATCTGTGAAGCTTTGGGACAATATTTTGCATGTAAAGGTGATGACTCCGCTGCCTCAAACACCAACAGAGAGGTCAGGGTTGTCATTTTACCGTTCCACATCTGATTATGGGGGTTTGTTTGATGCCTGCGGGAATTTCTGCCCGCTTGTGTTTTTGTTGCCTCACTGCAACGACGGTAATTACATCAGTGAGGACAATGCTACCTGAACTGATGAAAATACAACCAGAATTTGGAGTAAATTTTGGTTTTTCTTAAGTGAAAGTGGCGGTCTCGCTAAAAATGAGGACCCCAGTCACTTTGTGTTTTAAAACTTTACTTTACTTGTAAAGTAGCGGGCGGTGCATGCAAAGTTTACATGGCGAAGCTGGAGTTTCTGAAAATTGGAGTAAACAAAAGGTCAGTGCATACAAAATTATTTTGCGTATAATGTACCATGTATTGTAACGTTGTCATGTAAACCAAACCGCCCCTGATTTATTGCATCAATTGACCAATCTGTCATCAGCTCTCGTGCCTGTTGGAAGTTGGATAAAGACGGGTTTGAAGCTCCTGCTACGACAGTGGAGTTCTCTTAGACCTAGAAGAGTGTATGCTATAGTTATGTTTATCCATACCGGATATTTTATTTTTAAGCTGAGATCAGGACTTTAAGGACCTTGAGGAGAGAATGACAACGAACCTCCTTTAATCTAAACTCATGGTGTGGTAATAAAGCTGGAGCTGGCTTCTTAATATCGGCATCTGCAGGAGGGGAGGAGAGAGAGAGAGAGAGTGAGTGTGTGTGTGTGTGTGTGTGTGTGTGTGTGTGTGTGTGAAGCTTTGGCTGATGACAGTCAGCAGGAGATCCCCCCCCCCAAAAAAGCCTGACTCCACATCAGAGACAAACAGCAATGAAGACGATGGAGGGGGAAAATGTGATTCTATGACGCTCTGTGTGTGTGTGTGTGCGTGTGTGTGTGTGTGTCCTTCCATAAGTCAGTCATGATTCTATAACCATCAATGTATGAACGTAAAATAGGAATATAATGTTATAATGTGTCTCTTTGTGTGGACGGTTCCAAATAAAACCAATATATACTAACACTAATACATTATGCTTTCCACAACAGCACACATGAGCATTTCCTGTAATGTTGATTTAGTATTGATTTCATCATCAGAAAACATTATTCTGGATTAAAAAAACTTGCTGAAGGTTCGGCAGCTGTTGTTGTTGTCAGGACTAAAAGTTGACCGTAAGGAAGCAAGCAGGAGTCTACCTCCTCTCTTTGCTGACTATAACTCAAAACCAGCTCAGAGCTCCTTCCTCCTCTGCTCCTGGCTGACACGACTCATAATACGTCCACTAGGAGTCATAAACATGCCATGCATGCTGCAATGGCTGATGCCGTCTCCAGCTAGCATTAACCAGTGATGATGTGCTAGAAGATTGAATGCATAACGCCGCTGACTTTCACTCATCTTCATCAGCTTTGATAACATTGCATGTTCATTAGTGAGAAACGTACGTAGCCAGGTGATCGAATCATCTGGTGAGGTGAAGCCAAAGCTGAACAAGAAGCTCAGGGTGGATGGATGAGTCAAACATAAAAAGGCATGTGACCCATTTCAGTTTCGACAGATGCTGTGATTTGTCTGGGAGGACAGTGTTGAAGAGTGAAAGCAAAAGAAAAGTAGAGATGAAAATGGGCAAGAAACATTTAAAGATCTGTTGGTCGTTGTAAATAAATACAATCCAAAATATAGGAACAGGAAGAATCGTCACACACACACACACACACACACATACAGTCATGTTGGTTCCAGGTTTATACTTCTTCTTTTTCGGTAAACTTTCATCCAAAAACATCGACTTTTGGAAAACAATTTCCCTTTGAAATTCTTCACACAATAGATTCCACATCCAGACATTATAATGGCTTGTAATGATGTTTCTTTTTAAATGCTTGATGTTAAAGCATTTAATCAATACCACTTCAAGCTCACTATGATGTTTTATTGTAGGACGATAAGAGAGACAGAGATTTTCTCCTGTCAATAAAGAAAAACACAAATCGACTAAAACAGCAGCAATCAATAGAGACGACTTGAAACATTCACCACGTCGCTTTAACTGAATATTAACAATGGCATTTGTGTGGGAGTAGCCTACTATTAAAACATGTTAATTAATGGACGAATTAACGAGCTCCCAGTTTCTTACAGACTCGTTTAACGGCCTCGTCGCGGCCAGTAAAAAATGTAATCCTTCCCGTCCCGTCTCCGGGGTAGCTGCTTGAGAGCGCGCGTGTGCGGGTTGGAGGGTGTAAAGGTCGCCAGGGCGATAAGACAGCCACCGCGTACACACACGGCGACACGCCATCGACCCCACCTGGAGCAGCAGATGGTGGGAGCTCGTAGTGACACCCGGCAGATGGCAACTGGGGAACACGGTCTGAACCTGCAAAACGCTCATTTCACTGTCTGTCACATGCAGTTTTCAAAAACGCCATGAGGTGGGCTGATCGATGAGGTAGCTCACTCAATAACACAGTTTTTGTCAAAACTATGGAAAAGAGGGTGGAAACATCCTGACAGGAAAAGACGAATGAAAACATGCAGAAGTATGTTTTTTCCCGTAGTCTTTCATACAGTCGGCCTGTAAAGTGTCTGATTCAGCCAATGCTCCTAACTTTAGATAACTGTAAACGACCAGCGTAAGCATGATGAATGTCACCTGTGTGAAACTAGCATCATAACAGGAAGGAAGTGGCTGAATAGAAAAGCCCGCCTCTTGCTGATTGGCTGCCTGGGCCAAGTATGACATTAATGAAGGGAGCAATAAATAAAATAAAATAGGTCCTTACGGCTCCTCACTGTATTCTATGACGGTGTATTAGGGCCAAGTATGAAAAAAAAATAATAATAATACGGACCCGAGTGAGCGGGGTAATATTTTGAGAAAAATGTTGCAGATTTATGAGATTAAGTGGCAAATTTACGAGAAAAAACTCGCAGATTTACGAGTTTAAAAAGTGCCAAATTTACAAGAAAAATCTTGCAGATTTACGAGTTTAAAAAGTGGCAAATTTACGAGAAAAAAGTCGCAGATTTACGAGTTTAAAAAGTGGCAAATTTACGAGAAAAAAGTCGGAAAAAAAGTGTTTTGTTTTTTTCAAGCAACCTCAACACAACCACACACGCCGATGCTAACAACCGGCATTTATGCTAGCTAACTTCCCATGAATGTCGCTTTTTGGGTGTTTGTTGATTGGGTGGTTTGGCTAAGCTAGCAGTAGGTCATAGAGGAAGTAAACACGTAGCTTGACCCGGATGTTTTCCATTGCTATGACAACAAGTGAAAGCTACTGGTAAATTTGCCACTCTCATAAATCTATGTAATTTTTCTCAAAATATTACCCCCTCTCCCGGGTCCGTAATTTTTTTTTTCATACTTGGCCCTAATACACCGTCGTAGTATTCCATATATCCGATATGAGCCCAAATATTCGGACTGCAGAGCCGTGGATCAAACCGCTGATCTTACGATAAGAGAGCACGTTGCTCTACCTCTGACAATTTGTCTGTATCTATTTTGAGTTTAATGTTCACTGTGATAATGATCCCCCCCCCCCCCCCCCCCCCCATCATGTTTTTTGCCGGTGTTGTTGCTGCAGTCGCCTCACCTCCTGCTCACCTGTTCTCACTTCCCCAATCTGTCCTCCACTACATGTACCACAGGTCCTTTTGTCCTTTGTTCAGTTTGTTGATCCTGCCTGGTAGTTTTACTCATGGTTAGAGCTCCTCTCTGTGTTTACCATTTTTTTTTTCTTTCTGTCTGGTCATTGTTTGTGTCCTGTTACTTGCCTGCAGGACTTTCTTGCTTCATTTGGACTTCATAAGTGCTGGTGCATTTCTTTGAAAATCACCAAAACTCTTTCACTTAAATCAATATAGATAAAAGGTGAATTCCATAAATGGATGAAATGAATAAGACAGCAAAGAAACAGCGGACAATCACACAAACAATCTAATGACGAGGGCCATTTGGTAGCTGTCCTCCAGCCCGGTCCAACAGATGAATAATAACATGGATCTCTTAGCTGAAACTGTCTTTTTATTGTCAGGAAGTTCAGAGGCATGAAATCACACCAGGGGACAATTACGGGTCACACATGTGCTTTGTCTTGCTGTGAGACAGAATCTACTGTCCATTGTCCATGATGAGGGGACGTCAGTAGGGGAATGGTTTGCTGCCTGCTAGTGGCAACTCCCTGCCAATGCACCTTTTTTTTCAGCTAATATATTGTGTTCTTGGGACTCATGAATGATGGAGTTTCTGAATGCAAGGGCAACTGACAGACACACACACACACACACACACACACACACAGTTTTAAAATCATGCAAACAAATGTGCATACATTACTTTCAACATTCATGTAAGTACATATCAACTAAACTGATTAAGGGGAGGACCTCTAGTCGTGATTTTACATAAGTTCAAGTTCAGATAATCAACACACACACACAGAGACATGCGTGCGGCGTCCAGCCTCCAGTCCTGCAGTCTGTCACAGATGTGCCTGAGCCGAGTGGCCGAGGGCTCCGAAGGCTCAGACATTCAGTCGCTCATCTGGCTGAGCAGGAGGCCGGAACTGGGTCAGACCTGAACACACACACACACACACACACACACACACACACACACACACACACACACACACACCATGTTTTACTATTCATAGGTCATGATTTTCTTCAGGAAAATGTCATTTTGTAACAAATTTGTCACGTAAAAAGTTAGAATTTAAAACTCAAAGTTGATGACATCAGTCTTTTCTTATGTAAAGTAAAGTCACAGTACATTACGATATATTTGACTATAAGAGTTAATGTTAGCAAGCTTGGTTTTATTTACGTGAATGTGTCTGAAGGAGCATGTGGATGTGTTGACTAGTCTTTTTATGTTTAACTGTGGACGTGTGTGTGTGTGTGTGTGTGTGTGTGTGTGTGTGTGTGTGTGTGTGTGTGTGTGTGTGTGTGTGTGTGTGTGTGAGGGGTAAATATAATCAGCGTGGAGGGAAGCAGTCAGTTCAGAGCTCCGGGTCCCTTCAGGCCTTGGCAGCGTCTGCCGACTCAACGTGTCCCCCGGCGTTTTCACAGGAAGCAGCGAGGAAGAGGACGCCGCCGTTTATCAGACTTCACTTTTCATGGAAGTCAAATCACGTCCACTCATATGAACATAAACATAAACACACGGACTTCCCTTTTTGCTTTCATGGTAATGAGGAGTCCACGATCCGTGGTATTTGTTGGTCTATTTAACTTTTACTTCCTTTCATCGATTATTTGAAACGATCACATTTAGACTGAATTGCCCTTTAATTTGACTTTAGATTAATTTTGTCTCATTTTTTTTTATCAGCAGGCATGTTATTTTGTTACATGTTCATCAATTCAAGTCATTTTTAGTTTTAATTTCAAGATTCAGCTCAGCATGTCTCACCTATCATATCTGCTATTGATTGCAAGATATACCCACTTGACAAATTACTCTTTTTTTAATCACTACTTATTTTGTCATTAATCAACAATTAAATAGAGTTGATGGCACTTTATTTCTTTATTTTTAGATGAGATGAGCACCGTGTGTTTGACTGCTGTGCGGTGATTAATCCATTGTTCACCTTCACCTCCTATGGAGAGCATCATGTCACTCAACACACTGCATACTAATGTCCCCATAAGGAGCAGGAGCTCACAGGAAATCCAATTTGCACTCATTTGGATGAATTTGAATGTCACATGTCAAACGTCATATAAATCTCTTTCAAATTTTCGATAGGAAAACTGGAGAAGGAGCTTTAAACTTATCCGATCACCCAAAAAACGACCTAAACTTCAGTAAATTGTGTCAATTTTACGTAATCCTTAATCATTATTATTTATTGTAGCATGTGTTACAAAAAAATACAAGTTTTCATAGAATGTGGACTTCCTGGAGTTGATGGAGTTATTCGCTAAATGTCTATTTAAAACACCGATCACCAGGCTATGATTGGCGCCGACACTCCAGAGTCATTGACAACACTTGAGGACGGGGGCCGGGGGCCGGCCAGGGCCAGCGCCGCCTGTTATGTAACCACAGCCGCGTCAGCACGCCTGGTTTCTGCCTCCGGTCTGATCGCTGCCATATTTAATTTCTAGTGTGTGCGAGCTCTCGGACAGAGGTCGGCCCGAGGCGTCGGCTGCTGTCTCTGACAACATTCCCTCACACACACACACACGACCAAAGTCTACGTCAGTTTGCATATTAAAGCTCCAACATCGGTGGGATCCTCCATGCTGTGCTCATTCTGAGAACATCTCACCGTTTCACCCAGCAGTCATGCACTGATCAATATCAAGATTTCGGGTCTTCTTTTAGACGAGCAGAAGGAAAACATCCCAAACAACACAGGTGATTATTTCACTTCTCCGTGTATTTGCGTCTGCAGATTTCTCCTCAATACACCAAGTTAGCATGAGATAATGCCTTATTTGCATATTTCAACATACAATTTCACAAAACTAATGATTTAAGTAATCAACTGGCGAAGTTTCATGGAGACATCTCCTTATTTCTCCATATTCATCTGTAGTTCCTTCAAAATGTTTAGCATTTTACAATCTACACTTTGAAAGGCTTTTTGTTTCCTTTGTAGCACTAACATCCACCAAACCGTCTCATCATTAATGTATGATATTTCAATGTATTCATAAATAATATGAAAAAAGCATTTTCTGATTCATAGGGTGACTAAAAGAGATTCCTCAAAATCCCTCTGTAAGATCTTGTGACACGTCACCAAATTGAATCAAGAAGTTTGAACCTGGTCTGTAAGAAACCTCATTTGACAATGGCGTATTTAAACTTTGTTTTTTCAGAAAACGTCACAACAAGTCCTTGTGTGAATGTAAGTACTCAACTGGGGAAGTTTCATGGCGACGTCTATCAGTCCTTTTGTTTGGTCCTGCTAGTAATTGTCGATCAGCGAGGCCTGACGGTGTGGAGGGAACAACTGAAGTAGATCCTCACTGTGGACTTTGCCCTGCTGTGGTTCAGAACAAGGAAGGTGGAAGATTTAAGAGACCTAATTCCTCTCCAAATTCCTGCGCGCCCTCTGCAGGCGACTCATTTTCCTCTCTACTTAAACCTCCCATTTTCTACCCACGACGCATCCCTCTCTTTCTCTCGCCTCCTTGTCTCCTCACAGCTCCTCGCATGTTTGTGACTAAGCTGGTCTCGACGCCTGATTTCCTTCGTTTGTCACCGAACGGGAAACGTTCTGCTCAGTGAAAAGACAATTTTGTCTTTAAACATCTGCACATCAATCATCACTTGAAAGAATGTCCGTGTCAAAGGGCATCATATCCTGTATCTGTTTCATGGTTGGAACTAAGGTTTCCCCTTCATAAAGACTATTTCAACAGATTTTTGGAGGGTTTAGCCTTGATTGTCGCTCTCTCTCTCTCTCTCTCTCTCTCTCTCTCTCTCTCTCTCTCTCTCTCTTGGCCGCCCTTCCTCTGCCGTGTTCGCATCGTTCCCTCCGTCCGTCGCCGCCTCCCTTCCCTCTCTCTCCTCCTGTTCACCTCTCCTTCATCCTCCCTCCTCTGCCGTCCTCTCCTTCACTCCATGGCAACGGTCACCGTGGGTGCAGAGATGCACAATAAGGTGTCAATGCTGACACACATGTTCCAGGGCCAGCCGGCCTCCGAGTGCACACAGGTCACATGTGAAGGTGTGTCCACACGTTGGATATTAGAGGGGGAGACATGAGGAGACCACATTCAACGACTGAAGAGATTTTTTCTTTCATTTCTATTTGAAATGTTAAAGAACACTAAAAGAGAAATATTAGTTGGTATTCATTTATTTGCTTTAAAGTTTTCTTACTTCTTTTTGAGCAAAACATGGATTTCTTAAACTTAAATATTTCTGTGAAAGTTTAACCATTAGCTTTATATCCTATGGAAGCCTCTCATTTTGTTCAAATTATGAGCCTCCCGTTTAGCACCAGCATGGTTTACTATCAAGGTTTTTGGGTGGAAGTCCTTCATTAATATTCAGATTTAAATTGATTGATTAATTTATGTTTTTGTGGCTTAACAGACAAAGACACAACAAATATCCAAAGGATACCATGTTAAAGGAAAACACCACCGCATTTCCATACTGAACAATGTTCTGCTCTGATCTTAGACGAGGTGATACATACCTCCCTCTCCTCTGTGCGTGCACTCAATGGCTCTTGCACGCACTCCGCGCAGCGCTAATTTGCTAGCATGTAGCTTGTCCTTAGGATCCAAAGGGGGGTGAAGTTAGAAGCGACCAAGCACTTCCACGTTGTCCCTATTTAAATACGGTTACGTGAGTAGTTACACGACCCAAGTTTGGTTACACAAAATGAAACATGCCAATTTTTCTAAGCGGATAACAAGGATAACTATATAGTATGGCGGAATAACAACTGGAAGCACTTCGATGTCGGCGCAGTAATATCATCACTCCGCTCCCCCTCTTACTTCCGTCAATAGAACCTACGTGACCTGCACGCCGTCGCCTGCACTACCTGTAGTAGTTTGTGCACAGTTGAGGAAGCATCAGGTTGTAGTAAGATAGTTTGTGAACAATCAAACATCATGGTTATAACGTGCATCGTACAGGGTTGTGAAAACAAGCAGAAGGTATATAGTCCCGTCATGTTTTGAGTGATGATATTACTGCGCCGACGTCGAAGTGCTTCCAGTTGTTATTCCGCCATACTATATAGTTATCCTTGTTATCCGCTTAGAAAAATTGGCATGTTTCATTTTGTGTAACCAAACTTGGGTCGTGTAACTACTCGTATTTAAATAGGGACAACGTGGAAGTGCTTGGTCGCTTCTAACTTCACCCCCCTTTGGATCCTAAGGACAAGCTACATGCTAGCAAATTAGCGCTGCGCGGAGTGCGCGCAAGAGCCATTGAGTGCACGCACAGAGGAGAGGGAGGTATGTATCACCTCGTCTAACATCAGAGCAGAACATAGTTCAGTATGGAAATGCGGTGGTGTTTTCCACCAAAAAACACTTAATTCCAACATGTCGGAACACAAAACACAATGAAGCACCATTCAACATGAAAACAAAACAATTCTAATATTCAGAAACATTTAGAAAAAATCCACTTTCACAACACAAAACGACCCAGTTAGACCACGGCTGATTCCAGATACATACCGATTACAGGCTGGTGGCAACAATAAAGATGTATTATGCAACATACTGTATGATTTATGTAAGACAAATCTGATTATGGTGATAATGAGTATGCAAACATGGTATATAATGTGCATCCACTGCACCATCTTCTCTCTCTGCTCCGCCCAGTTTCTTGTCTTCAGTTTTTATTCCCTCCCCCCCGACTGTCCTTTGAAGATGCTGACCTTCCTGTTCGTGATTGTCGAAGCAGCAAAATCAGTCTTTTCTCCTTCAGTCAATCCGGCTCCGTCATCCCTCCCTTGATCCTCTCCCTCTCTCTCCCTCCCTCTCTCTCTCTCTCTCTCTCTCTCGCTCTCTCTCTCTCTCTCTCTCTCTCTCTCTCTGTCCTGTCGCTCAGCTCGCTTCACTTCGTTTGCTCGTTCATAGCTCAGTGTAGGAGGAGGATGGTGTAAAGCCTTTATTTCAACATCACTCTATATTACTTTGCTTCAAATGAACTACGTTGTACTACCAGTCATGTCTCATACGAAACTTTCCACAAAACTTCACTGCAACACAATTACTTCATCATGGATAGGCTTAAACGATGTAAGTGATATAATAATAAAAAATAAAAAAAACACTCAAAAGTATTACTCTATTGTGTCATGTTGAGGCGATAAAACTAGTGAGGTAAACAGCCTTTTGAGGCAAACGTAAAATCTTTCCCTTGAAACACAATTCATAATCCAGTTTGGTTGTGTAATTTTTAGGAAAGCAAGCTGTGTACGAGCAGGTATAACTGATCAAATGGCCACGATTAAATCCAATGTATGCTCCACACAGATGGTCTTTCCTCTGTTGGACTCAGTAGAACATGATGAAAGCAACAGAAGTAATTCTGAGAGGAATGAACAAGACAGAGAACAGATTCGTCCGGTCTCTATTAACAACGCAGCTCATTGTACGCCGAGACTGCTTTTGGTGGATGAGTGGAACAAACACAGGACCTTCACCCAGGACACCTGTGTTCATGTGTTATTTTTCAAGGCACGTTACTTATGTTTTTAATGTGCTTTGCTACTTGTGTTCAATTATTTAACTTAATTTACCTACAAGTTTAAGACCAACGTGACATTTTTCCTGAACCACGATAGTTATGTCGCCAAACATAACTGTGGATGTTTCACAGAAACAACGTAGCTTAAAATGAACGCCAAAAAAAAAGCATTATCATGACTTTGGGGATTGTCCTTAATATGTTATGCAAGACACACTTCCACATCAGCAGACACCAACTGTGTCTAAAATTGATGTGACCGGTCATATTTACTGTTTCGGAGAATTCCAGAAGTTGACAGGCAGTTTGTCATCTAGTGACAGCAAAGATCTTTTGTAAGCTGATGAGTAAAGTTTGTCTTAACTCCCCTTTGCCTCCTGCATTCGCTGCTCACAGAGAACAGGCACGTTAGTCATCCGTCTCACTGAGTGCTATTACTTTTATGAATTAGTCCTCTGCGCCCTGAAATTAATAATGTGTGCTTCCCAAACACTGCGCCCGCATGCCACGCAGGTCTGGATCGCTTCGGATCCCCCCACATGCTGCAGCAGGGGGTGTAGTCATAGCGATGGGCCTACGCAAAGGCTTTAGAGGGTGCTTACAAAACTCAAGAGCACAACTGGAAGGGATTAAACTTTTATGTGGTAAGCATCAAACATTTCATCTGTTATACTTCACCATCAAATCATTTCTCTCTTCTATAAGCAAAGCTGTTTAAAAGTTTGAACATTCAAGCATGAATTAAACATTTAACCTTTTTGTTTAAATGCTGCATTATAACACGACCAAACCAATGTTGTTCCTTTTTATGGAAAACCAAATATGATGTGTGCTTACAGCAGCTTGAATCAAATAACATAATGACAAGCATCCATCAATCGATCTGCACAGATGGTCAACGGTCAAATCAAACTCCTACCTACGTTCAAAGATATTTGACAAAACAGTGTTTGCTGGTGGAGACCTTTGTTTCCTCTTTCATCCCTGTCGCTCTCTACATCGTGTTTCCAGTCCTTCACACAGCCTCATGTCTAATCAACATAATTAATTCACCTGTTAGTATTCAACATGGCTTCCTCTTAGCGTTGAGTTAAACACTTTTCCTCTCGCCTCCTGCAGTTCTTCCCTCCGATTCCAGCGCTCCTCATCAGCCTCTTGTCCTCGCGCCACCCCGACTTTCATCACTTCATCTTCTCCTAAGTCCTCCTCTGTCCCTCCTTCCTTGCCCTTTTCTTTTCTACTTGTTCAAATGCCGCTTTTTCATATAGGCCTACCTCCTCCCAGTCCCTCTTAATGCATTACTTCCATCTCTCCCCCTCCCCTCTCTCCCTCCCCTAATAACATCACCACCTCATTCGCTCACTTTCAGACCCCCCCTCTGGTTTCATAATCTCTCCCTCGCTGCTTCCTTCCCTCCATCCTTCACCTCTTCCACCCCGCGTTATTTTTCCTCATGGAATTTCTATGAAATCACCGTTGTCACAGCAACCAGATAATGACTGAGTGTATTCAAAACAAGCTGTAAAAAGAAGCAAATTGCAACCAGCTTTACTACTGTTCTCTGACACTCTTCTTATGAATATGGGGCTGCAGCATCGGACACACGTGTTATTGTCCACATTTGAGATTAAAGCGAACAAACGTACAACTCCAAACAGATCTATTGTCCGCTTAAAGGCACGAAGCACATTGGATAAAGCCAGGTTCCTTGTTTCATTTTGTTGACTATGAGAGTCAAATATTTTTAGAGACATATCTCTGTTTCCATTAAAAACATTTAAGGGAACAAAAACGTATTTATGAACAGAATGTTATATAAATCAGGCTAATGATGATATATGAACTGTTAAAACTCTCAGATGAAAGAGATGGGAACAAAGTATGTAAATGCTGCTGAAGTGCAGATTTCTGGCTCAGAGTCTGAGAAAATGAAAATTACTTTTAAAATGAATTGTAAAATGACGTACATTGTAATGACACCTGCTGGGAAAATGCACGGATGCAGAACCCATTCCTTAGGTATTGACAGTGTTCCCATCAGTGCTGCCTATTTCGGGGTGTGTGACATCGTCAGAAAGCAGTGTAGAGCCTATTTGAGGGATGTGCCCTATGCCTGTCAGTCAAACTGGAGATGGTAAAAGATCTACAGCACTGAAGAAAGTTCCCAAAGGTAGAAATGAACGACTCACTCAGGGCGCCTCACCTAAAACTTCCCCAGTTGACTCCTGACATTAAAGGTGCTGTTGACAACATTGATAACATCCAGCCACTAGATGTCGCACTCGCACTCCCCCCTTCCATCGCATTCACGTAAAAACACAGCTGTTGCTCGGAGCGCATGCGCCCTCAATGGGTTGCCAGTGTTCGTGTTAGCTAAAAGCTAGCTTTAATGCTATCTTACCGGTCAAGAAGAAAAGTGGCCACCTCGGCTTTTCAGTCCTTGAAACTCTTCAGCTGACTCCAACGATCAAATGCTGTAACGTTCACTCTGGTCTTGCTCGTCCTTTTGTCACTTAGCACTTTGGACTGGTACCAAAATGCTGCCCGCTTTCCATCAAACTCAGCCATTTTCCCTTTTTTCCACACTAACTGGCAACCCCAAAGACTCTTGACCCCTGACTACAGAGATACCATTACATTTACATTTACATTTAGGTCATTTAGCAGACGCTTTTGTCCAAAGCGACTTACAATAAGTACATTTGTAAAAAGAAGGAAACAAGGAAACCACAACGAATCATTGCCGATAAAGTAAGAGCTAAAAATAGAACAAGTTGTGACACCAACGTCATTATTCTATTGGCTCACAAGCCTTGCTAGAAGCCGCATCCACACATCACACATCTACACAGAAGTAAACAAAACTTTCATTACGGACTGACAACATTTTTTAAAATGATTATTTCACAATCAAAACATTTTTTCACGAGACGTGATACTTTTGATTCTGCAGATTTCTAAAAGCTCTGTGGATGTATTATTATTTTTTAATTATTCGTTTACGTAAAAATGTTATCAATATGACCTTTATTTTTTGTATTACGTGCAAACACGTCAAACATCGGCTGTGATCTTTAACAGTAGGGACGAATGCATTTCCTTTCCCATGGGTCCAGTCAGCCAGGATGCACGTTAATGCCTCGTCAGACACAAACACCAGAGTGCAAACACAAATACTGCACACGGAGAGCACAGCTGTGTGCACTGGCAGATTATTCACATGTTTGTTTGTGCTGTTCTGTGAATGGAGCTTAGTGGTAACGGTGTGTGCCGAGGCTCCACGCTACAGCGCCAGAAGCATGAAGATTAATTATTCATGTCCATCATTCTTATTAACTCCGAGTGGAGAATTAGCCCGTTGGTTGGTTCTCGGCACTTCTGCGATGATTCCACATTACCTTCTATGTTTCTTGTGAACATTTTTTTGGCAAACTGTTCATCACATCTGCCCTTTAGAAAGCCTATTGCAAGACAGTTATGGTGGCAAAAGGTGTTAAATAAACAGACTGAAAAAGTAGAAGACAGTTTATATTATGGGATCATTTGAATCCTTAATTACCGTTATATATTCACTAATGGAGATTAACGCCTCAGCAGCTATGAGTCCAAAATAAAACACTTCCTGGTGGCAAACTAAGCTTGAAATCCAGCATATTTCATATTTTCTAAATAAAAGGGCAGCATTTTGAAATGACACCCTCAAGTGAACATACAGTACTAACTGTACCACGGCAGAAAAAGTGCAGACGTAGGAGCTAACTGTCCCTCATTACTGCGCCACCGGCATCTGCAGTCCATTGATGTAGAAATCCCTCCTTCTGTGCTTTTTTTTGCTCACGTGTTGTAGATCAATGGTACAGCCGGCTATATATAGCACTGCCCGGGTATTGGATTCCCCTGGCAGGGAGCTAAAAATAGAGTGAGGGGCGAGGAAAGAGGGGGCGAGAGGGACCCCAAAGGAATAAGACAAAGACGGGAGGATAGAGGAGGAGGAGATCTATATGGTCTCTGCTTGCTGCAGCTCTTATCGTACCTTTTGTCATCCCTGCAGAGTTTTACTCTATTGTATTCTAAGGGAATAACAGGACAATAAGCCTTTGTTTTTATTATCTCACCATCGTGATTGTTTCTTGTCCCTGACATTTGTGTTTTATGTTGCAAACAACAGAATTCTTAATGACAGTGGTGCGTGACGGGGCCGTTAAACCCCCCACAATTACATTTGTGTATCAGTGCCCACTTATGCCTTTAGTACCTTGGTGCTGAGGGAGTTTTACTTCAGTTACTCCACACTGGAGCTCTTAAAAGATGCCTCGGGCCGAAGTAGTAGGCTTCTGTGTCCACTGGGAGGGTTTTTTTTACGAGCTATAAGCAGAAGTTTGTGTGCGCCGCTGATTGAGCTGCTGCTGCTGTAGCCGACTCTCCCAGCTCCGTGTTATCCATCTGAACATCAGGCTGATTGGGATTCAGGAGAGGCTGCAGTCATCCTCGTATCATTTCACTGAGAAAAATTGCTTTTGCTCTAAGTTGACTTAGAAATGAATGCTGTTGAGATTACAGATGTTACTAATTTGTTTAATTGTAGATTATTGTATTGACTGTTTTACCCCCCCCCCCCCCCCCCCCCCCCCACACACACACACACACACACACACACACACACACCAATCCACTGCCAGAAAATGAATTACTTTTCCACCATCCGACTCTGGGTTTTTTATTTGGCAATCTGAGTTTTAACAGTTTCTCCCAATTTAGAACCATCAGCAAAATCAGGCATTTGCTATCACCCTCTGATCTAGAAACAATCGTTGATGCACTAATATCATCCAGGCTGCAGGTAACATTTTCCCTCAACAATGTGTTCAAGTTAGTAACAAGTAGTAAGTTAGTAACATTACCCCTGTCCTTGCATCCTTATTTTGGCTTTCAGGATAAACGTCCAAATCCCTCTAATTGCCTACCAATCTCCCATGGTGTCACCCCTACATATATCTCAGCACCACAAGACCCCTCACATCCACCAACCGTGGCCTGTTGCCTGTGCCCCATTCATGTAAAAAAAAAAAAAGGCCAAGGACACGGCCTTTTTAAAAGGTCTGAAAATCTCTTTTTTCAAAAGATCTGGAGGACCCTTTTTTAATCCGTGGTTTATAATTGTGTTTGACATGTTTTTAGCCGGTTCCATTTCTACATTTCAATAACTTCTCACTTCCATTTCTGCCTCCCAACTTGAAAAATTGTTTGCAAACAGCTGAGTGCTGTGAACTACAGTTATATACCTCACAATGGCTAAAAGTGTGGAACCTTCTACACAGATACTTCGGATTAGGAACATTTGGAAAACAGTTAGACTGCAGCAACGTTGATGGATGCAACACACCAGGAGTTATTTTATCCCTGATCTGTGCAGCAGCAGAAGGCAATTTGATTCAGGACCAGTTGGCCTGACTCGGGAATAACCAGTTAAATAGGCCATGTGCTCCCTCGCTATTACTATGTTTGTCATTGTGAGTCACACATTACACCATAAATGGCAGGAGGTTCCTTAACCCTCTGCTGTTGTGGGCCTCATTATAAGTGTTTCACTGGGAAGCCAAGTGTCACTTGATATTCAACTCTGTTTGAGCTCTCCAACATGAAAGTCAAAACAACTTTCAGAATACTGATATCCATTGATTTTCACTGGATTATATAAAAAATACCCTGCACCTTTAAGGTTTTTCGCCATCTGACATTCAACCATTCCTCAAGGTGCATCACCCAGTTTGGCTACAAAGTATAGCAGAGTAGCATAACAGTGATCAGGGATGCTGTGTTTTCTAAAAAGAGCCCAGTGATTGGAGATAATAAAACATGACCTTAATTGGATTAGATTGATACTCCAAAGTACAAAACATATATCTTAACAGAGATTTCGTATTTGTTGGCAAATTAAAAAAAATGAAGCGATTGATGGTGTCACAAAGCCTGAGCACACACTCAGCATTGGGGATATGGGTCAGAAGGGTCCTACAGTACCCCTACTAGGGTCAGAAGTCCATTAACATCTATTCACACAGTAGACAGGTGTAGGAGACCAGTGTTTATGTCCTGAAAATATGCTCATGATGTGCTGGGCTACCCAGTGTGTTAGAAAGTGATACCAAGGGGACAAAACATTACTTTGTGATAGTGTTGGTGAAATTGTATGTAAGCATAGCGATCAGGGACAATGGACGAACACAGGACTTTCACCAAGGAGGCAGCTGTTTGTGAAACCTCAAAAGTTGACGGTGATTTAATTTCCCGTACTTTCAACCACAATACTTTCCAAAACCTAACCAAGTATTTTAGTTGCCTAAAGCTTATGTTGCTTTGTTCAATTTGCAACATGGGAGATGCATTTTGGCCCATCTCAAGCATTAGTATTGTAATGAGAACCACTGATAACGCCCATGAATAATGTTTATTATCAATGTTTTATGCTTTTTCATGCTAACTGACTTAACTCTAAGAAATAATTCTTCTCTATAGAGAATTTAAAGTGGTGCTTTTATATGATTCTTTGTGGAAAATCTCTGTTTTACAATGCCTTGATTAAATCAGCTCATTGTTTAATCAACAAAATTGTTAGTTGTCAAGTAATTGCTTTGGTCAAGCCCAACTCATACCATCCAAAATGAAAAAATAACTAGAAATATAGTCCAAGCTGTGCAGAAGAAAAAACTGCCTCAAGCTCACACACTCTTTCCAGACCTTGATGTTTCTGGTTTTCCCGCGGGAACGGGACTTACAGAATCAGATTGCTCGTCCTGTAACGCTGAGGGACGAGAGCCTACCTGAAGTGGGGACGACCCACTTGAGGCTGAACTAATCTTTTTCTCTGAAGGCAGATCCTAGTGAAATGTGTGTGTGTGTGTGTGTGTGTGTGTGTGTGTGTGAGAGAGAGAGAGAGAGAATGTAGGCCAGTGGCTGTGAAGCACCAACATGTACTGAAGGATGTGATTACCACTGACTCTGTACCCTATAGGGACCACATGGCACATGTCGGCTCGCATCAGGCTCTCGTTGCACTTGAAAGGATGATGATAAACAGGGCCAGCACATTTTTTTTAAAGATGTTATAGATTTCCTTATCAATGCATCACTGGCTGCTGTGTTGTGTGTCATTGCAGGAGTCCTCCAACTGTATCCATCCTGCATTAGTCCGGCCAGAAACAGTCCTTGATTTTTAAGAAAACAATTCAACAACAAACATTATTGTTCCATTTTTTGCTGGTCTGTTTAAGATTACCAACCCAGGATCCATGCATCCTGATTGTGTGGTGGCTGGGATGTTGGATGCAGGTGTTGCACATTTGACTTTAATGCAGGTGTTCTTTCTTTCATACCAGTGGAAATAAACCAAAAACACATGAAGGTCTTCATTGTATTACTTTTTGTATTTGGCTCTGTAGATTTGTCCTAAATTCACCAAAATGTATCTTTAGATAATGCCTCCTTTTTATATTTCAGAAACAGTGTATTAGAAAATAATTGTCTAAAATATTAATTTCTTGGTAAATTTCACGGAGATATCTATGACTATTTTTTAATTACTATTCACCAGCAGTGTCTTCTTTCTAAAGGCCATTCTCTCAAATGTGTTTTTCCCCATCTTGTGAGCCAGAAATATCACAACATAGAACACAGCTCCAGTTTCATTCTCATCTATATTCTGTAGGTTTTGTGCAGAAAGTTGTTCATATGTCATTCGTAGCCTGGTTGTAAAAAATGGTATTCTTTAAAATGGGTGTAAATGTATTTTTTTTTCATGGTACACTATTTCCTGATCAAAAATGTGCTCACTTTTGGTTTTTAATTGTAACAGAGATCCCTTAATGGAATTGGTGTGATGGTAGTAGAATATGATTATTGTTCTCCTAAACCCAGGTTGTTGCATAAATTGGCCAAAACAAGCAAACCAGAAAAATATCGGTCTGGTACAAATAGTATAGGCCCATGTGTGTGTAGGTGGTGTGTGTGTGTGTGTGTGCCCGCGTGTGGTTAGTTTTGGCAGGTGGGATACGTTCCCTTGTTGCCCACAAGCACTCATGCATGAACACACACACACACACACACACACACACACACACACACACACACACACACACACACACACACACACACACACACAGTGAGTCACAGGGCAACACAGCCTACTGTATCAGTCTGTGGGTCGCCAGGGGCCGATGGGGCCACTCAACCATGAAAGAGGGAATGGAGGCAGAACAGACAGGCACACAAACGCTCACACACATACACAATATCACATGCAAAAGCACAGAGAGACACATGCACACTTTTTTTTATATGTGACATCCTGTTGTTGCTCTCTCTCTCTCTCTCTCTCTCTCTCTCTCTCTCTCTCTCTCTCTCTCTCTCTCTCTCTCTCTTGTTTGTGCTTTGACTTTGTATCTTAATGTATTTGAAAAGCTCAAATGCAGCATAGTGTAAAAACACTGATAAATGTCAGTGGGTATTCCAGTCAGTGTCAAAGACTGTCAGGACTCAATCTTCTGTTATCTTCAGTCTTACCCTGAGGGTAACTATTTTTTTATTACAGTTCTGATGAATGTATTCTATGAAGTAAAACAAAATGACACATGCTTATGTAAGTAATTTCAACCAATAATATAATGCCATCAATCTACAACTTTTAGCAACGGTGTGTGTGGAGCTATACAATGCTCAGTCATGATGCTGGTGACTGATTGATCAAAAATGCATTATTTTATTGTTTGCGATTATTATTTTATCATCACCTTCCACAAAGTAACAACTAGTCTAGTTACCTTTTCCACACATTTCTTACAACCAAACAGTTTAAATTAGAGGTTGACAGGTTTTTCATAGTTACCAATGGCTATGAGCCGCCGCCAGGCACAAACACACACACACACACACACACACATACACACACATTAGCAGTAATTATTCAGAAACATCAGATATTATAGTAAAATATTTCACTGGAAGGTTTTTCCTTGTTGTGGAGCATGGGGTTCCACAAGGCTCAATGTTTGGCCCACTGCTTTTTCATTTTGCAGATTATATATGTTTACTTCCAAAAGATTTTCAAGCTAATTGGACTGTAAACGACTACGCATTGGACGGAAAAGGAAGCCTTAAAGTGATGGTTGGAGTAAAATGCACCCTAGGTCATTTCCACCATGACATCCAGCCAAATACCGCCTCAGAAGCATTTTTAGCGATGGTCAGCATCGGTCAAGATAGGGCTATCAGCCGAATGGCTTAGTACTAGCGTGAACGGTACATTATCTATATCTCGTAAATTACCCCACTAATAATGAATGTAATGTTACCAAACAGTAGTACACATAGGGTCTGTACTCACAAAACGAGGCATTTGGAAGTTAATAAGTACAACAGGAGTTTATTTAAAAGAACATTTGCCTGATAGTTTCTATCCTCTGCTGCTAACGCTACCGCAGCTTAGACGCCACTTCCGTGTTTACCCAGCCGATGCCGTCACACGAGTTTCACGCGAGAGTATGAAAACGTTTCGCTGAATCTTTATAAATGCTTGTATAAACAGGTCAATAAGTGAATTGACAAGTGTTGACCTGATAATACAAGCATTTATAAAAATTCAGCAAAACTTTTTCATACTCTTGCGTGAAACTCGCGTCATTAAAACAGCTTGGTAAACACGGAAGTGGGGTCAAGCAGTGCTAGCGTTAGCAGCAGAGGATAGAAGCTATCAGGCAAATGTTCTTTTAAATAAACTCCTGGGCCCAGTATTTCAAAACTTGTAATCTGGATCAGAATAATCCGGATAATGATATCCTCCTTTTCTCAGTCATGGATCAAGGTGATCCTGCTGACTTTATCTGAGTATTTCAAAACACTGGCCGGGTGGATCACCGTGATCCCGACCTGGCTGGATACGGATTACCAAATCTCAAGTCTCCGCCTCCGGATCTGAAACATGGCGGACTACTTCACGGAAGGAGCAGCTGGGAGCACGACTTTCACGTCAAAAATGTAAGTTTAATGTCTAATGTCTAATGTTGAGCGGTTTAAGGACCATATGAACGCCAACCAACATATCGTACTAGCTAACTATATGAATTGTCACGTACTGAAAACCAGGCTGTAGCGATCTCTAATTGAGGCGCGGCCGTGCTAACGGTAGCTAACTCGGCTCCTTTGACTTGCGTGTTAAGCAGCTAGCGGGCTAGCGGTCGCTGGCTTTGTTTACGAATTTTGCAGTCCATGGTTTGATTTACAAGGTAATTAATCTGACATACATTATACCATAACTGTTTAAACTAACATCAACCTGTTCGGAGTTTATTAGCGTTACGTCATTGGCAACACAGCAGACTGAAAATAGGCTACAGGTGTACAGACCAGACTGCTACAGTGCTTTGGAAACCTAACATTACACTGTGTATATGTGTGTTGTGTATGAATTATGCAGTTCATTCAGAAGTGTCAGAATGCTACAGTAATGCTGGGAAAATCATGCTGTTATCATCATGCATAAAATTTCTGTGACTATTGTGGATTCCAAATGAAGACAAAGATATTACTCATACTCCTTCCCTTTCTTCTACTTTCGGAGCCCACTCAGCTATTAAGGACAGGGTCTGTATGAGTGCTGGAAATCCTTGGAAATGCTTCAATTGCAGTGATAAGTTGTTGGATTTTGAATAAAGTGCTGGAAAGTGTTTGAAATTGTAGTTGCATTATTTTCATGTATTATAGCTTTATCAGTGACACAATTAGATACATTTTTTCCATCCTAATTTCTCTCCCTTAATGTAGAAGGCTCTCACTAAACATAATTGTAGTAATTTAAAGCAAAATAGCATCTGATTTGGTCTTAATGGGTGTCCACACCGGAAGAACTACCCGACTCGCGTCGGTAAATGAAGTCGGGCTACTTAATATGGCCGACTCGAACAACGACATGGGCGGTTCACACCTACGGAATTACAGCCGACGCCATACGTTCCGCGTTTGCGCGAGATGTAATGTCTCCAAAACAACAGGCGGCGCTAATCTTTATTGTGGACCAAAAAACACGAAAACGGAAGTAGCCGGTCCTCTTTAGACCATAAACACAGAGCACGCTGTCCTCACCAGTCACTGTTGTCAGCAGAGTGAGGTTGTAGACTGTAGTTGTGATTACTCTCTGAACGGAAAAATCTAAAATGTAAAATGTAACCCGATTCCACTGTTTATCTGGTATGTTTACCATCGTCACTTCCGGGCTTCACTGATTCGCTAGTCAAGCTGCTAGCCTCCACCAATCAGAATGGTAAAAGAATGACCGACTCGAATGGCGGATTATACATTTGAATCGGCTGAAATGAACGCTGACGTGGGCCGATTCGAGCGACCACACCAAGTAGACTCATGTCACGGACGCCGACTCTCTCAAAGACGCCGATTTTCGGTCCGGTGTGGACTCGCCTTTAAATGTTTCAAGTAATGCACTGACAATTTAGATTAAGTGTAATGAACATCTTGAGGAACAATATCTAGAAACGGAGCCTAGACATTGTCAATCCAAGTCAAATCCACCTCTGAGGCGAATCCAAATGATCCTGAAATTTTGGTATCAAGCTGATCCAGATCTCTGCCTTACGTTTTGAAATACCCAAATCCAGCCCTTTATCTGGATTCAAGGGAGGATTGGATTACCAAAGCTGAATCCTGATCTTCAGGATCGTGATTCTCTGGATCTGTGTTGAAATACCTACCCAGTTTTCAGATCAGATGACAATTTAATCCAATCCGACCAGGATAATCCAGTCGGATCACTTTTGAAATACTGGGCCCTGGTGTACTTACAAACTTTCAAATGCCTCATTTTTGTGAGCACAGACCCTATGTGTACTACTGCAGAAGTTTGGTAACATTCCACGCATTATTAGTCTAGTCTATTAGCCTACCATCGCGCTAGTACTAAGCCATTCATCTGATAGCCCTATCTTGACCAATGTTGACCATTAAATGCTTCTGAGGGGGTATTAAGCAGGATGTCATGGTGGAAATGACCTATAGGGTGCATTTTACTCCGAACCATCGCTGCATCGATAGTCTATTGTAATCGAATTAACAAGGATTCTCTCATCAATGATTACATTTTGACAATGCTTTTCTCATCTTCGCCAGTGTTAGCCATCTTAGTTTTTTTTATCTGCTTTTTTTTATTACAATATCAGCCTTGAAAGCAATGAGTGTGTGTCATGCATCTGGCTCTTTACTGTCGATTCATTCAATAATGTCAATTCTTCTCTTCGCTCAATGTGTAGGGAGAAACTCGCACTACAGCTCCACGTTTGGCTGTTTTTGTTCATTAATGAGTTACACGATGCTAATTGTCGCCGTGCTGTCAGTTTGTATCACGCGTCCTCAATTCCAGCCAGCACGCGCTTATATGCCATGCTGTCTTCGTGCGCGTGTCTTCTTCTCTCTCTTGCCTACATCACTCTAACACCCCCTCCTCTTCCCCTCTCTCTATCTCTCTCTCTCACACACACACACACACACACACACACACACACACACACACACACACACACACCAGTCCCACCTCCCTGTAACCAAACTACAGTGAAGCCCATTCAACCGATTCTCCGCATTGCTGAAAGAGCAGAGTGAAGTAAGAAGGAGGAGTGAGAGAGGGGGAGAAAAGAGGAGGAGAGGGGAGATACGGGGAAACACGAGAGAGAGAGAGAGAGAGAGAGAGAGAGAGAGAAGGGGGTAAACTGCAAATCTGGTGGCCAGGCTTCCCAGTGCGCACACATCTCTCGTCGGCTGCACCGTCCGACCAGCTCTCCACTCTGCAGGGTGAGTAGCTTCTGCTGCCTTAATGTTTTTTTTAATTATTATTATTATTATTATTATTATTATTATTATTATTATTATTATTATTATTATCTGCGCCTCACCAAAACCTCCATTCCTCCCATGTACCCCCCCCCCCCCTCTCTCTCACATCTGTTTTAAAGCCGCTCGCACTCTTAAGGCTTGTCGGCTGCGCACGTCAGGACTTCTGTTTCGGCTACAAGCAATGCGAGATGAAGCTCATCATGCATGTGGCTGTGTGTTGACAGCAGGAAACAGATTCACTTGTGTAGGAGAGGTTTGAGGGGATGCGCGCTGTTTTGTTGACAGCCACCGGTGAATGTGTGTGCGCGCGGTGGTTCCCCCCACCGGCCTGTTAGCGGAGGAATGTGCCGTTACGGTGTGGCGCATTTGGAAGGAGCGCACGGCTGTTTCCCTGTGTACGGTCAATGTGGAGTCTGGAGGACGGCACGGTGAAGCCGCGGTACTCCCAGCGGCGCGTACGGAGGGGATGGAGGGGGGAGACGAAGGGGAGGGGAGGCTAATGTATGTATGGACGATATGTTAGTTAGAGAGAGAGAGAGAGAGAGAGAGAGAGAGAGAGAGAGAGAGAGAGAGAGAGAGAGTGTGTGTGTGTGTGTGTGTGTGTGCGCGCGTGCGCGCGCGCGCTCTAAAAAGTCTTGGCTCCTTCTTGGGGAACCCATCCTGTCATGTCAGTCCAGCAGACTGCAGCACTTCGATCATCTCTCTCCCTCCCTCCTCTCCCTCCATACTGTGTGTGTGTATATATATATATATATATATATATATATATATATATATATATATATATATATATATATAAATATATGCATAATTGTGTGTGTGTGTGTGTGTGTTTTGTAGGATAAGGGCTGAGCAGACGAAGGGAAGCCCCTTTTTGCACATTCCCAGCTACTATTCTGATTATTCTCCTAATTATAATTATATTAAATATGAAACAATAATGATTTCTTGTAAAAGCTCTACATTACATCACAGTTTCACAAAGCTCTCAGAGTGTTAAATCAGACCTTACGATGGCACGTTTGTGGTAATGGCTTTCCCAGGTAGGCTATATATCACAGCGGAGTGGTTTAACCTTTACGTGAAAGCTGATCTCATTCTGCATTATTGTCCAGAGGAATGGCAGGAGAGATTCCCCCAGCAGTTACAACAGGCCAAGCGTTCAAGCCATCTGAGATCCAAGATGGAGACTGTCAGTGTGACCAGTAATTAGTGTTTTACACACTGAGTGAATGCTTAAAAGTGTTGAACCATGGTTCTGTGAGGGGCGGAGTCGGCTGTGAGGGATTTAATCGGATTGAGAAATTCATCTTCAACTCATTCTCCCAACTCCCAACTCCCACCTCGTGAAATACCGACTCCAGGCCAGTGGCCCTAAACTTCAACCCTGTCAGTCTCTACTTGTTAAAGGAACTGTCCATCCATCCATCCATCCATTGTCTACCGTTTATCCTGTATTCAGGGTCGCGGGGGGGCTGGAGCCGATCCCAGCTGTAAAGGAACTGTGCCTTTAAAAAAAAAACGTCTTCACAGGAATGTCCCACCCGGTGTGGACCCTGACCAATCAGTATCTGAGGAGAAGTTAGACAGAGTCGGTTTCTTATCAGAGATGTTATGATACTGACAGATTTCTGGGTTGCAATCGGTCCAAGAATGTTTTTTTTATGACTACTTCCATACTACATGAATGTAGCAGACACACTTTTGGGATCCTTGGCTGCACAAAGATTTTTCTTGACTTATATTTCCTGCAGCAGAAACATCAATTTGTTTTGGAATGAGCTGTAAAACAGGATACATAACATGAACAGTAATGAATCCTACCCACAATGTCTACAGGAGATCCCTCTACCTGCACTTTATGACAAACATGGAGACCAAAACTTGCTTACCCATAATCATCTAAAACTTCTGATTTGAACACAAGTTTATCGAAGGCAGGATCAAACGCCATGGGTGTTATTGATACTGCGGCCAATCTTCAAAAATCCAATACGAAAGCCATCTGTAAAGAAGAAATACAGAAGTGATTTCTGTTTTTTCTCGACAAGGAAACACTCACTCTTCTGCTTTTCATAATCTCCTGCTACACCTAAATAATAACACCCAGTTATAGTTAATGCACAATCACAATAGGGAATAAAGTATGAACTGAGATGGAGTTCTAGACAAGGCTGGTTGAAGCTCAAAGGCCCTGTACAGTGAAGGCCAGGTATAATATACAACTGTTAACGGTTCCCTCCGGGGTTCCTCAGGGTTCTGCCAAGTCCTTCAGGAATATTTGTCCACAAGCAAAATCTCCACTGTCATGTTTTGGATTTCATGTTTTACAGCAACAGGATGATTTGGTTGCGACAAATGGTCAACTGTTAATGCCGGTGAAACCGTATCCAGTATTTTGTTTTCACAGTTTTATTGGGCCTTTAGCCATGTTTTAACGAGCACTGGTTCTGTTTTAATCTCAATCTTATCTAGAGCAACCTCATCAAGAAACAATCTATCAAACCAAGCACAAGTCTGCCTCTGACATGTTTGCACCTGACCCAAGCCTTAACTTTATTCAGATCCACCTTTTTTTTTTTCTCTCTCTCTCTTTTGTAACTGTGTTGTGTATTGTAAAACTTAAAAACTCTATAAATAAAATATAAAAAAAAAAAAAAAAAAAAACTTTATTCAGATCCAAACTTTTACCATAACCCTGACCAGGCGTGGGACGATAGGAACATTTCATGCCACTGGCCAAAATAATTAAGATTCACTATATTATCCTGCTCATCATCAAAATATGCTCAAACTCTTCAAATGGCACTTAAGCATACTGGAATCACATCACAGTTTGTCAAGAGAAAAATATTTGAATTCTGTCACTGATAAGACTCATCTTTTTTTGGTGATCTTTGTTAGTGAAAACGATCAAATAATCTTAAATAAGATGATCATAAATCATAAGGTCTCCCTGCATTAATCCTAATTGCAGGTAACACAACTGAAAAACAAGTGGCGATGTCTGCAGGCCATCGGCACAAAGTCCTGGTGTCGGACGTCTCTCTCCCCAAAGTCATTCAGTGTAAATCTCCATTGTAGAGACAAAACGCTACGAAGGCAGTTCTGTGAATGACGAAAGAGACAATTAGAGAGAAATTAAATCCTGAACCTTTTCTCTTGTCTGCACACCTGATCAATTAGCGCCTGTAGGTGGCATGTTTATAGCATGTTAGTCCAAATCTGTCTTAAACACGACCTGATCCATCTTTCAGGTTCAAACTGAGAATCACGCCTTAAAGTCAAAATAAATCACTGCAGTCAAGCAGAAAACAAAGCTTTTTTTCTCTCTCTCCCCTGACAAGCAGACATTTTTGGAGATCCTAGCTTTTGTGTATTTTCAGTGTTTGTGTCGTACACAGTTAAGGTTGCGTCCCCTTCTGGCCAAAGCCGAATGTGACCTCAAACTCAAATTATACAACATCAAACTGAGTGAAGGTGAATGAATGAATGAATGTGTGTGTGTGTGACCAGCCTTTTGTGAATGCTGCTCTGCACATGTGCAGGCATGTCGGATGTGTCACACTTCTCATTGGCTGCCACCCTTGGTGCATGTGTGTGACGTACAATATGTGTGTGTGTGTGTGTGTAGTACAAGGACTTTCCTCCGTTTTTGGGCCAAGGTCTTTCCCAGTAAGCTCCCTTTTCTTCTCCCAATTCCCACTGTAACCCTCCCCCTATTTTATCTCCCTCTCCTCAGCAAATTAACAGACAGTCTCCACTGTATATGTGTGTGTGTGTGTGTGTGTGTGTTTTCCTACTCGCCTCATAAGCTAATTATCTTTATCAGTCCAGCAGTCATTCTACAGAGTACAGGACGAGGGGTTTGTTTCCCAAAGCTTTCATCGTCTTAAGTAGCGCTTTGAGAAATGAGAGTCTTCTTGTGGCTCCGAGAGACGTGAGCGTGGTTCGGCATCGTTCCCTCATAAAGTCTCGTCTGGAGAATTTTGATGCTATTTTTAAGACATTATTTGTTTTTGGGCATTTTAGAAGCATTGTTTTATCCCCCCTCTCATTCTTTTCCCCTCTGCTTGACCTTTTTTCCTCCTCTATCTTCTCCTTTTATTTCATCATTCCTTCCTAACTCAATTCTAACTTTCTCCCAATCCCTTTAAGCAGTTCACTATTACACCACTTTCATTTGTTCTTATTCCCTTTCACAAATGAATCAGGAGTTCTTTCATCCCATAGATATATCTGACCTTCAAACCCACTCTGTTTCTTCTCCTTTTGTCCCTTTTTGTTTCATTTGTTCCTTCTGTCCTCGGGTTCATCACCCCCTCCTGGATGACTTCTCCTTCTTCCCATCTTTAAATATCCATCTCTTTTCCTGCCAGTTGGCACAATCCTCTCAGTGCTGACAGGAGGACATATTGCCTTCTCAACAGAAAACAACCCAATGCTAGCAAGCTAACCTGGGAACGCCATCTGCGGAGCCACGCCCGGCACCATGGGATGTGTAGTTTCCTGGGGCTCAGCAGTTGCTTTGCATGTTTCATATTGACCCGTCGTTGAGTCTTTCATCTCGGTTTAATCAGATTCCCTTGTTTTGATTTCTTCGCCACTTCTTTATTGTGGGAGCCAAGATTTCAATCCTGCCACGCTGTCAAGTTTCCTGTAAATCGTTAGGGATGAATTTAAATAGTGATTCAGATTGGTGTCACGGTTTCTGTTTTAGGAGAACAGTAAAATAACTACTTGTACTTAGAAACAAGTCATTAGTACAAATTCACTAGCCATTGACGGCCACCCAAACACCTTTTCGTTTTTTTTTTAACTAATAATTGAAAAAACGTAATAATATGAAATCGAAAGTTATTTATTTCATTACTACTAGTACTTGTATTAATCTCATGAAATCATCAATCAATTTCAAGCTAATTTGACCATCATTTTAAACAGAAACTCAAATGAAAGTGAAAGCCATAATCGTGGCTTGAATTCTAGTGTTTCTATATGATGATATTTTCATGATTAAATGTGCAAGTTGCACAGAAAAGTAAGAAGATAACAAATAAGAATACATGTTCTGGGTGTCTTTACACTTTGAAAGTTTTGTTAGTTAGAGTTAAAAGTTATAATTTTTTGTCTAATAGTCTCATTCACATCTTTTACTTTAATGCATCCGAAGTCTTTATAGCATCACTAATCTCTTATGATTGCTCTTTTAATCTGATTATCAATTGAGTTTAGTCCACGTTGTTTGTGTACCTCAGTGTCCTTATTCATTAAGTGAGACCCACAGTTACCAACACAATAATCACCGAGGAAACGGCTTGTTGATAGTAGATAAAAACCATCTCTCACACTGTATCGTGCAACGCCCTCTTTTATTAAGTAAATGGCCTATTTCCGGAAATGAATTCATTTGTACAAAGCTCCTAATTAAGGGAATGTATTAGCACTCCTACACCGACAACCCCGCTTTAATTAGCAACGCACACTCATTCATTAAGTTGGACTTCATTGAGGACGCTTCTAAGCCTCCAATAAAATTAAACAGAATTAATAATGAATCCAACTAAAACATGTGCTCAGGCCTGTTGCCTTGTAATGAGGAACCAAGTCGGTGGATTCAATTTAACCCTCGGCAATTTTCTTTTTTTTTTCTTTTTACTTTTGGAAAGTATGCTGAAGCGTCGCAGCTGGCTGGCTGACGGCGCTTCGGGTCTGTGATCACGTATTCAATGAACCGTTTTATAGTCAGAGAAGACAAATATTCAGATGTTGATGTATAAGAAAAAAGAAAGATCGAATGAAACCAGTGCTAAAGTACCCTCAAGCGAGACAAATCAGCACAGTGTTCTCCAGGACATGCAGCTGACCGACCCCCTTCCCCCCTGAGGGGAAACTTGCCATCTGCACAAGAAGAGCTTATACGTGTGGATATAGCAGATGTTTACTTCTGAAGATATGTGGTTTCAATTTGAAGTGTCTAGTGGACAGGGAACCGTAGTGTGACAACAACAACAACAACAACAACAACAACATTGCCAGTTGGCATGAGATGCTAGCAGCAGTGTCCGTATTAAAGTCAGCAGCTTTGTTGACTTTGAACTATCTTCCTGGGCATCCGTCCTAAGAGGCTTTGTGGTGCTGTATCCACATGGTGCTACTTCCTCTGTCAGTATTCACACGAGATCCTGTTAAGCCTGTTTGACATCTCTCAACATCCCACAGAATGGATCAAGGGAACATTGAGATATTGTGAAAGCCAATACATTATAAATTAATGATCACCATAGTAAAGTATAAAGTAGTCATTGTGACATCAGCATTGGTTTGTTGATGATGGTAATGAAGCCTTTCTGGCAATCACCATCTTGGCGTTTTTGCAACCAGTGAAGGAAGTGACCATATTTGGACTGTGTAGAGCAACGGGTGGATCTGACAACCTGTAGCAGTAGAGCTGCATGCAGAGCAGCAACCTTACTGGATCTGGATCCATCTGGATTCTGGTGTGAAGCTGCTAACAAAGTTAGCTTCATTATTCATGGTCAACGTTACAGCTAAGTGTTAAAGTCATCTTAGGAGTTAATAGGGATGCAACAATACAGTTACCCATGGTTCAATACGTACCTCGGTTCTTGGGTTCTTCTATTCCAAAATTATTTATTTATTTTGCTTATGAGCTAAGATTTTTTTTCACATAATACACATTCAAGTGTATTGCATAATAACATAAATACATACAAAAAAATATAACACTTTCAAAGGCGAAAGTGCTTCTTACCCTTAACGACTCGTATAGGATAAAAGGGGGTAAAATAATTTCAAAAGTAAATGTATTTCTTTGAAATAAACATAAAGTCACTGTTTTAAATAAAAAATACCATTAAACATAAAGTCACACTTTTAATATAAATACCTGTACTTCAGTAGCCTATATGGTCCTGCTTCCAGGACGTTGGATATTTACTCGCAGGGAGGCGTTTCCCCATCACAGCACGTGAACACATGCTGTGTTCAAGTGCTCATCTAAAGCTCCGACATAGCCAATTCAGAGAGAAATACAAGGATGGAAATGTTAAATTACGCGAAATTTTATTGCAGTGTGCATGGCATACCTTGCGGTTCAATATTACATTGAGAACCGTTGCATCCCTAATAGCTAACTGCATTGATAGCGTTGCAGTGACCTGTCAATCACCAGATAGCCCTGCCCTAAAGCATCCTCTGCTTTCTGGTCTGTTGGACTCTAAATGGACCATAGTGTACTAAATGAACATCATGTTGTATTGAAGAAGACTTGAAAGTAGAGAGAGAGAAACTCATGTTTACAATGTTTACTGAGATAATAAATCAAACGAGAAGTAGGTTCATTTTCTTAATCAGACTTCTCTTTGCCACTGATGGCCAGCAGAGAGAATGCAGGTTCATGGGGAGAATCAGGGCTGTTGGGTGTAATGAGGATTTCAGCACCACAGTGGTGGACAGCTCCTCAGCCTGCTGCTCACTGCTGGACTGTATATATCTTAAAGTGAAGAAGTTAAAGAAGAAGAAGAGTACAGATTAATTAAACAATAGAAAAGCAAAATATTTTTTTTGTTATGGTACATAACTTTGTCTAGGGCTGCACATGAAGTGATTAGCACTGTCGCCTCACAGCAGATGTGGCCCGGCAGGATGGGGATAGGCTCATTGATGACTCTAAATGTCCAGTAGGTCTAAATGTGTGTCTGTCTCAGCCCTGTGATAGACTGGTTACCTGTCTGTCTCTACATGTCAGCCCTGTGATAGACTGGTTACCTGTCTGTCTCTACATGTCAGCCCTGTGATAGACTGGTTACCTGTCTGTCTCTACATGTCAGCCCTGTGATAGACTGGCGACCTGGATCAGATCCAGCCCCCTGCGACCCTGAATAGGATAAGCAGTTGACGATGGATGGATGGAATTTTGTTCCACTAATTAACAAAAGCAATGGAAACGCACTTCGGTTTTCTTCCCCCCACCCCCCCACCCATTTAAATGGAAAAATTAAATTCACTGTAACAAAGTCGATTTTAATACCTAAAAATGTTTTTAACCGTTCCTTAATTATGTCCCTACCAAATTGTTCTTCTTTTATACTCACCCTGCATCCTTCTGTCCTCACTTCTTTCAATTATTTGACTTTTTCCTTCCTTCTCCTTGTCTCCTACCATCTCCTTCCTACTAGTTCCTCCATACACCTTCCTTCAAACCTATCCTCTTCTTTTCCTTGTCCTTCTCATACTTTTTCATCCACCTCCTTTAGTTCTATCCCCAACGTCTTGCTGTCTTCCTGCCTTCCTGCTCTTACTCCTTCTATCATCCTTTCTCATTACTTCCATCCTTCTCCTAAATCCTCCCTCAGAAGTATCCACCTCCTTTCTTCTACTTCTCTCCTCCTCCACCTTCACTCACTCCTTCCCCACATCATTACCTCTGATTGTTTGTTCCTAAGCACCACTGCTCTATTCATCTGTAATTCATCACATCGCCTCCGCTTCCAGATTCTCCCAGTACACACACAGAGTTAGTTAGTGGCTGATACAACCTGGGAATTGTGGTTAAGTGAGCTAGTGAGTGATCCAACAAGGTCGGATTAACCCAAAAATGAGAGATCAACAAAATATAAAACAAAGTTTTGTGCCCAAACAAGGGTTCAATGAGCAATGCTAAATTAACATAATCTGAATTAAACTGAACACAAAAAGGGAATGTGGTATATACTGGCTAGGGGTGGGAATCACAGAGTAACTATATACATATATATATGTATATCTATATTAAGGCCGGGACTCAATTAAAAAAAATTATCTAATTAACTAGAGGCTTTGTAATTAATTAATCGAAATTAATCGCATTTTAATCGCATATAAATTTGAGCTGAGAACACTGAGAAGTAATTTTTTTCACATGGATTTTTAGTATACCATTGAATAATGACTGAATACATAAGCTTAAGCAACAAAATATTGTTTATTTTTGTTCAACCAAGTCCAACAGACCAGTGCAATTTTTGCCATTAAGTGTAGCAATAGCATCTGGTGGAGTGTGGGTTGGGTGTGGGTCCTTGTACTCGGAGTCGGGCTAACGTCCACGCTAGGTACCACGCTAGTGTCCACGCTAGCTGCTATATGTTTTGCATTGAGGTGATACTTGAGGCTCGATGTGCTGCAGTGATATGCAAATTCCTTGTTGCATAGCTTGTACACAACCATGCTCTTATCGACGCTTCCATCTGTTCGTTTTTATAACAAAATTTCCCATCCATGGGGCCAATCAAAACGGTCTCATCAGCTTCTTCTTCGTTCATGTTCACTGTGGTTTGTTGTCTGAAGTCATGAACGCTAGTTGGTGCTGGAGTATAATTGGTCTGCCTGAAAGTCATCCAGTGAGAAACGTTCCGCGGTGCAAAAATAAGTGTGATTAAAATGCATTAATTTTTGTGTAATTAATTAATCTTAATTAACGCGTTAAAGGAAAACACCACCGCATTTCCATACTGAATTATGTTCTGCTCTGATCTTAGACAAGGTGATACATACCTCCCTCTCCTCTTTGCGTGCACTCAATGGCTCTTGCGCGCACTCCACGCAGCGCTAATTTGCTAGCATGTAGCTTGTCCCAGTATATTCCTTAGGATCCAAAGGGGGGTGAAGTTAGAAGCGACCAAGCACTTCCACGTTGTCCCTATTTAAATACGGTTACGTGAGTAGTTACACGACCCAAGTTTGGTTACACAAAATGAAACATGCCAATTTTTCTAAGCGGATAACAAGGATAACTATATAATGTATGGCGGAATAACAACTGGAAGCACTTCGACGTCGGCGCAGTAATATCATCACTCCCCTCCCCCTCTTACTGTGTGTAAAAATGTGAGCACATTACACCAATTCTTAAATCCTTACATTGGCTCCCTGTATGTCAGAGGATTGATTTCAAAATCCTCCTGCTCACATATAAATCACTACATGGTCTAGGACCGAAGTATATCACTGATATGCTCCCACTACATAAGACTTCTAGACCACTAAGATCTTCTGAGACCAATCTCTTAGTGATTCCCAGAGTAAACAACAATCACGGGAGAGCATCATTTAGTCACTATGCAACAAATGGCTGGACTAAACTTCCTGAAGATGTAAGACTTGCCCCAACTCTGACCACTTTTAAAACTAGACTGAAAACTTTTATGTTCACCATAGCTTTCTGCTAAATCTTTTAATGTCTGCACTGTTTTTAATTATTGCAAATATGTTTTTATTCTCCTTTCTTTCTGTAATGCATTTTGAAATTTTTTATTATTTTCTTTTTAATTCTTCTATTTTTTTTTTCTTCTCATTTTGTTTTATGATGTGAAGCACTTTGAGTCTGCCTTGTGTATGAAATGTGCTATACAAATAAAGTTGCCTTGCCTTGCCTTGCCTTACTTCCATCAATAGAACCTACGTGACCTGCACGCCGTCGCCTGCACTACCTGTAGTAGTTTGTGCACAGTTGAGGAAGCATCAGGTTGTAGTAAGATAGTTTGTGAACAATCAAACATCATGGTTATAACGTGCATCGTACAGGGTTGTGAAAACAAGCAGAAGGTATAGTCCCGTCATGTTTTGAGTGATGATATTACTGCACCGACGTCGAAGTGCTTCCAGTTGTTATTCCGCCATACTATATAGTTATCCTTGTTATCTGCTTAGAAAAATTGGCATGTTTCATTTTGTGTAACCAAACTTGGGTCGTGTAACTACTCACGTAACCGTATTTAAATAGGGACAACGTGGAAGTGCTTGGTCGCTTCTAACTTCACCCCCCTTTGGATCCTAAGTAATATACTGGGCCAAGCTACATGCTAGCAAATTAGCGCTGCGTGGAGTGCGCGCAAGAGCCATTGAGTGCACGCACAGAGGAGAGGGAGGTATGTATCACCTTGTCTAAGATCAGAGCAGAACATAGTTCAGTATGGAAATGCGGTGGTCTTTTCCTTTAAAGTCCCGGCCCTAATATATATATATATATATATATATATATATATATATATATATATATATTCAGTGAACCAAAACAAAAAGCACCAACAAAATAATATAGTCTAAAGAAATATATACAATCTTTAAACTCAAAATCTCAAACCCCAATTACATGTTTTCAGTGTTTCTTGTATGTGCCATACAAGTCAACCACGGCCATTGCCATCTTGGCAGTGACGGCACAGTTAAACACCGGCTTATCCAAAAATAGGCAAAGAGGTGATAGGGTCCGGCTGACGCAACAGATCAGACTGCAAGTGGCGAGTGACCTGAGGCAGCACCTGTCACTCAAAGTGGCTATGCCCTTAATTATTCAACACTTCAAGCCTCAGTATAATTTAAATGGGTGAGTTATATAAAACTGAGAAATGGAATATAATATTCATAACTATGTTTTCATTAGTGTATAAAAAAGATGTTTTCCACCTTAGAATAAGCCGGTCATATCTCCATTCAGCCTAAAGTCTTAAAACCCATTTTCTCTCAAAGAAAACAGCAGTCAAACGAACGACTGGATCTCAAAATGTAAGAATAAAAAAAAACACACACATCTGCAGTGTCTTCCAGTAAATACTGTGTATGTTTCAGTCGCGAGACTGCGAAGCAGCAATCCGAAGGTCACATGGGTGAGACGGTTATCAGAGTCCTGCAGGTCTTCAGCTCCGTCTCTTCTGCTCTGGGTGGAGGGATGGATTTGTGTGTTTTGACTCAGCATCTCTGAGCGTCTGACTGCCTCTCGTGACATTTGCAGCACCAAGACTGATGCCTGTTTACACGAGCCAAATTACCGTTGGTCTTATTCAGAAGCTTGTGACTTTGCGAGGCGCCGATGTGCCCGACGTCTCTCGGTGACGTCTGCGCGTTTGACTCACGACACTCTTTTCCTCCTTCTTGCTCACATGCAAGTATTTGCTTTCACACCACCCTTCCCGTCGTGTCTCTGCTATTATCTCCATGGAGGGATCTCCATCAGGTTGGGTTCACCTGAGGCGAGCGGTGTTTTACCATATCAAATATTTGTAAAGTGTGACTCACGTCTGAGTGAGCGAATCCTCTCTGACACTGCTGAATCCGCTGTGCGGCGTCTCGCCTGAGCGATGAGGTCACCCCTCACTCCCTTCCTGCCTGACAGCGACTTCCTTTTTTTGGCTTCTTATCTGCTCGCTTCTGATCTCGTCTGCTGAGTTCATTTTGTTCTCGGCTCGTCTCTTATCGGCCCTGCTGCTCTCTTTCTCAGCCTCGTAAACAGCGTTTTAATCCGAGCTATGCCTCATAAAACATGAGAATCTGAACTGTAAATAGGTTGAACAGGTGGATGTTTAAAGGAAAAGTTCGGAATTTTGGACATAGGACCTCATTTCCAACTTACCCGAGGTGATATAGGTCGGTGGAGACCGTTTTCAGCACAATTGGTCCAGTCCTTATAGTTGCACAAGTCACTGTTGCTAAGCTGGTGTTGAGCTAGCGCACGTCAACGGTAACATCCAGCCTGTCACTAAAAACAGCTTTAACTGCTCCGCAGAACACCCGAGACAAATGTATTATGACGTCGGACTATCGATGTACATGTCAGTGTTGGTAGAATAATTTAAAAAAATGTTTTAACGCTGCTACGAGTACTAGCTGTCACGACTGTAGGGCGCTTAGGTTTCGTTTTTACGCACTACTACTAACACGCAAAGTAAAATTCCGCTGCTGCTGAGAAACTAGTCCCTCAAAATGTTTTATCATTGAAAATGCAAGGTTGGTTTAATTTCTAAAATTATTCTACCAACACTGACATGTACATCGATAGTCCGACGTTATAATACATTTGTCTCGGGTGTTCTGCGGAGCAGTTAAAGCTGTTTTTAGAGACAGGCTGGATGTTACCGTTGACGTGCGCTAGCTCAACACCAGCTTAGCAACAGTGACTTCTGCAACTATAAGGACTGGACCAATTGTGCTGAAAACGGTCTGCACCGACCTATATCACCTCGGGTAAGTTGGAAATGAGGTCCTATGTCCAAAATTCCGAACTTTTCCTTTAAGGAACAGGTTGACAACTGTCCTCCCTGCATTCATCTGCTTTACATACTTATTTTTGAATTTAGACAGTAATGTACATTTCTGTGCAAAGAGGAGAGTTGATGCTAATTTGCTAACATAGCATGCACCCTAAAACCAAAGATCTTTCTGTTCCACACAACAGGTGTCCTTCTTCGTTCTTCTCAGTTCAAGTCAAGTTTTTCTTCTTATTTTTCTAAACTAACAAAAAGAATGTATTTATTTTTTAAGCTTTCATGTAATTACACTGTTATTATCATCATTAGACACTCAAAGAAATGATCGGGAGTGTAGTTACGTCAAAAAACCACACACATGGCGGTAGGGTCGGACAAACGCAGGGCTTTCATCCAGGAGGCTTGTGTTATAACAAATTTTATAACACTCATATAACAATATATAATCTGAATTATAATTAAAGTATTGATCAATAATTAATTGTATCTTTAGCCCAATTGATGCAATACTTTACATGAAAATTAGCAGTAGCAGAAGTTAATAGGTAAATAAATAAATAAATAAATATATTAAAATGGAAGATGAATGAATCCTACACCACCAATACGTCCATCTGTGTATCATTTACTCGCCACGTGTTGAAAACTTGAAAAGAACTTTGTTTTTCTCTCATGCGTCCACGGTGCACAGAAAATCCAAAAACAAGACAAGTCTGGATGAATTGAAGTAAATGGGAGCAAAACTTTCTCAAAACATAATTTACAAACTCTCTCTACTTGTTTACTGTAATCCAAGTCTCATTGATCCAGTTGAAACCCCCATCCATCCATCCATCCATCGTCTACAGCTTATCCTGTATTCAGGGTCGCAGGGGGGCTGGAGCCGATCCCAGCTGAGATCGGGCGAAGGCAGGGTACACCCTGGACAGGATGCAGTTGAAACCTCGCTATTTAAAACCTGCATAAACATGATGTTGATGACGCGCTGAATCCAGAAGCTTCTACATCATTCAGTTCAACTGTTTGTGTCAGTGTTTCCATAAATATTGTTGACTCAGAGCGCTCCAGGCAATTTGTATTTTATTAATGCGCATAAAGTCCATGGCATGTTTTATTGACCTTTATTAACATGGTTCACCTCCAGCTATAATAAGCAGTTTGGCTGCAGGTATACTGTAGTACAGGCGGGTTATCTGACCCTTATGTTCATATAGAGATAGTTTCATTGGACAGACATTACAGATAATAATGTTAAAAATAAAGGTAATCTGAGGGAAGGATGTTTGCATATTAGGGGGACCTGTGCTTGGTTTTGTGTTGGACCACCACAGCAGAGCAGCTTTCTGGGTCTGTGGTTACAGTTTTAGGTTGTGATGTTTCACACCACCTTCACTTACAGAGCCCACAGCATGCTGAATGAGACCACCATTTTGACTGGATGGATGGATGGTGTGTGTGTGTGAGTGTGTGTGTGTGTGAGAGAGAGAGAGAGAGAGAGAGAGAGAGAGAGAGAGAGAGAGAGAGAGAGATTCTCCATGTGTCAACTGCTGAAGTGAAGCATGGCAGAGGCAGCGTGTGTGCCACCTAGTGAGCGTCAAACTGCACTGCATGTTACCTGGAGGCCTGGTAAACCGGATTAGAGGATCACTGGAGACTCCGGGTGTGTGATCACAGCCGAAGGCATCGTCTTTGTAGTTTTAGAAACCAAAACCTAAAAGCACTAAAACATTTAAAACATTGTATGAACACCCAAGACTCCATTCATCATTTGGCCCTTTTAAGGGAACATCTGTTTGCTTTACTGCTGGCCTTTTTCATCTAGGTTTTTTTTTTTTTCTTTTTTTTTCAAGATGTTTCGGTCTTTTTCAAAGAGGATCACTGATAAATACCTGCACCCAGAACTAACATTAAACTCAATGTATTCATATGTTTATGTCCCCCAAAAAGAAAACATTTGAGTCATATTGTGTCATCGTTGATCTGTTTGAAGTAAATACTTTTTCTTTGCTGGTTTTCTATTCTGTCTGATTTAAATCTTATAGCAGGGGTGGGTGCAGGCTTTTGTTTAAGCCCAGCACTCAGACATGATTCAACTAATTAACTAACCATGGTCTTCAATCAAGACCTTGATGAGTTGGATCAGGTGGTAGTGCTGGACTAAAACAAAAACCTGCACCCACACCGGCCCTTCTTGGATAAGATTGGACACCCATGCCTTAGGCCAGGTTTATACATAGCAGGGTATTTAAAGAAACAAATATTTCCCCCCTCCGTTTTCAAAAATAACATTGTGCATATACATCGTTTTCAAAAAAGTTGTAATTTACAACAACACGCATAAATACGGCGTTGAGCGCCATTATAACTATGCCAAACCTATGGGCGGCAGTGAAGGGAGACAGATAAAGCCATGCAAGCCAATCAGAATCTAATCAGGAGGACGACTTCTTTCTCAAAGTTTGCCCACCAGACCGCAGTTCGCCCAGGTCGGATCCCAAATTGGCGGCGACGTTGGCAGGCAATGTACATACGTCTTGGAAGGGAAAGCTGCAGTAAAAATGCTGACCTCCGTGCACTCCTTCCCCTCTGCTCCTTGATATAGTATAGCAGTTGTATTTGCAAATGCAAACAGGCCAAAAGCGTTTGCACAAACGTAAAATGACTACCACCTTAATAGCATCCATGATAGCCAAACAATCTGTAAACATAGGGCGCTCACATGACGTTAAGCATTTTCCGGCGCATTATGTGACACTTGAGAACCTAAAACTCAGTTTCTCCCAGTTGACACGACAACACATAACAGACATTATGAGAAATCTCCACTTTGGCCGGAGTTTCTAGAAATAATCGTTTTCTGTGACGGGGGTTTTTGTGTAAATGAGAGGTCAAACTGCGTGGAAATATCTGGTTTTCCCTTCGTGTAAACGGGGCCTTAAACGGAGAAGGATTATCTTCCTTGTTGTGTCTTTCCAGTTCATCTTTTTGTACTGGTGAAATCTGCTCGGGTATCCCAGTTCTTTTAACTGGCAGCCCGAGCCTTTTGTAAAAGACTTTCAACCAAAACCCTTGACAAACCTACTATTTGATATTTTCAATGTGAAAATGGCTCAGTGTGTCGAACGTTGGTCTCCTCTTCTTCCTCCTCTTCCTGTCCAACATGACATACATATTTAACATCTGGAGTCAATTTATGTCAAGAAAGTATCAAACCAGAGGTCACGGATCTGTTTCTGCATTTTTTAAGATTTAAAAATCAATACATTAAATCCCCTCTTCATTCTCACATCTTTGCATGTTTTG
Source organism: Eutrigla gurnardus (assembly GCF_963514095.1). Taxonomy (NCBI): domain Eukaryota; kingdom Metazoa; phylum Chordata; class Actinopteri; order Perciformes; family Triglidae; genus Eutrigla; species Eutrigla gurnardus. The sequence goes on along the minus strand of NC_139928.1, from coordinate 4,910,232 downwards.
TTTTCATATTGTTTCATTCATTATCCTTGAATAAATAAACTGAATAATGTATGAATGCTGATGGCTGCTGTTCTTTTCTTGGTCCCCACAGATGAGTTCATTCAGTACGAGGGCCCTGACGCTGCTCTCGTCGGTTTTCGGGGCCTGCGGTCTGCTGTTGGTGGGCGTTGCCGTGTCAACGGACTACTGGCTGCTGATGGAGGAGGGCATCGTCCTGCAGCAGAACCAGACCACAGAGGTCAAGATGGCCCTGCACTCCGGCCTCTGGAGGGTCTGCTTCGTGGCCGGTTGGTGACAGTTTCAACATCTGCCGAATATGACGAGGCGACGCATTCTTACTCAGCGCTCCAAAGATCTGAACTATGACTCCACATACTCCTGCAGCGTCACTTCTGCATGTTTCAGATTAGTTTTTCTCTGAAAGTTTCTTTTCAAAATATACTTCCATCTTCACAGGAACAACTTAGTTAGGTTGGGAAAATGTCATGGTTGGACTTAATATCTAAAGTCAAAGTTTCATTGTCATTCGCTCAGAAATGCAAGGTCATTCTGTACATAGAAATTATTTTGACCTGGCAAGCACACAATACGTGGCATGAAAATATACAAAATAAAAATATACATATTTATAAAAAAATATAGCACAAGAACATAATATAGAATTTAAATAATGAATATAGTAGCAATGAGGACAATGGACAATGAAGAATTTAAATACTGAATGTCATAAGTATAAAACTGACAGCTCGTTTAAGCAACTTAAACAAACAATAGTCTCCCTTTGGGACTTTCTCAAAGAAAGTCCTGAAATATTCTTGTGTCTGTACAAAAAGACAATCTACTGCATTTTGTAAGTATTTTTCATGACCTGCCGTGGGACTGGGTCGTCATATCAGCTCACTGATGAAGTAGCTGAATTAACTACAACCTCTGACATTTACATCACATCTGATGTTGGCTGATTCACGGCCAAAGAGGATGTTTCAATTGAAACACCGAGCTAGTTCAAAGTGCTGTGTGTCACCTCTGAGTGCACACACACACACACACACACACACACAGCAGCAGCAGTGTGGACAGCACAGATACAAATAACTGTCTTTATTGCAGTAGCTGTGTCTGTGTTTCGGGTCAAGGCGGCGTTTCTCTGGGGAGGCGGCCGTGTTTGTGTTTCCCTGTTGTCTGGCGCCTGGTACAAAAGGTCAGAGGAGGAGAAACGCTGGTGGCATTTGGAACGGCAGTGTGTGTGTTTGTGTGTGTGTGTGTGTGGTTAATTGTCGTGTCTGTATTCAGCTCCTCTCTCTCTCAGTCTCAGACTTTGTTTTCTCCTGAAACCTCCTGACCTCCATCTGCCTCTAATTCACTCCTGAAACCTCTCGTTTGGTTGATCCGCCCTTTCCGACTCGCTTTTGTTTTCATCTCCGTCTCTCCGTGTTTTCACACTTCTGTTGTCAGTTTCCGGATTCAAATATTCCTGTGTGGTCTGTGACCCGAAGGAAGACCCCAAGTACCGCTTATCTGTCTCCTTTCCCCTCTATATCCTCTTTTTCTCCCCCTCTTCCCCGTCTCTCTCTCTCTCTCTCTCTCTCTCTCTCTCTCTCTCCTTCTCTCTCTCTCTCTCTCTCCCTCCCTCCCTCCCTCTCTCAGGACCAGAGAAGGGCAGGTGTGTGGCGTCGGAGTATTTCACCGAGCCAGAGATAGAGATCACGACAGAGAATACAGCCAACATACTCAGTAAGTCACTTCCACATGGAGAGTAGATCAACGTAATATTTTGTTTTACTTTTGTCATTCTCATTATAACCTTATAATAATAATAGATTTGAAAAGTTGCATTTCGAGAAGATATTTATTTTTCACCAATTGTTATCAAATGTTAGGTAGGTTGATCTGAGATGTGTAAAGTATAGAGATATTCTATATGTCAGGTTCTACTACAATTGTACTGCTAAGGCTATCATGATACTAGTACTAATAATACTAGCACTAATAATAATACTAATTATATTAGTGTAGCCTGATTCACTGCTCAACTGGCTGAAAAGAAGTTTCCAGGGTGCTGGAAGGACAATCATGTTCATACAAACTATGTTCGGCCAACTAGAATATTCACATTTAATTTTAAACAACTTCTTTAGTCATACAGGGCAAACAGTTCCAAAGAAAGCTTCACATTAAGTGTTAAGTGTTTTTAATTTAAAAAAGATTTAAATTCTTCATCCAATACCACCTTCTGTGAGAAGCTATAAAAAGTAATGAAAGGGCTCTTTCCTCTCTTGTATCTACTGACGGGTCAAGACAGGAGTGAACTTTATAGACATATAGACTGAATGAGGATCAGCTGTCATTGATTGTCTAATCGGGCCCCTTACATCCAGCTGCCAACAAATAGTCTCGTCCAAATCTGGTAGGATTGACTTCTAACCCGAGGAGTCAGAGCAAAACTCCCTAGACCAAAAGGTTACCTTAAGTCCCGTATCATGTCTTAAATACCCTTGTGTAAACTAGTCATATTTTTGGGGGGAGGGGTCAAACACTAACTGAATGTCGAGAGCTTACTGAAGTTCTCCGCGGAACTGTTTAGTCTCTGAGCTGCTTTTAATGATTTAAGTTAGAAGTTATTCACATGCTGGCGTTGGAGACACCGTTACGTCGGTTTAATGTGAGATAAATGTCCTCAGGTATGGATGCACATGTTGGAACGCCGTAGTCGCACTGTGGGTGAAGTTGTTGAATAAATACACTGCATCACTCGAACCACGTAATCCGGCTGACCTCCACCTTTAAGAATGCTGTGAACATTCATCCCAACCCGGGAAATTGATTTCTTTTTAATCAGAAAATACTTTTGTTGGACAGAAAGGCATTTATAATTCCAACAGTGGATTCTTTTCTTTTTACATCATTCATGGTCATGATTTCGACAGGAAAACACTAAATTCAATCTTGCTTGTGAGAATGTATTGTAGGTTCATGGCGAGAATTATAATAAAAGTAGAGATCAGTGTTTTTATACAAATGTAGTAAAGCTAACAGTCTCATGGCAGTTTTTGAAATATTCACCAAATTAAAATCTAGTAATTTGTGTACTTGGACACAAATTTTCCATTTTGTTTCATGTTGATCAGCACGACTTTCAAACTAGTGTATTTCAATTGTTTTTGTCGTGCCTGCCCCAACCCAAAACTACAAAATGAATGGTTTAGGCAACAAAAACTTAGAAAAATACTTTAGGAAAACAGCTACAAATGTTGGATCCATGACTATGACTTTAATTATTCGCTGATTAATGTATCAATATCAATCAAATGGATATGTGTAATGTGAAAAGCTTGTTGTGATAAACAGACAGAGAATTATAACCAGACTCATGTCTTTCATGTTATAATTGTTTTTGGTTTTATTTGCGGCAACCTCACTATCAGGGATCCCTTCAACTTTATTTGAGCAAAATGCGCTAACACTGTGCTGACTGATGGATAACAACATTTATGAGGCCAGATATTTCTTTCAGGACTTGGTGGAAACCAAAGCCGTGCACAAAGACGAGTAAACAGTGAACTTAAAAACACTGGGATGAGGAACTGGTCTCCAAATGAATGATAATGTTGCACCCCCTTTGCAGGATGTGTAACCAGGCAGTTCAGTTTGTCCCCCGTCTACAATCACACAATTTAGTGTATGAAGTAACGACAAATTAAAAAAGGGGAAATTGCAATTTTCTAGACCTATGAGGAAATAATTCTATCACAGTGAGGGATGATTTCCTGTGGTGTATATAGTCGTGGCTTTGATCTATAATGAAGGACAATCATTTTCAACCCAGAAACTTTGTCAACACACAAACTAATAATCTTGGTGCATTTTTAATTAAATGTATTAAACTTGTCAAATATGACAGCAAGCTTTGTTATCAAACATACGTACTTACTAACGCCAGCTACATAACAAACTCATTTTTACCAAGCCACCGTCTTTTAGCCTGACAGAATAGTTTTGTTGCATATGCAAACTTAAAAGCGAAATAAACCTTCATTGGAAGTTTATTTTGAAAAGACACCATATGTATTTAACAAGTGGAAACTGACATGACATCCCAGACACGTCGAGAACTGCCATTATAGGTGGACGTGGTATTTGACAAGTTGGCACTGAGAATGTGTTGCCAGATTTATTTTTCATATTAAATTCACTCACATCTTTGACACCGAAATAACTCAAGAAACATGTGGATAAGATTTAGAATTATTTATGATTCAGTGTTAAATTTCTCAAGGTTACATTTTTTTTCAAGTTTGTTTCGCAGTAATAAAGTTGATTAAATCCTCCAAATAAATTGTTAGAAAGCGTGCCAGAATAAAACTTTTAATTGGATTTTGGCACCAGCATCCTGCCACTCCTTTCTAAAGTTAACTCAGGTCCTCATTCATAATCCTCTTCCCTTTCCTCCGTTATTAATCATGTCCGACCTCCTTTTACCCTCTCCCACAATCCCCCCTGTCCTCCAGAAATGGTCCGAACAGCCACTCCCTTCCCCATGGTCTCCCTGCTATTCGTCTTCACCGCCTTCGTCATCAGCAACATCGGACACATCCGGCCGCAACACACCATCCTCGCTTTCGTTTCCGGAATATTCTTCATACTGTCAGGTAGGCTACCGTGCACATGCGAGGAAGCGAGTGTGAAATCATACGTAGGCGTATGTCTGACTTCGTTTTGGCGCACGGAAACAAAGTTTCGAAAACTCACACAAATAGTTATACTCTCGTGGAATTACAGACTCCAGGCTGTTTTCTCGTCACGGTTTGTTGCCATATTTTCCAATTATTCTGCTGTGTCTTGTCATCATTGCAAAGCAGCCTAGGAGCAAAAAAAAAAACCTCAGTGCACAGCGGTCGGAGAATCTGTGGATGGAAGCCCTCTGGAGAACAAACACATTTTCTAGGAATACGAAATGTGATTCGCTCAGTGAATTTATGCCAAAAGAAAAAAAATCTAGTGAGCTCCATGCAGCTGACGGGACATCGCCTGTGAGGAATGTTTTTTGGCCAGACTTTCTCCTGCCTTTTCTCAAAGGGTTTACGATCAAGTCATTAAACCCGACCGTGACCTCTCCTCGGCTGTTCTCGGGTCAGTCTTTTGCCCCGCGTTAAATTGCAGGCTTTGGCACGATGATGGTGAATTTCAAACTTGTCTCGCTACTGTAGATAATAAGGCTTTAGGAAAAGTGTTGTATCAGAGATTTAAGAATGGCTGAAGTCACAGTTTCTGGTATTACTTTTTGACTGTCCTGTCTGCTCACTGGTTTGTCACAAAGGCCTTTTATTTTGCTGCAACTTCAACAGTTTGAAGCCCTTCGGCTGTTTTAGCGTTTGTCCTTGAAGAACAGATGTTTTTGTTGCAAACAACACAGCTACATGTCTTTTATTAGGACAAAATGTTCTGTGTGCAAAAATGACTTCAGCTAATACAACTGCACTAAAAATCAAATGTAATTGAATCAGTGCAAAGTGCTGAAAAGGAGGTTTGCGGTGTGAACACTGACCAGTGATTTTAGATTTAAAAAGTAAATATTGACTGAACATAATAAGTGGACCGTGACATGGTTTGTTGAAGCCTCAAGTCCTGCATTTTGGCAGGCACCATGTTGATTTAGCAACCAGAAGTAACACAAGAGTGCAGCCAAACGCTGTAGACATTCTCAGGAAACCAAAAATGTTACCATTCATTTCATGTGCTGAAAATATAGTGTGAACGAGTTGTAAGACGAAAGCATAAAAGTAGCAACGCTCTCAAGCATACTCACCCTGCTTGTTACCCTGATTTGACTCTAAATGGACCATAATGTACTAAATGAACATCATGCTGGATTGAAGAAGACTTGAACTGGAGATTGAGACCATAAACTCATGTTTACAATGTTTACTGAGATAATACATCAAGAGAAGTAGGGTCCTCAACAGAGGAGTGGCCCCCTGATGGCCATTAAAAAGAATGCAATTCCAAGTTCAAGGCACTTCAGCGTTGGCTTCACTTTCTAGACATTATGATAAAAGAAGGACTAATTTGATTGAAAATCAAAGCCTTTGAATTAGCAAATACATTTTGTGGAAATATTGTTTTCCTTGTTATAACCAATAATAACAAAAAGATGAAAAAAGCATATACACACACTACTGACTCATTCCCAATGGAAACAAGGTGGACTATTCATGTTCAAAACAAACAGTCTATTCGGGAACAAGATTGCAGTGTGGAGGATGAAATGTGATGCATTTAAAAAAGATAATTCCCTAACTTTGAACAATTTTAATAATGATATGACAATATCTAGCTCCTCCGTAGCTCAGGAGGTAGAGCGGGTGATCAGCAGTCTGATCCCTGGATCCTCCATTCCAGTGGAAGAGTGGTTGGTCAAGATACTGATCCTGGGTGGGTCATTTAGATCAGATCCTGATGTATGGCAGCTTCTGCACTGCAAAGCAAAAGACGAGAACGGTGCTTTATCAATGGAAGTCCATTTAGCAACACTTCTGTGAGTCACACTTTTCTTTTTTGAAAAATTTGGCATCAGTGTTTCCTCTAAAAAAACCTGTATAAAATTAACATATAAGTACATTTTATAGGAGGCAAATATTGCTGCAGGAGCTCAGATAAAGCCAAATGACTCTAGTTCATCTGGACTGCAGAAAGAGGCAAACAGAGGTCCGGTTTCTAAGACCTGTATGAAAGTGTGAAACTCCTCCCTCACCTGTCACCTTAAATACAAAGTTAAAAAGCAGCAGAGCAGAAGAAGAGAGGCAAGCTTGTTAAAAGTCAACATTCTCCAAGGTTAATGATGTATAAAAAAGAAGATGGAAGACTCCTCTGCAGCCTTTATTTCCTTCTCCTCGTTGACAGCTTGTCAGACCTTACCTTGTTCTTGCTGCCGGCTTAACGGTGAACGGGATTTAATTCCACATAATTGCTCTCTGCCGAGGTAGCTGCGGGCAGCGGTGATTTGATGTTTCGCTGCAGGCTTTTTTTGGTAGAAAGTTCAAACTTAAACCAAACAGTCTGGAAGGAGACTTGTAGTTTGACAGTTCAATGGTAAATTTGGTAATGAGGAGGGGTTTTTTTCCTTCGGGGTGACACCTTTTTTTTGGTCTGAGCTAAAAAATGTCACATTATCTCACTGCAGTAAGAGTAGCAGACGGCAACCTTCGGTGTTACCGCAGGAATGTTTGGTGTATATCTAATAGACAGAGTGAATTAAATTCCTCCACATTACAAAATGTGAAGTGTCTGAATGTAAACTCTCCTTTTTCAACATGACTCTGTCCATATATTCAACAGAATTGCTGAACTTAAATAAAAAATTGTATTGTCTGCATTGTTTTATTGATCTGCACTCTGACTGCAGGACACTTATTTTAAATAAAACAATTTATCAACTTAATATATCTATATATTTTCATTCATATATCCATTTTTTCATAGAGTTTTAGTGCACTTAACAGCATTTGTCAGCAGGTAGCAGAATGTCCTTGTTTCTGAGAGAGAATTAGTTTATTCCTGTTCTATAAAGGTAGCTTTACAATGTAAGTTTAGCGGCATTCCCTTTGTCGGCTAACTTTGCTAACTCAGAATGGCATTAATCAGCCAACAGATGAATCGATCCGTCACTTGTTTGGTGTTAAAGCATTGACCTCGACCAGGTCCAACACCTTTGGGATAAAGTGAGACTGTGATCGAGGCCTTAGTGTCCAACATCAGTGTTGTTGAGCAAATCTCTGCAGCCGGAATCCACATAGTGAGTCTGACACCAGGAGGGAATATAAAGGGACTACATATACAATGAAAGGCACTGGAGTTAAGAACAACCGGCAGAGCTGTGGATCAGCGTTTTGTGAGACGGTCCCCATTTTGTTGTCATCTCGTGCACATGCATGAGGAAGCATATGCATGTGCACGTGTGCGCGAGTGGCACGGTATATTCCTGCCAATGGATTCCACTAAACGACAGTCTGGTGGTGTTAACGTGCCAGAAAACACAGCGATGAGCCAAATCCAGCAATGGGAGGACGAGGTAGAGAACCGCTGATGTGATTAGTGCAGGCTTTTAAATGTCTATTTATTAAATGGGCTTGCATGATTTATTGGGAAGGAAGCAACACACACGAGAAAACCCCAAACTGCTGAACATTACTGCCAAAGCAAATATTGTGGACATATGCAGAAGTATTCAAAGGCCAAGAAATAAAGACCATCCCATGATCCCATCACGAATCCAAAAAAACTGCAACAATTTAACATTGCTTCAGTGTTGTGCTATTAGTTTAGACAAAAGTAGTTGATGAAAGAGCGAAGAGAAAGTATGGATTCCCACCGCTGAAAGCAAGATAAATTTCACATTATTTGCAACCCCTCTCTGCCCCTCGTCACATTCACAAAACATATTCTGCCCGTTAAGTCAGCCGAGTGCAGTTTCTCTCTTTTGCATCTATTTGCATCCAATATGTCTGCACCCAGTTTGCTGGAGCTGCAGCGACCCCAACGCGAGACGCTACGGCATTAAAGAGACCCATTGATGCACAAGGCACAGCGCCATTACTTCAGTGACTGTTTCAATCTGCTTTATTTGTCTTATGTATTTAAAAAAATCTGATGTAGGGGAGCTTGATTTGTTTATTTTTCATGACGCAACTCATCACTGCATCCCAAAAAGAATGAGTTTGAGCGGACAACTCTTCTAAATGTGCTTCACCACCAGCTCTCTGAAGACATTCATCGTTTCAGTGAAACTGTGTGAAGCTATTCCTGCTGATCTTTGTGAATTTGCACCAAATGTTTGCACATTACCTCATTTCAATATGTGCAACGAGACAACCGAGATGCTTTTTGCTTGGCAACGCAGTGGCAGTGGTGCGTTTCAGCCTGAGCGGATGCTAGCAATGACCTTTTTTGAGGTCATTTTACGCTGTTACAGCTGTGAACGTTTATATGGCTGTAAATGACATGAATTAAAATTGAAGTACAGAAGCAAGCTCGTCCCCTTTTGAACTCTACAGGGGTGAGTGTGAGTGATTTTAGTATCACTGTCAGAATGTGTCCTCTCCGTCAGTTTGCTGAAGGTTTGTGTTCCTGGAATTGAGTGGAAAAACACAAAAGTCTCTCAGAGCCGAGTTTGCACCTGTAATCCATCTTCTTGTTTCACCGAGGATTAACGTTCAACCGAAGCAAATCCTGTCTGTCATGTCGCTGACCAGTGAAATGGTTCACGCCTCAGTGGTACTCCGCAGGGCGACATCACGTCCCCGGTGTGGCGGCGGGACAGCTGGTCTCCGCTCGGTTACCTCGAGTGCAGGGTCGAGCGTTCAGCTGATGAAGTGGTTGTTGGGAATGTTTCTTTTTTTTTTGTCTATCTCTTTCTCTGAGCAGACAGGATGACATCACCTTCCTGTTTTCTTCTTTTTACCCTTTTGGGTATTTTTTTTAATTTTTTTTTGCATGAGTGAGCTTTACCTCACAGATGCTAGCTTAGCATGGTGGACTGCTGACTGGACACTTGGACGCACATGACAATCATGATGTCATGGGAATGTCACCGAGCCAAGAGGTGTGTGTATGTGTGTGTGTGTGTGTGTGTGTGTGTGTGTGCACAGAGAAAAACTGAATACACATAAATCACATTGTACACAAAGGTAGAAGAGCACAATATGTTTTAATGTAATATATCACATTGGGTTCATATTCATTATATTATTTATTTTATTTCATGTGAAAAACTATACAAATTGTACTCTATGTGTCATACATCAATTTATGTAGAGACAAAGTCACATTTCATGTGGTGAAATGTAATTATGAGAAAAGCATTACTACACGTTTGTGGAAGTATTACTACATTTATTTAACATCAGCAGTTGCTTTACAGATTTAGATTAGTCATGCAACATACAATCAAAAAATATAATATGTTGTTACTATTATTATTATTATTATTATTATTATTATTATTATTATTATTATTATTATTATTATTATTATTATTATTATAAATGAAATTAACCAGCAGTATATACTGCTACTATAATACTTACTACTACCGTAGTACTTTTTGTACCATACTTGAGTAACATTTTGAATGCAGAACTTCTACTTGAACTTTGGTACTACTTATACTTTAGGAAATTATCTGAATACTTCTCCCAGCCCTGAATGTGTTCGGAAAGACAACACACAACACAAGAACCACTTTTGCAATGATGGTTCAGAGCACAAAGAAGCAGGCGAGGCCAGAAATCAATGCCTTTCAAACCCCTCGAACAGCAAGACAACAACAGCCCCAGCTGGATTTCTATTCTTTACTTGTTTTTGTCTTGTTTACCACGAACCGTTTTTCAAAAGCAGCGCTGCAATTATTTCATGCACAGCAGGGGAGCTGGGGAAAAGCACTGAAATCAGGACTGTTTGAGAATGATTTTGCAGCAAAAACGGTTTGTCTCAGTCAGCATGTGAGTACTTTGGTCATGAAAACTGCCCATCACTCACGAAGCAGCCTGAGGTGACATCATGGTGGCTGCGGACCAGCTGTTTCCTCCCATTTCTCCTTGCTGTCCTTCCTCCAGCAACCTACATTTCTGTCTGTTTTGCCTCCCAACTGTGTTTGCTCTGTTCAAGGACAGGCATTCAGCCACAACGCTGCCATCTCATGGCCAAAACTGATATTTACAACTCTCAGTTGAATGTTTTCACTTTTCAGAGTTTGACACTGAATTTCTCACCATAGAACAGAATAATAGATTGACGGAATGAACATAACATAAAGACAAATGTTCCCGGACTTTTAGATGTTGGTATATTTCAGCACAACACTCCAGAGATCCTGTCAACAGCTTTTTATGCTCATTGATTTTTCTCTTGGTGGCACTATTTCATTTTCTTGTAATCTGTCTGGCTGTAACTATTAATACTAACTATTCACATGCATTAACAGGCAGACAACACACTGAACAAGTTAGGTGTAAAATAATGTGTGTGAACTCAGACCGGGTTTCAAGAGAATCAGACCAGTAGTTTTTCCATTAGCTTCCTGTCAAAATAGCCCAACGAACCCACAAACTGAACCCCGAAACAAAGTATTGTCTGAGAAACTTAAAAAACGAACGTCTAACATTAACATAAAAGGCAGTGAAAGAAAAAAAGGCTTTCATGTACCTTTTTCCTGTGCAAATGATTACATTTTCTCCATGAAATATGAAAGCTTTTTTTCAGCTGAATATTTGCTGACTCACTCCGTGTTCCGTCTGGATAATGAGCAGTCGAACAGAGATGTGTGGATATTAAAACATCTCACCGCTGCAGCCTCAGAGCTCCAACCATCCTCCGCCTGCTTTCCTCCAGGTGTCTCGCCTCCAACACTCGCCTTCTTTTATTTGTCCCATTTTGCACAGCTGCCTCCAAACAGTCTCACTGTTGGACAGGTACTTCCAATCGGGACCAGATGGCGCTGTGCTGATCTGTTTTCAGAGAACGGTTCTGTTGTTTGTTAGAACTTCCACGTTGTTGTTGGACATGATGTTCCGCCACAGGCAGATCACGTTCCGCGCTGCAAGCCTCGCTGCTCAATTCTGATTCTTTCGTCACATCTCATTGTTTGGTTTGCAGAGACGTCACGCAGCTCGCTGTCGTACAGAAGTGAACACTGAGGCCAGCGTTTGTCTGAATTTATGAGTTGATGTGGATTGAATTTGTGAGCAGATGATAGCAAGGACACGGAGAAAATACAATTTACAGAACGCTGTTGCTTATTTGACCTTCCTTTCCCTGTGATTTGTTGTGTTTTTACTTGTATATGAAACTTTTTTCTTGCTGCCTGTCTGGATCAGATCTCCCTGGCAACAGAGATATTGTATCTCAATGGGATCTGTCTGGTTAAATAGAGGATACGTTAATTAATTCATTAAAAATAAGTAATCAGGCCTGTACATAATTCAGCATCAGATATGAAAGCAGCCCAAAACAGAATTTAACAGATCAGATTCCATGCTGTTCACGGTGTTATGTTAGGGTTTTATCATAAAAACATGTGTCTGTTTATATTTTGTACTTTTACCAACTGTGTTTCAATTTGTTTGACTTGTAAGGATTATAAACTTGTGTCTAATAGTCCAACATAGAAAATGGGCTTTTAGTCAAGGGGAGCCAATACGATGCTAACTTAGCGTAAAAAAACCTTGTCTCTGTCTCGATCACTAAATATAATTCATAGTGTGACAAAGGGAGACACAAAGTGAGCAGGACGGCTGACCAGTCTGTTTTTGTGTTAACATGCTGTATCTCTGCAGCTCTGACATGTTTTTAGGAGGAGCACATCCGCTCCACAGAGCCTCTGCAACTCCCCGACGCAAAAGCCTAAATCCAGCTTAACATACTTCTGAAAATGAAAGTCTATGTTGGCTAGCGTTTAATGATTTAATTCTCCTTTAACACAGTGTTTTTGTCAGCCTGTCAGTGATTTGTGTTGAGAGGAAAATAACGGTAAAGATACCTTTAAAGCGAAGCATCAGTTTCACAGCTGGAGGATGTTTGAGGTCAGCTGAGATCACTGGGGGACGGGGCACTGACACACTCCGAATGAGGATTCTGTGTGTGTGTGAGGATTTTTATACTTTATCGTGTAGTTGTATGTACGTGTGTGCTGTTTCTTTGACCGCAAGCATAAGTGTGTGTGTTGTGGCGTGTTTACCTGTGACGTGGGGACATGAATCACTGAGTCCTTTTTGAAAACAGGGACAGTCGTGCGTGCCCATAATGTGAATAACATTATAGAGTGAAGACTTGGTAATAAGGTCGGGGTAAGGGTTAAGATCAGGCTGGTCGTGGTTACGTTTAGGTTTAAGCCATGTCTCAAGGAAATTAATGAAAGTCAATGGAATGTCCCCATAAGTCATTGAAAAATGCGTGTGTGTGTGTGTGTTTGTGTGTGAGCCTGTCCTTGTTTGTCTCTGTACCACAGCACAGCCTGTTGTTGGGGCTCTCAGCCTTTTGACAGTACAGCGAGGACATGTTATCATTAGCTATTCCAGCTAGAGAGCACACACATGAATACAACAACTCAGTAACAAGGGCGAAGCAACGTCAGCCTGACACTTGGTTGTGTGTCGTCAGTCCTACTTGGAACGATGAAGAATGTCATCATCTCCTCAATCGGTGGTCTGCTGTGAAAAGAGTCGATGGCGACCAGTTTCATGGCAAACTAGACATTTATTCGCCTCGTTTCTAAACTTTAACATGTTAAAATCTCAGAGAGTTGATGTAGTTCACACGCAGGTGGAAGTGGCTAATGTCTGGCCGTGTGTTGGGATGATACCGGTGCAATCGTCAGATCAGCACCATGGACAGAGCTCGTGTCAACTTTTTAAAAGAAGCTTTTTACAAGAGTTTAATGTTTGATACTGAAATAACAGAGATTACCTCCTGAGGGTGCACTATATGGCCTCAAACCCCCTCTGTATGTGTGTGTGTGTGTGTGTGTGTGTGTGTCTGCAGGTCTCAGTCTGGTGGTCGGTCTGGTGCTGTACATCTCCAGTATCAATGACGAGGTGATGAACCGACCCAGAGAGCCAGAGCAGTTCTTCCACTACCGCTACGGCTGGTCCTTCGCCTTCGCCGCCTCCTCCTTCCTACTGAAAGAGGTAATGGAACAACATCACACACACACACACACACACACACACACACACACACACACACACACACACACACACACACACACATCCCTACCTTACAAACAGGGGACTATCATGCCCAAGTGTCCAAGTGTGGACCTCTTTCTGGTGAGATGTCTGTTCCATTCAACCGCTTTGCCAAACAAGTTCACGTGATGCCAATGAAGCCCATCGCCACCAGGGAAAGCTTTCTCTATTTTGAGTATATTTTAATATGTTATATTTTTTGGTAGCATCCACTCCAGAAATGTAGCTTCCGCCATCCTTGTAGCCACTCCATCGCTACGCTCTCACCAATATGGTAATTACTCTCACCTCCAGAGGGGGGAGACAAAAGTTCCACACTCCAGCTTTAAGGTTGTTTTTTTCCCCAGAATATTACTGCAAATATTTGTTTAAAGAAATTGCCAAAGAGGGACTTATATGTCCTTCAGTCACGTCTACCTATCAAAGAGGGAACTACCTCTGTCTTTCACCTCAGCATTTGTTTACCAGAAATACTTTCTTTGTATCTTTCAACAATGGATCATTTAACTTTAATGTTATCAATATACATACAAAACAATTTCTCTGGGATACAGATATTACAAAAATAATCATGGCCACTATCACAATTGAGAATAAATAATCACGGAGATGGCTCAGTTAGCTTAACACACACAAACATTGCTGAAAATGCAGGCTTATTCAGCTAAACACACACACACACACACACACACACACACACACACACACACACACACACACACACACACACACACACACACATTAAAAAGTGCCAGCGTAGGAGCTCGTCATCTTGCCTGCATCAATATTCATGAATGTTAATAGCTTGAATACTTGAGGGCAGCAGTTCTGTCGCAGCACAGCTTCATATGCATCAGAATATCCCTGCTGCTTCTCCTCCATTCCTCCTCCTCTTCCTCTCCTCTCTCTCTGTCCGCTCCTATCTTGCCTTTTTCCCCTTTTATCTTCAGTTCTTTACTCATCCGTTGTCCCTTCCCCTATCTTTTCTTCTCTCTTCTTCATCTTCTTCTTCTCATCTTCTCCCTTGTTCTCTCGCCTCCACATCATCTTCTAGCATTTATCCCGTTCTCTCCTCTTCTTTTGTATCCTGTTTTCACCTCCTCTTCTTTTCTTCTTCTTCTTCTCCTATGTTATCTACCGTCCATTCCCATTTTCCTCCCTTCTCCTTTCACAACTGCTTCCCTTCTGCTGTTCTTTATTTTTGTCCTCTGCATTTACATCACATTTCTCCTTTTTATACGCATGTTTTCCTTTCTCTCATCTTCCTCATCTCTTTCTTCTTTCCTGTCCATTTCCCCTCTTCCTATCTACCCTCTATTCTCTCCTCATCTTCGCTGATAAAGTATTTCTTAATCATCTGTATTCATCTTTTTTTTGTTCCTTCTGTGATCCTCTCTTCCTCCTGCCACGTCTCCTCCTCTCCTTATTGCCTCCTCTCTTCTCCAACCACATTTTCCTCCTACCTCTGAGCTCCTTCTCTGCCTTTTCTCTGTCTCCTCTTTTTCTTTCCGTCCTTTACTTTTGTCCTCTCTCACTTATCCTCCTCTCTCTAATCCTCTATTGCCATTTCCCTTCTTTTATCTCCTCTGTTCTTTCTCCCCTCCTTGTCTTTGGTGTAGTCCCTCCTCCCTATTGTCTTCCCTTTGTTTCCTTTCTGTCTTCTCTTATCTCCTCCCCTCTTTCTCCTCCTTTTTTCAGTTTTTCTTCAATTGCTGCATCATTTAAACACACTCTCTCTCTCTCTCTCTCTCTCTCTCTCTCTCTCTCTCTCTCTCTCTCTCTCACACACACACACACACACACACACACACACTCTCATCCACACACCCCCTCAGCAAGTTTCAGTGACGATGTTGTGAACGAAGAGTGAATGAGCTGTGATTGCTCAGCGGACGCCGGGTGGAAACAGGAATACATTGTTGATAATGGTTCATTCCGCCACGAAGCGCCGAGCCTTTTTGTCAACTCTCTTCAAAATCATGATCATGGATTTGTTTAATTTTCTCCCCTCCTGATGGCAGTGTGTTGCCATTTAGGAAAGGCAGATGATGTTTTTTTTAATTTTTTTTATCTGCAACTCATTTTGATTCACTCATATTGAGTTTTTATTCATGGAACTAGACAGGCATCTCTTCTCTTTCTCCATCTCGGTTTCTTTGGCAAACAGTGACTGTCAGTACTGTTTGATGTATTTATTCATCTATCAGATCCACTTAACATGCTTGAAAAATTACATAACCGCAGTGTGGAGGTGGGCGTGGTGCAGCATCTGGCTGCAGGAGGGGGGAGGTATGTGGAGGCGGGAGCAGCATCAGCAGCAGGTGATCAGGTGATGAGGAAGCAGCTAAATACTCCACAGCAGGAGGCCGGATAGGACTCAGGAGGAGAGCTGGGACTGGAGGCAGTGGCACCAGAATGGTTTCAGCATGTGACACGTCATCAACCTGATCATTTCCCGGGTCTAAATTCAATGTTCATCATTACCGATATGCCGCCTAACGCGGAGATTTGCGTGATCGGCACTTATCCAGGGTCCTGAAACTTAATTAAGTAGGCCTATTCTGTAACACATCGTAGGTGTGGACGTTGCACATTAAATGTAAGAGAAGTAATAACCATTTTAAATGACTGATTTAATAAAACTGAAAGCAGAGATGCACGTTAACCTTAGAATGGTCAAATACAACGACGCCTGCAGGCTACTGTACTGTCTTGCGTGCTCCGCTCCAACGCAGCATTTAACAGCGTGGCGAAAAGACAATCAGGACATGTAACCCAGCAAAAAAAAAGAGGATGAAATACTCCAAACTAACAGTTCGTACAGGTAGGGAAACATTCAGATAGGCTACATGTGAAGAAAGGAGTGTTGTGAATTTCATTTGGAGGCAAAAGCGAAAGGAGTTTTTCCCACCAAAAAGAAGTTATTTAGGAACGAACTATATGACCAATGCAATATATTTGTAGAAATGTTTTTTTTTCCTTCCCTGAAAAGTGGGGTGGCCACTGGCCTCGCTGCCTAATAGGTTCCGACGCCAGTGACTGGAGGGTGTGTGTGTGTGTGTGTGTGTGTGTGTGTGTGTGTGTGTGTGTGTGTGTTGCAAACTGCCAAATAAAGAAGCAGATTAGACAGTGAGACGATGTCCTGTCACTCTATCTGGAGCCGTACGAACTAGAGCTGTGCGATATTACGATATATATCGTAGTACGATATAAAAATGTCTACCGTAGGATAACCCTCTGTCGTTTATATCGTAATTTTAACGTGTAGGCTACTTGTTTAGCACTGTTGCTACACGCATTTCCACTGCATGCGTCATACATGCAGATACATTTCACTTTAGTCTATGGGTCAATCCCCACCAGGTCCGCTGCGCTGCGTGTCCGCTGCGTCTCAGCTCAGGCAGTCCGCAGCTCTCCACAACAAATACGGACTTCTATTTCTGGCGGATGCCGGACAACGGCGCAGCAATTCAGCACAGGGCAAATATAGCGAAACAGGAAGTTCGGTACATACTCAACAATAAAACGTTTCAAAATAAAACACTTGTGTTAATAAAACCACTTGACTACGTCAAAAAAAGTCTTGTACTCCTTCCTTGGGAACACTGACCTTTGTATCGCTTGGTTGCTGTGTTTACACATATCTTTAACTGCAGCGCGCGATTACGTATTTATCGCGAACGACGGACTGTGCCGTGGCGGACTCAAACGCATCCTGTGGGGATTGGCGGACGGCGGACCGAAGCCGGATCGGAGATGCACCGCAGCGGAGACGCATGCAGTGGAAATTGGGCGTCGTTAACGTACACTACGGTTGTGATTTAATACGCCGTGTAAAGCACAACTCAATGTCGCACATTTTGAGTTCAAAACAACTCGATGTCTCACATTTTGAGTTCAAAACAAGTTCTGAAGGCGAATGTAACTGCAGCAACGCTACTGCGTTGTGGTAGCATTTTTACATCACCCGCAAACGTCACCTGTTTACGGCACTGGTCGCTCGGGAGTAGAACAGAGGCAAAGCAGCATGGCGGAGACGGAGGAGAGCCCAATGGAACAAGAAAATAACGTTACATCAGCGGATACAGAAGCAGAAGACCAAGAAGATTTGGTGCCGAAAAGGGGGCACCGGAATTTATATATATATATATATATATATAATTCTAAGAAAAAATACTATATTGGGATATATATCGTTATCGGGATATAAAATTAGCTATATCGGGATATAAAATTTTGTCCATATCGCACAGCACTAGTACGAACCCCAGGTGGCAACCATCCGTGCCACAAACAGCGGTTTATAAAATATTAAATTACAAAACAAAATGAAACCAGTAGAGTCAACTATTGTATTTTTTTTAAACAGATCATTTTCACACATTCTAAGAAGATAACTTAAATGTCCCTCATGGGGAATCCACTCATGCTGCTTCTCAGTATGGCATCAATATGCTAATATTGATAATAAAAAGCATAAAATAAGTCAAAATAAGAGCCTAACAGATTTTTTTTTGTGAAATATGAAATGACTAGAAGAGTGAGTTATAAAATACAAGAGGAATATATAAACATAAAATCAGTCCATCCATTGTCTACCGCTTATCCTGTATTTTAGGGTCACGGGGGGCTGGAGCCGATCCCAGCTGTCATTGGGCAAAGGCAGGGTACACCCTGGACAGGACGCCAGTCCATCGCACGGCCAACATGTAGAGACAAACAACCATTCACGCTCACATTCACACCTACGGGCAATTTAGAGTCATCAATTAACCTATCCCCATCCTGCATGTCTTTGGACTGTGGAAGGAAGCCGGAGAACCCGGAGAGAACCCACGCTTACACGGGGAGAACATGCAAACTCCACACAGAAGGAACCCGGGCCGACCCGGGAATCGAACCCAGGACCCTCTCACTGTGAGAGCCACCACTACACAGAAGGACCTGCTCTAAAACATTTCATTGAATTTCCTCCATTGTGTTACGTCCTCTTCCACCTCTGGGTGATGTAGTTCTCCCTGTTTGTATTTATTTTGGCCACTCTAGTTCTCTGCCTATTCCTAATGTGTTTCAGGTGTGAATCTTGATCGAAGGGTGGAGCCTCTACCTATAAAATCAGGTGCAGTGTTGGCCTCTCATTCAAGGGGGGCCTCCACGGCAAATTGTCGCACCTGCTGTTTTTCCCTGCTTTTGTTACCTTTTCACATTCTTGATTTTTCTCTTATTCCCCGTTAAATATCTTTTTGTAGATAAATACCCCTAGATACGAGCTCCTTGTGACTTTTGGTCAAAAACATTTATAGCTGCAGTACACATTTAAGCCACATGAGGGAGCCTAAAATGGTCTGATAATTGTAGCCTATGTATAACATTGAATCAAATAATAAATGTTAGCGTGCATTCTGTTTGTTTAAATGGTGAGAGGAATAAAAAGAGAGCCTGTTAACTAAATGTATATATTTATGTCTTATTTAATAAGTATTGAACATGTTTATTTTTTCAATAACAAAAGCTTGAAACAAAGTTGTGAATTATCAAATATCTTCAAAGGGGTTGGTTTACCTATTCAATAGGAACCATCAGAAGCACCAAGATGTTTTTCATTTTGGGATATGCTGAGTATTGCAATATATTTCAAATTATCACCTTTTTTCAACAGAAAAATATGGAGTTTGTCAAAATCTGTTTTATCTAATTAGACTAAAGAACCCTCTAAAGACTAAAGACCCTCGTTACTGAAGCAGTCCGATGTGAAGTGGTTAGCACACACATACAAGCGAACAGACTGTAGCCGGCACATTGTCATTAAAAATGAAAAGCAACCACTGTGACTTCTGTTCTTCTGTAGCTGGGACAGAAAATAAGCACTTATGTTGATTTGTACAAACAACAAAGCAATCTGCGTGTCTAGCTCTGAGTGACAACATTGTGAAACACCGCTTTTTATATGGGACCTTTCATTTGTATTTGCTAGATTCTAGAACAAAATGTTGATTCTTGGCGTCAGATTTGCCAGGCAAAATGTTTTTTCCCTGACCCTATTCAAGATAACAAGGGGTCATGTGTACGAGGAAATGGCCGTAAAAATTAGAATTGAGGGTCGTCATTGACATTTTCCAAAAGTCAGTCCCCCGGGAAAAAAGTTTGGGGAACACTGCTTTAAAGAGTAACTCCACCAAACTTTACTTGAGAAAGACATTCTGTATTTGATGTTGCAGTAACCGTTGTGTCTTTGCATGCATCGCCGTGTCCCAGGGAGCAGGAGTGATGTCCGTCTACCTCTTCATGAAGCGTTATGCTGAGGAGGAGCTGTACAGACCTCACCCCGCTCTCTACCGCCCCCGCATGTCTGAATGTAGTGACTACAGCGGCCAGTTCCTCCACCCGGACTCCTGGCCTCCACCGCAGCGGGGCCGCAGCGCCTCTGACGTCTCCTCCGACATCTCCATCCAGCTCAACCAGAACCCCCCTTCGCAGGCGCAACCCAAAGGGGGCAGCAGCTCCCAGCAGACGCCCTCTTCCTCCGGGCCTTCATCGGCGGCCAGCTACCACCTCCAGCCGGCCTCCTCCTCCTCCACCTCCTCCTCTTACCCACACCCTCTCCACATGGTCGCCACCTCCACCCTACCCAGAGCATCCCACACCCACGGCCACCCTCAGCTCCACCCCCACCTGAGCAGTCCCCCACCCCAGGCCCTTCCCATGGGGGTGCCACCCTCGGCCGTGCCTCCTCCCCGCTATCACACGCACATGCGAATGAGCGCCTCACCATGCTAGGTTACATATGCAGAGAAGGGGGGTGTGGGGGGGGGGGGGGGGCAACTGGCGGGGGATTAGATTGGTTCTGTTACAGCTCTTACACACCACAAGACAACAACACACACAAACACAAATCCTGTAGGAGGAGGGAGCAGAGTGGATGAAGGAGGGAGGTTTAAGGAGATCAAAAAGGAGAGAGGAGAAAGAGGGGAGGAGGGGAGGAGAAGCAGGTGGGCGGAGGGATGACTCACTGCTGATGCTGAGCCCGAGACGAAAACAAGACACTTGAGAAACTTTGAACACGCTGGGAGGGAACATGGGAGGGGAGGAGTGAGGGATACGATGATTAGTAGCAGCAAGACGTTTGTTGGGTTTCTGCCGGGTACATTCATCATCATTGCTGTGATACACAGGCGACGGGCTGAAGCAGCACAGGAAACAGGAAGCTGAATCATTTCCAAAACTCTGTCCATTCACAAAAAGAACACAAAAGTGAGACGGTATACCTGGCTATACATGTTTTACCCTTTCATCGAGCAAGGACTAAATATACCTGCTTTCATCAGCTTTGTAATTCCATCAACATGGTTGGGAAGATTACATCATTACATCTCCATAGCTTTGATCCCTTTCTAAATACATGTTGATTCCATGAAAGCACCCCCCTATGAAACACTTTGATTAGCAATCAAAGGAGACTGCTGTTACCAAGGGATATCAGGTGGATGCAAAACAATATTTAGCACAATCGTCAATCAAACAACCCTGAAACCAATACTATCTTTCGTAGGTATTGTCTCTTGAGACTGCTAAGAGTAATAGGGCTTCAGTTTACTGCAAGTTTGCCACAGCAACAGAACACCAAACCTTTTTTTACAGAATCACGGTAGTGAACTGCTCCGATGATAATCCTAAAAACCTAAAAATGACATTCCCAGAAGAGGGAAATGTATTTTCAGCATATCACAAATGCACAGGAGTCCAAAAGGGGACTTCCACCCAGGAGGCCGCTGTTCCTGTTAGCGTTGTCTTGTTTATGGTATGTATGCAACTTCAGTTAAAGGTGCTGTTGACAACATTGATAACATCCAGCCACTAGATGTCGCACTTCCCCTTCCATTGCATTCATGTCACAACACAGCTGTTGTTCTCAATGGGTTGCCAGTACTTACCCCATGGTACTGAAACGCCGCCCGCTTACCGTCAAACTCAGCCATCTTTCCGTTAGTTTTTTCCACACTAACTGACAACCCCAAAGACTCTTGACCCCTGACTACGCAGAGATACCATGTGATATCAACGTCGTTATTCTATTGGCTCACAAGCCTTGCTAGAAATCGCAGCCACACGTCACACAGAGGTAAACAAAACATTCATTACGGACCAACAACATTTTTAAAAATGATTAATTCACAATAAAAAAAAAAATTCACGAGAAGTGATACTTTGATTCTGCACCTTTCTAAAAGCTTTGTTTAAATACAAATGGTATCAAAATGACCTTTAAGTAACCAACATACTTTTTTAAGCTAAACCATCATATTTTATCAAACCTCACCAAGTAGTTTGTTGCCTCAACTGTGAACACACTGATATCAGACTTCGTGTGATACTGACTCACATAAATGGACCGGTATCGGTAATGGGCCAAGCTGGTATCGGATACTATTTTAATAAATAACAATAGAGTACATGGAGTTCTAAGCATATATTTGTTATATTTGTTTCATTAAGTTTGGAAAGCCAACTAAGTGAAACCTGATGTTGCCTTACACATAGACAGAATGATCCCAGTCTGTTCCACACAATGAGGCTTTAATTAAACGCTAGTATCTGATCCATATCAGGACTGAAAAAGCTGTATCACCGCACCGATCAGATCGATTCAGGCCTAAACCTGAATGACTAGTTTTGTTGTCTTTTTGTTTTCTTCTGTTTCAATTCACAACATGTTTGAAACTTTGGCCCTAATCGGATGAAAATATGTTTCCCTCTAAATGTAATTGAGAAAGCAATTTAGGAGACAGGGTTGCCACGTCAATACAGATTTTCAAAATGTGATGTTCAAAATATGTCATTTTTGAATGATTTTGTTCTCTTTATGTATTTCATTTCTGCAGCCAAAACAGTATTCTCATAAAATATGAATTGCCGAGCTGAATACACAAAGACTTTATTCACAGACCAAGTTGCCCATCTCTACTCAAACGGTTAAATTACTACCTATGACGTTATCGTACAATTGTCACATTTATGTTCAACGTAAAAATGTATAACCATCTGTTACTTCCCAGCCATGTCCATGAACACGTAGATATTTAAAATGAAACATGCTAATATGATAAAGAATGTCCATATTAGTATGTAAGTATTGCATAAAACGTTTGCCCATGTCCCATAAACACAACTATTATAAACACAATCAGAGGTAAGCTGTATATGCATAGAGGTTTATACTCCAACTGTATAGAAATTCTTCTTCCCCCTCATGCTGAAACAAATGTGACAAAAATCAAATATGGGGTGTAAATATCACAGTACGTTTTAGGTGTTTTAGCTATATTTTCTAAGCTGTTTGTATTTTGTGAGGCAAAGCTTCGGGGATGAATGTTCAACATTTTGCAGGGTGAAAACCCAGAGACTTTTGAAAGTTCTGAGGAAAGTTGGAAATCTTCTGTGGGAGCTTTCAGGAGGACAAGGACGGTCTGTTTCCACGGCGATCCACTCCTGGTACAACTAAAATGGCTGCCTTGGAGATGCTGTTGCCATATGAGTGAGAATAAAACTTCTTAGGTATGTACATAGTGATTTAAGAAACCAGGTTCAGATTGCACTCCATTTGAATCCATTCAGCTCCAAAAATATAATGAAGCCTGACATGCACGGCTCAAAATATGTGATCATAATGCTAATTATAGTTTATTACATTTGATTATTTGAATGACGATGTGCTGACAGATTTGAAATGGAATCCAATTCTTCCTGGTTTTAAGTAAGAAAATACCAGATTTCTATAGAGACTAGATGGAAGTACAGACATAGATAGCACTTTGATGAACACGAGCTTATATGGGAGGCAAACTGAGAACCTGACAGATGGCTTCTGCATTTCCAATTTACCTCCTGGTTTAATCTATTATTCATGCGAGGAGCTCTGCTACCATTAATTTCAGTAGAATTCCACATATATATTCACATATATCTTTAGGGACCCTTTCCAGGCATTTTCTTGTCATATTTATTTCAGGAGTGACGATTCTTTGTCTAGAGACAGAAATGTAGGATTTGATTGGAAATACCTGGGAGTTGGACCAATGGGAATGGGGCTTGTGCTATGAATAGTTTGGTCACTCCGGTGTCTGATGAGCCACTGAAAACCATTCATCCTTGGCCAGATGAATTTCCTACATGACCCCAGGTAAAATTCTACACTCCTCACAACACCCCAGGAGCAAATATTGATCGATTTTCTTTTTCCATCAGTTTCAAAAGAGGAATGTTTACAGTTCAGGCCATTACCACAAAGTCATTTGACCTTCTTAGGACGCAATCAGACAGAGCACTACCGTTTATTTGGTTGAAACTATCAGAGTGGTGTTTTTTTTTTTTTTTGCTATGCAACCACCAAATTAGTGCCAGTGTTACACAAAACAATGGTACACTCCCTAATAATTAATAGTACATTTTAAATGAATGAAAACAACGTGTCCTGAATAAATAACAGTGCTGTGCTAATGTGCCTCCAGGGCTGCTGTTTTCTGTTCAGATCATGTTTCAGAGATCTCTGGGTCTCCAGCGACAGCCACCACAAAACGCCCTCCTCTCACTTCATCCGATTGGACAAAAAAAAGGCAAATGCTTTTGGAAAGCCAAAACGCGACACCCAAAAAAAACGTGAGGCATCCAGCAACGAGAAAAAAAAAAATAGTTGCATTTACAACTATTCCAAACACAACCGGCTGCTAACACATGCTCTGTCTGCTCGGGGACTTATAGTGCAGCAAAAAGTGGCAGGGAGGATGTCTGAGTTGTCAGAAGCATACAAACAGGGCCGGCTCTACCTAATTTTGTGCCCTAGGCGAGATTGCTCTCCGGTGCCCCCCCCCCCCCACACACACACACACACACACGAATTACACCAGCCAAATGAACAATCACACATGTTTAATTTGAACAACAACAGCAAACAGCAAAAAATTAGGGCGACTGGGAATAGAAAATCATTTTTATTTTCATTGTTTTAAATTTTTTTTTTTTAAATTTTTTTTTTAAATTTTTTTTTTTTTTCCAGCGCCATCTGCAGCAGATGGCGCTCTAGGCGACCGCCTATATCACCTATGCCAAGAGCC
The DNA here is from genome assembly GCF_963514095.1 of Eutrigla gurnardus. Taxonomy (NCBI): domain Eukaryota; kingdom Metazoa; phylum Chordata; class Actinopteri; order Perciformes; family Triglidae; genus Eutrigla; species Eutrigla gurnardus. Next base: position 4,885,385 of record NC_139928.1, on the reverse strand, counting down.
GGCCCTGCATACAAATGATGACTTTGACATCAGAGACTGGAGTAAGACACCTGAATACTGAACAGGACTCAAGGTCCACTTGTTCCGGAAGGGTTTTCCCTCATATCCTAGTATACGTTGAAAGCGGTGGCTTGAAACTACAGTCAGGTGTGTCCACATTCTTTTGCATGTTGATTTTTTTTTAAAAATCCAAACACAGAAGCAAAGACATCAACAACAAGGGATTTTGAGTTTGACTCCCATTGAAGTTCTCATGTTGCACAGTGACTTAAAGTGACGTAGGTAAAGATTGCTTGTTTTTGTAGCATATTAACAGCCATGCCCTGCGTAGGGCATCGTTTGTAGCCATTTTTAGACTTACGGGGGAAAGCGTTACGCTTGCAACCTGTGGTACTGTTCAGAGGAAACAGTGTAGCAAATGATTTGCAACATTTAGCATCTTTTAGGAATATTTGCTATGTGGAAATGAAATAAGACATCATTTAGCAGCTGAGTATGGGAGCTTTTGCTGTGTTTATTTAAAATGCCAAAGCTGAGCTTTCATGCTGTGTAGTGAGCACACACATAACACACCACAGGTATATTGATGTAGCTGACTTCTAAGGAGTTGTTTTCCGTTTTCTGAGGCAAACATTTCAGAACCGACAGTGTTTCTGAGGACATCACAGCAGAGACGTAGAGCTCTGATGCAGTCCAACTGCTTTCTTCAAAATGTTTACTTCCATTGTTCAACGCAGCAATTCTTCAAACTGTGATAATGGTGTAAATATTCACACTGAACTCATGTAGACAGTCCACCCGAGACGTGTTTACATCATCAAGCTAGAGACATTCTAAAAGTTTACATGGCCATGTATGTTTTGGGTCCTGTGACATTTGACTGACTCATCGATACCTGTCAAAAACCATCGTATAATTAATGTGACTTTCATTGTTGTCATAATTCTTGCAAACGTGCTATCAGCAGGAGTGTGGTTTTTATCTGCCAGCAGTGTTTTTGTTAAGTTTAAAACCAATAAAGCTTGCCTGGTTCCAGCCTCCCATTGTTTTATTCATCATGTTTGCTCATTCAACATAGTTATGGGAATTTAAGATTCGTATAAGCCTCGTGTCACGCTGGCGGAAAGGAAAGATGCCACAATAAAATAAAAATATAATAAGGTTACAACGCAACATAACCAGCACCAATAAATAATAACCACCCAGCAGACTTTACGTAACAGGTATAATCGTGGTCTCCTGGGTGAAAGTGCTACGTTTGTGTTTGTTTGAACCATCTTTTTAGTCGTTTAAGTGCCTGATTTTCGGTGGTGTAGTGGGTAGCACTCTCGCCTCACAGCAAGAGGGTCCTGGGTTCGATTCCCGGGTCGGCCCGGGTTCCTTCTGTGTGGAGTTTGTATGTTCTCCCCGTGTAAGCGTGGGTTCTCTCCGGGTTCTCCGGCTTCCTCCCACAGTCCAAAGACATGCAGGATGGGGATAGGTTAATTGGTGACTCTCAATTGCCCGTAGGTGTGAATGTGAGAGTGAATGGTTGTTTGTCTCTACATGTTGGCCTGTGATAGACTGGCGGCCTGTCCAGGGTGTACCCTGCCTTCGCCCAATGACAGCTGGGATCGGCTCCAGCCCCCCCGCGACCCTAAATACAGGATAAGCGGTAGACAATGGATGGATGGATGGAAGTGCCTGATTTTTGTTTCAGAAATGTTTTTCCTGTGTTTGCTATAATGGTCCTTTGATTTGAGATTCATATTAATACTGCTAATTGTACTAAATGCATTGTGGGGGATATAACGCGTTTGACCTGTTCAATTAATTTATTTTAAATGAATTAGTATTAAATTGATTCACTATGGTAATTTGGATTAACTACATAGTTTATGCACTTAGAGGAATACACCAGGGTCGCCGTGTTGCTCTCCATTAGAGATGTTCAAACACTGTTCCACATTTACTTTTACCCATTAATTACTCAAATTACTTAGGTTGATAGCAATGAATAGCATTTTTTTATATATATATTTTACATTACACATGTATTATTCATCATGTGAACTATCTCTGACTACATAGAATATGTCTCAAATGTAGCAGGGACAAAACAGATTGAGTTGGAGAACATAATTGCTGAAACCAGCACTTACGTAACAAGCTTGAGAATGAACTGCATTAAATAGTGCATCATTAAAGCATGATTCAGCCTTTGCATAACACATTTGCTGACTAAACAACAATGACAACCTTTGAGGTTGTATGTTTGTGGAATGTTAAGTGATATTGAACTATTATCATTTGGATTATGAAACATTGCTAATGTATCAGATGTATGAGATATTATAAGACACGGGGGAGCTGAACTTGTTACTCCAGTTATTAGTGAGAGAGGTAAAGTTTTGCTGAAGGAAGGAAGATTGGAACTTCCAACACGGACTCACGGCAGTTTGTGAAATAGTCAAGAAAGGTTCATTTGTGTGCACGGTGCATCGCTCACCAGAACATTAAAATGAATGTGTTAACATTGGAATTGTGCATAAAACACTTAATTAGGTTTCGGAAAAATGTGTACACTTAGGTTTACTCTGTTTGGTTGACTTTGTGTTGGACACGTGGTGTTGAACAGTCTTGTGGTGTAGTCGGACCAATCCACCTCCATCCACCATGAGCTTTAATTATCAATATTTAAGTACTTCTACAGATATTATAATTAGCCACTTAACAACCAGGAAAAATCGACAGAAGAAATAAAAGAAGGCAGTCTTGCGTTCATCTGAAGTTTCTTTTCTTTTCTGTGCTTTCGGAAACAACTTAATGTTCCTGCTGTAGTATTCACAGGCCCTTTCTACTTTAAAACATTCACAAATCAGGCTTGATGAATTTGGTTGTTTTACAATGGTGCACTTCAGGTGTTTCAATCGCTGGCACTCAAATGCACTTAAGACAGAAATGCCATTCTGAAAAAATGGGGCTAATTACGCAGTTGGAGATCGTCTGAGCTGCAGAACTGAGGTCAGTTGAATTTTGTCGTAGACGTCAATCAAGCGTGTTTCACGCCAAGGTGTTCCTGAGAAAAGCAAAGCACACCCGGTGCACCATGGGGCTTTTAAGAGCAAACAAACCTGTAGGAAAAATTCTCTGGTCCAATTTTATTTTCGACAACCTTATTATACCTCTGTGTTTTTTTTTGAAGTGGCCTCAATACTTAATTAAAAAGTTTGAAACTTGAACTTGATGTTACTTGGGAGTGAGGATGACGTAATGCTGCGAGCAACACGAGCTGCAGCTTTTCATTTCAACAGCAGCAACAGACTCTTGTGATCAGAGGAGACGGCCCCCTGTCAGCAGATGGTCTGTCCCACTCTGGACAAGTAATTAACTTGGCCCTCACATAAAAATGGTAAATAAAAATGGTAAATGGCCTCATTTATATAGTGCTTTTATCCAAAGCGCTTTACAGTAATGACTGACATTCACCCATTCACTCACACATTCACACACCGGAGCCAACCACACAGGGCGACAGCCAGCTCGTCAGGAGCAATTAGGGTGAGGTGTCTTGCTCAGGGACACCAGGCACTCAGCTAGGAGGAGCTGGGGATCGAACCGGCAATCTTGCGGTTGCCAGCCAACCCGGTCTACCTCCTGAGCTAAACCCCCACCCTAAAACAGCTGTGTATATTGATTTAGCATTCTGATGATCAGAAAAAACACCCTAACTACTTGTTTAATCCTAACTTAGATGAAAAAGTGATTGTCCAATATTATAGTAGCAGTTCCTAAAATCCTATCCTATAAAAATCTAAACTATAACTTTAAATTTGATTCTTCTACCGCTACTCACCTGTCAGGCCTGTATCTATGGTTTACATGCAAACAAACAGGTTTCAAGTTTAATGCTGTTTACACCAAACTGCTACACAACCTGCATGTTATGAAACTTCAAAAAGTAAAATCAGACAGCAGTGAAAATTTGTAATTTGTTGTTATGGTTTCATAATGATGAAGACTGTTAGAGAATAATTACATAGGATATGAGAAATAGGCTAAACAGTAAGATTTGTCTAATTTCTATATGCTATGTTCTATTAACAAACGGCTCGAATATATACATTGTGTTATTATGTATATATTAAAATATGGTCCAGGAGTATACAATGTCATCTTGTGGTTTAGGAGACATATCATAGACATCTTTAATACCAAAAAAACAACAACTAAATATCATCCTAAACTGAGATAAGATAATATTTCAGACTAAGGAAGTGTGAAAAGGTTCTGTTTCTCTGTTTTCACTCAGCTATTATCCCCGACACTAATAGCTAGTTGTTTAGAAAGCTTGCTTCCTGCGTTGTTGTTCAGCCTGAGATGTTGTGGTAGATCTGCTGATCAGCTGCTCAATCAAGGAGAGCGCTAACAGGTTTGTCTAATGCCGTCCTGTCAGCAGGTGTGTTCATTATTCTGATCGTTTCTGCCCCCCGTGTTAACCTGGGCAGGTGGTATGTTCCGGTGAGGTGAGGCTGAGGAGATAAAACGCCATTCATAAAGTAAGTTCAAAAAAAAAAAAAACGCCATTCATTGGAGTCGCGGGAGAGAAGAGTTGGCAGCTTGTTGGGATGTACGTAAACAACTTCCCAGTAAAAAACAAACGTATCTAAAGTCATTTCAAAGGAAATGATAACCAGACCAGTCCTGCTCCACCGTCGTAGTCTACCAGCCATATTAGGCCTTTTCCACGGTTACGTCAATCTCCCCGGTCTTGTGTAATGGGACGCCGCCTGCCGTGCGACTGGACTGTGAGTGTCTCTGAGGTTCTGGCTGACTGACTTTTACTGTCGCTACAGAGGGAGACTGCACTTTGTTTCTAAATGTTTGCCTCGCTGGCCTGGGCATTGATTTCCTCCCCGTCTGTCTTTATTACTCTGGCTCCCCTCCTATGTACACCTCCACCACACACACACACACACACACACACACACACCTACCTTACTCTCCCCTGGCAGCCGTCTGATCCATATTGACGATCCATCTTCGTTGAGCTCCCTCACTGTTCCTTATTCAACCTGTAGAGGTTGTCTTGTTCTACCTGTCTGTTCTCCTTTCCACATGCATTCTTCTCTCATTCCTTCTCTCCTCATTCACGTCCTTTTCTTGTTTCTTGTCGTCTTCTTTGCCTGAAGGCATCACAACAGTTTGCATCTGACCAACGGCATTAAAAGGTTACTCATGTTTTATGGTAGGTGTTTGTATCTCCTGGGCCTGCTCAACCCAATCAAATCTTCATTTGATTTTATGAAATCTCTATTTTTTCTACATATTGTATATGCAACGGGGGCTTTCTTGGCAGTTTGACTAGGATCAGCCACGATCTCAGTGCTGCTGACAGACTTGAGACTTCCGTACAACACTTCTCACTCAAAAGATCAAATGTACCACTACTGCTACTTTGATTGTTTTAGGGATATGTCCATATCGCAATTATTTCTGAGAGGCACCGGGGAGCTACATTCCAGCGTTTCATCCAAAAAGCCTGTCTATCTTTCTCAAACAAAATGCCAAACTCAACTGCAACACCGGGAGTCCACAAACTGATGGGTGACATCGCCATGACTACGTCCACTACCTCTAATAGTCTCTGCAGAACTTCAGTGTGTCACAAGTTGTTCCATCATAAAAAACAACACACTAGTATATCAGACGTAATCTGCCCAAATACACAGGAAAGGCCATCCATCTCTCTCTCTCTCTCTCTCTCTCTCTCTCTCTCTCTCTCTCTCTCTCTCCCTCCCTCCCTCCTTTGCCTCACCACCAGCTTCATCAGCACCGAATGCAGAAGTTGCTCGTGCAAAGGTAAGCTGATAACTGATATAAGAACATGTATATTGATCGCCAGCACTGGTGTATTTTAATGCGTTAATTGAAGACGTGACGAGGTATCAATCGGCCGGTGTGCGCGCGCTTCGAGCCGGAGAGGAGCGCGCCACATGCACAGCGCGAACACATTGTACTCTTGTGGAAATCAGCCGGGAGCGAGCGCTTTGCATTCGTGTTTATTTGCAAAGTATTTAAACTGCTTGAATCGAGCAGAGCTGCGAAGGGAAGAAGATCCTGCGCGAGTGGAGACGTTCGGAAAGGTAAGAGTCAATATGTGGTGAATCGAAGGATGCAATTTCGGTTTGTGTGAAGAGGGACAGGAGATTAAACACATATCTAGCATATCTGGTCACTATGAACTGAATATACAGAGATGTTCTCTTCGGGAAATGCATATAAAACAAAGGATCTGATGTGTTCCATTGTCCTTCATGAGAGAACAGCGTGCGTTCATGTGTAGGATGGATGTATGTGGGCTCCACATTTAGATTCCTCCGTAACAGAAGGCAGCGAACTGATCCTGCTTCCTGTCTATCAAGTTTCACTTCCCTCCGCCTGGAGTTTGTGCACTACATCAATTTGATTAATAGCAACAACAACAACAAAAAGATTCATATAAGTTAAACATGTCTCTCTCATCTTAAGACCCTTTTGCTTCAATGCTCATTGTCACAAAAAAAAAAAATCTTCTCGTTGTCTTAATACACCTAGTAAATATGTGTGTTTGTGAAACTCAACTAAAATAATAATTACATTATGCATCCTTTAATATTAATAGTATCAGTGTATTGTATGTGCTTAACACACAGTCGTGAGAGAGAGTTTTCCGTATTCTGTAAAATGTTATCTTCTATGAAATCAATTTGTCCCAAAGTAGATTTTCCTTATAGTATTGTAGTTTAATTCTAACATGACCAACACGGGACCATCCATCCCATCATGCCTCTGGTCTCTGGTCTGGTGGTTTTTGGTGGTATGTTGCTGTTCTCATCATCGCCACGCAGCTCCTCCACATATGTCCACGTTCCGCTGCTGCTCTGTATTCACGGCAGGATTCATACCGTCGCTGAATTCATGATGCCGGGCATGGCTGATTTGTCCTTGAACCTTCATCCTTCGTGCATCTGTGCCGCCGCTGACGCCGGCGAGCCTTCCTCGTGCGTGTTCATTCCATGTTGTGCTACTGGAACATTCTTCAAAATCCACTGTCAGCCTGAAAAAAGCAGGCTAATATTAGGAGGATTCGAGCACATAAATAACATCTGCATTCCTTAGTCGTAGTTGTGTGTATTGTGTCTGATTGCCGGCCCACCCAGGGGTCCTCCGGGGCTCAAAAAGACAAATGTCGAGTGCAATACTGAACTGCTCTACTGCAGTTCCTCTAATGGCCACTAGATTAGTTATGCAATAAAACTCAGATTGTCTTCCTGTATTGACAAAACTCCAATATTCTCTATTAAATGACTTAATTACAATAAATACACCCTTTTCCACAATATTACATGGTCTGATTGTGTATTTCATCCTTTTTAATCGATTAGCAATTAAAGGTTGAGTAGGTCATTATATTTAGAAACACTTTCTGTTATAATTCTTGAAATCCTTGTAACATACCGATAGCAATGAATAAATAAAGTGCTCCGATGTAGAACATTTTTAAAAATTTCTTTTGTGACTGTTGCAGGACTGTAAAAACCCCGTCCAATCAAAAAAGTCGGGCCAGAGAAAATAATTGGCCTGCCTGTCTGTCAATGCTAACTTCCTGATTGTGCACTCTGCTGATCTTGAGCACTCGTTTGGTGTTCTGGGGTCTGAACGAAGGGGCGGGACTTTTTTCGGTTTGGCGATCCCTTCAAAATTAAAGTTCCTGTGGTTTTTTGAAATTACCTACTCTGTGCTTAAGCTATCCTGTGATCAATTCTATAGGAATGTCTTATTTGACATAAACTGCCATAACATTGTGACCAACCATGCATTTGCAACTAAGCCCAGAGCTCAGAGCAATAATGCAAAATGTAAAAGGATTTAGGTTTCCACAGCAATACATTTAAAAATCCATAAACCAGTGGTCATGAGTCTGCGTCATTTGAGATTTGGCAGAATTAATTGTGGTCAAAAACCGCAATCAGCTTTCACTAATCAATTTGGAAATTATCCGTCTGTAGACGCATGCACTTATATTGCTAATTTAACTCTGTGTCAAAGCAAGAGGAATGGCTGGTGTTGGAACACTGCCGTGACCAGAAGGTTTTGCCACAAAAACATCCATCTGATTGTGGCAAACACATTCCTATCCAAGCTTTCAGGAGCTGGCAATAGTCACAAACATTTGGTTCTTGGATGTCAGGGAGCAGGAGCCCGTGACGCCGCATTGCTTGCTCATTCCACATTTTGCTCCATCCAGGCTCGTCCCCAAACAGGAAACCAGAATCAATTGCTCAGAGTTTCTCTTTAGAAACCTGAGAGTGACGTCATACATGATGCATCACTGCTTCCTCTCTGTCTATGGGTCCCAAACAAAGGAAACGTCTATTACATGAGCAAACTTCACACTTTGGCGAGGACATTTTGAAAGTTTGAAGGGGTTTCACCGGCCAAAGAATCACACAGATCGACATTGGTTTAATTATTCTCTGGTGGGGGTGGAGGTGTTGAAGAGCTTCAGCCAGCGTTAGTGTGTACTGTTTTCTTTGGAAGGAAGAAAAGCTTTGATTTGTGCCTGTTATTTTGATTCAGTTCCTGTTAGTGACACCACAACAGCCAAATCTGCAGGGACTCATTTAAAAGAGGAGCATGCTTAACCATGTTTATTTCAAACAATTCAAACAGGAGCATCAGTGTTAATATTTCACCATGAACTGGCAGAGAATGAATCCAGATGTCACACCTTCCTTGCTGTCAATCATCTGCCGACGGTACGGACATCCTGTCCGTCCTGGTGGTTTGAAGAAACCGAGACCCAGGTTCAGTTTATTATCATCAGGCCCTTGAAGGTTTCCTCTTCTACTGCCATGGGTCTTTACTCTGCGTGTCCAATACAGACACTACCATTGTTTAGTACCCCGGAAAAAGATGAGTCTGAAATATTTTCCGTCTATTCTGACCCACAATCTTCTGTGCAGCAGATATAAGATAAAGAGGAGACAGAGTGCAGTAGTATGTACCACATGGATGCATATTGCATGCAACAGTTTGAACTTTGTAAGGGCAACTTAAAAGAAAATATACATTTTGGAACACATTTTGGTTCTTATAATGATGATAACCATAATGGTTGCAGTAGTAATATTAATAATAACTTTATTTATATAGCATTTTTCATGACATAAAATGCAGTTCAAAACAAATCCACAACATATTAAAAGAGACCTGTTTCGGTAAGTTGACTGTTTATCCATAGGACTATATTTTACTGGACTCCATGAACAGATATCTCCATATGAAAGTAGAATAGCAATGCAATGGAACTAGATTTTGGTATTGGAAGCATCCTCGTTTCAATTTATAGTCCAAGTATTATTGACCAATATATGGTTTATGTGACCTTTGGTTGCATGCAAACAGTCCATGTGGAGAAGAAAAGAGGTGCAAGTGGTAACTATTGCCTGACAATTATTTAGCTTTTCATTATCTTCAAATTAGATCATAGATCCCATTCTCGCATCTCAAGTTGTTAATCGAACTTTAAACAAAGACCGGTGGAGACGGCCCTGTCTATGGAAGTGGAAGTGGAACCTGGATATACGCTGGTTTACCAGAACCCCAGAAATGTTGGCCGTTGTCCCCAGAGGCTACATCGTCATCTGGCTGATGTGTCTGGAGACTGATTTGGATCAGGTTTCTGAAGGTCCTCATTTGAATCAGGTCCTACTACATGCACGTCAATGAACTTGTCAATAACTTCTCCACAGATCTGTTTTGTATCCGGTCCAACATTTTGGACCTGTGAAGACCTCCAGTACAGACAAACCTTGGGAGGGCAAAGGACAAAAAAAACAAAACAAATGGCAACATGTCCTCCAAATTAAATGACAAGATAAATGGTTTGAAAATGCTTTCCAAAGAGACCCATGGGACAAGATCACTTGTACTGCCTTCCAAATTGTGAAGGTCACAAAGTCAATCTTACTACTTCTAATACTACTACTAATACTAATACTACTACCAACACCAAATGCAGGTGGAAAAGCCTGGTTTGCTCGACAGAAGTAACAACTCCCTTTGTTATGCCATTGGACCATCTTTGTCTTAATAAATATTCACAGCGGTATACATTTTCAAAGTAGAACAGCCTTAGCTCTACATGTCAGTTAAATGTAACCATCTGTTGTATTCAGACGTATGAAGAAAAGACTGATGATGTCGTTTTTCCTGTTAAAGGGATAGTTCGGAATTTTGGACATAAGACCTATAAGTCAGCCGGTGTGTTAGACGTGTTCAAGACATTTCATTCAGTTCTTCTAGTTACCGAGTTTGCTTGTGCTATGGCTAGCGCAAGTCAATCGTTCTAGTTAGCCAGGCATTAAAAACATTCTTGCCCACTCCACAGTGCACCCAAGGCAAATCAATTAAAACACTAGACTGTCGATGTACATCTCTGTGTTGATAGAATAATATTTGAAACAAAACTAACCTCGCATCACATGAATCATCCATTTTTTGAGGGACTAGTTTCTCAGCAGCAGCGGAATTTTACTTTGCTCCGTCGGACTCAAAACTCTTAAGACGCGCCGCCCGAAATACTGCCCGTAAATAGGCAATCGAACCGGGCCGAACTGTCGGCACTTATACCCCAGGGCTGTCTGAAAAGCCCTCGGAGCTCACTCAAACACCAGGCAGCCCACGGCCACGTGAACCCACAATTACGCACCGCGAACCCGAACCTCTGCTCCATCCGGAGAACCGTAAACCCTCGGACGTGTTGTGGGGGATTCCCTCCTGGCACCACCAGTCTCCATTTGTTCGGTCCCGGTTCTCAGCTCCAGCAGGGGCTATCTCGGTCCCCACAGACGCTCGTTCACGTTCTGCCCTTTTGAGCATCCCTCTCGTGCAATTCTTCCTCTGTATATTCAGGCTTGTACAGGTACGGTTGGGTTTGGGTGGAAAAAAAACTCCTCATCAGAGTCTTCAAAAGTTTCAGTATATTCTCCAAAAGTGTCCATTTCTGTGAGATTGAAGAAACTAGCACTGCAGGCTACTCTGCGTCTGTAGCAATGACAGCAGGTAAACAAACTATTATAGAACCGGTAACTTATAAGTGCTAGGTGATATCACTCCGCCGCTGCCATAGCCTATAGGAAATATGACACGCTGCTGCTGCTGCTGAGACATAAATCCTTAGAAATGCAAGGTTGGTTTTATTTCAAACATTCTATCAACACATATGTACATCGATAGTCTGCCGTTACAATTGATTTGCCTCGGATGCACTGTGGAGTGGGCAGGACTGTTTTTAATGCCTGTCTAACTAGAACCATTGACTTGCGCTAGCCATAGCACAAGCGAACTCGGCAACTAGAAGAACTGAATGAAATTTCTTGAAAACGTCTCCAGACGTCTCGAACACACCGGCTCACTTGGAAAATAGGTCTGAACTATCCCTTTAAGTCTCCGAAGGGAGTTCTTTGGTCAGAACCGCCCCTAGATGTGATGGGATCCCCCGCCGTGTTGCTGTTGATGCCTTTCATGTGGAATTGTTGTCCCCCGCAGTTTTGGTAACGGCTTGCAAAAAAAAAAAAAGAATAGAAAACTCGCAAAACTCAACCTCATGTCAGCTCCGGCGGGTATTTTTCTCTTCAGGAAGAAAATGTTTTGCTGGTTGAAATGTAGGATGTGAGTTTGAGAGCAGGAGAGCAGAATTGTGCTTCGAGCGAGGCATCGGATCCCTACTCACTCCGGATCCTCCTGCTTTGAGAAATCTGCATTGTGCATATCAGAGCATAAAACGGCGCTAAATGCTTGTGATTAAGCCGTCGCACCACCGGGAAGAAAGTTGGATGGATGAAACATGCCGAGACACTGTGACCCGCAGGGCTAATGACTCACAAGTCTGTCATCTCTCCTGTGAATGTTCATTCCCCGTGTACTATGCCACTGTGTACGAGCACAATATAAACCTGTGTGTGTGTGTGTGTGTGTGTGTGTGTGTGTGTGTGTGTTTGTGTTTGCATCAGTCATGCATGACATCCAAGCTCCTCTGCACAGCAATGGAATTCACACACTTTTTTTTTTTTAATCTCAGCAAAATCCTCTCAGCTGTTACATCCATCCCTCTACTCCCCCAACACACACGCACACACACACACATATGCACACACACGCACTCGCCAGCTTCGCCATAGACTTTGGAACTCACTGTTGCCATGGCGATGGAATAGAGCACGCTCTCTCGCATCGACTGTTCTTTTCTGTTGCTTTACATCCCTCTCTCTCTCTCTCTCTCTCTCTCTCTCTCTCTCTCTCTGAGGAGGCAAACCAGCGTCTCTTCTTCTGACAGGGGGCTCGTTTTCTCCCGCCGGCATCAGGTTTTGGATGTTTGCTTGTTTTCTTCATTCAAAGACACATCGGTTGCCGTGTAGGAAACATGTCTGTGTGGGTTTCTGCTCAGGAGCATCTCCCCGTTTCAAGACTCACAACACGTTCCTCAATCGAAGCCATCCTTTCTCTCACTCTGTCCTTTTCTTCACTCTTCCTCATCTTCTGCTTGTTTGATGCCTCTCTCCCTGTCTTTGCAATCTTCTCTCTCACTCTCTTTCATCTGTTCTTCACTCCACCCTCCTCACGCCTCTTTCTTCCTTCTCTCGGTATCTAAGATGACAATTCAATGAGAGGAGTGGACGCCAAGTGAAGTATCTCCCCCCCCCCCCACCCCCAACCCCCCGCTCGCTGGAAAGGAGAGAAGGAGTGCTCAAGGTAAAGAGAGGACAGGGAGAAGAGGAAGAAGAAACGGAGGAACAAAGAAGGGACGAGAAGTGAGGGAGAGGCAGAGGGAACGGGAGGGAAAGCGGAGGATAAACGGTGGATGGAGGCGGCTCGGACCGGGGCTACGGAGCGCTCTTCACCAACGAAGAAGAAGAACAGCAGCAGCAGCAGCAGGGGGGAGAAGAGATGGAGGCGAAAGGCAGAAACATGCCCTCAGGTAACACACACACACACACACACACACACACACACACAAGTGCATGCAGTTACACAAACAAACCACCAGATGCACATGTGGAGTCCTGTATGCACACACACACACACACACACACACCCACACACATAAATGACATGTATAAAAATGTTCTGACACACAAACAAGCATGAACAAACACAATTGTGGAGGAAACCTCTCACACACACACTCAGTGGAGAGCACAGGTCTGGACTCAGAGGGCAAGTGGTTTTAATGAATCTGCCCTGGCATCTGTGTAACCGAGCGAAGCATTTGCTCTCATTTAGAATGGAGGTTACTGAAGCGAGTTCTGACACTAGAAAAACATGTGGTGGTTTAATTGAACAGCTATTGAAATAATGAAATAATCTGCATGAAACTTGAAATATCAATCCGTTTGTTTAGTCGAGTTGTCTTTTCATGCAGGTGTAGCTCTGAAAAGGTGTCATTTTTTTATTTATTTTTTTATTTGTACGGGCAAAAATGTATTTAAGTGAACATTGTTGCCTGATCTGGCATAATAACAAACTGCAAGTGTGCTTGTAGTAAACACTGTCGATGCATAACGCTGCCATTTAACTGACTTGGGTTCGATACATTTTAGTATAAATATTCAGACTCTATCTAAAATGAAAGATGAATCTGCTCATAATGTTTGAGAGGACGTCGGTGTTCATTTACAGGCCAATCAGAAGCCTTTGTACGTCCAGCAGATGTGACTGGAACCGGTCCAGTGAGACCAGTATGGATGTATGGCCATGTTGCAGGTTGATGTGCTGCTCAGGGTTATACTTCACATTAGCATTGAGCAAAACGGTGGAAAAGTTCTTACAGTTAAAACGTGTGATCACTTCTGACCAGATCACTTAAGCCGTTGATTATAATAAGACTCAAACTACCACCTAATAGACATTTGCAGATTCATTACATGAGCATTAGATAATGAAACAGATGGTTTTGCTATTTACTGTTTCAAAATGCAGCACAGCCCTTTCAAGCGCTTTTCAAATAACAGTTTGCTGTACAAATGCATTCCTGTAGGCTACCGTGTATAATTCTAATACAATAAAATACAGTGTAGGATTGTGTCTTAAAATACCACTTTCAATACATTGTTATTGTTTAACAGGCCTGAAAACTATCAGCGATGATCTGGTAGAAGAGAGAGAAAACAAACATATTCATCAAATACAACATCAGGGGGTAAAGTTTTAAAAATAAATAGAAAAGTAGTAATGAATTGAAAAATGTAATCAATGGAAATCAATGTGTGATATTGGGCTGCAAAACAAATTGACTTGAATTTATTTAAATACTCACAAATTTGGAATCTGTGAATTTCGTCTTGATAATAGTTCTGAATTAATGTGTAGACACAAAAAATGATTGACACATTGTTTCAACACTAATATTGTCTTTTTTTCCGGTGAAAGTGCACATTTTGAATAATATCGATATTTCTAACCTACAATTAACATTTCAGGTTTTTTATTCATTGTTGCTGATGCCTTTCTCTCACCATCTCATTCACTCTGAAAAAAAACCCTACAAGATTCACATTTAGGTTTGTGTTTCTTTCCACAAAATTAGAAATAAGAAGAAATTATACAAAAAAAAGTTATTGTAAAGGATTAGTTTTCACGAGTCAATTACACCTTAATTAGAGAATAAACAATACCTCAGATGTACCACAGTAAAAATATTCCATAAAAGAAAATTATCATAAAATATTTCTGTCTGATTCACCATCCAGCACTGTGACTTCTCCCTGCAGCCTGTTTGGAACTTACCTCATGCGGCAGTTGGGGGTCAGATTCAGGGTCAGAGTACCAGTGGTCTCTCTGTTATTTTGGGATTTGTGTTGCCATGGAAACACCCCTCAGGCCAACTGAATTAGCTTAATAGTTTAAAAAGCCCACGCTGGGGTTGATATTTTCTGTGCGATCGATTTGTTTACATTAACCTTCCATTTGTGGAACGCAGGAAATGGCAGAAAGAGGTCGTCTGGCCTGCAAAACACGTTTTCATGCTGTTCAAGTGGTTGAGACACTAAATGGTTAAAAGGATACGATGCAGATCCCGCCTCCATCTTCTCTCTCCTTGGATGTTTCATTGATGTTCCCTGAAGCACAACAGATGTGTTAGATCTCAATATCCCTGTTCCTCCAGTCGTCCATTCTCGTCTCATCATCCTCCTGCATTTATAATCATTTATATTAATTTATGTGGTGTAGCGGGTAGCACGGTCGCCTCACAGCGAGAGGGTCCCAGGTTTGATTCCTGGCTCGGGTTCCTTCTGTGTGGAGTTTGCATGTTCTCTCCATGTCAGCATGGGTTCTCTCCGGGTTCCTCCCATAGTCCAAAGACATGCAGGATAGACCTGTCTGTCTGTACATGTCAGCCCTGTGATAGACTGGTTACCTGTCTGACTCTACATGTCAGCCCTGTGATAGACTGGTTACCTGTCTGTCTCTACATGTCAGCCCTGTGATAGACTGGTTACCTGTCTGTCTCTACATGTCAGCCCTGTGATAGACTGGTTACCTGTCTGACTCTACATGTCAGCCCTGTGATAGACTGGTTACCTGTCTGTCTCTACATGTCAGCCCTGTGATAGACTGGTTACCTGTCTGTCTCTACATGTCAGCCCTGTGATAGACTGGTTACCTGTCTGTCTCTACATGTATCCCTGTGATAGACTGGTTACCTGTCTGTCTCTCCATGTCAGCCCTGTGATAGACTGGTTACCTGTCTGTCTCTACATGTCAGCCCTGTGATAGACTGGTTACCTGTCTGTCTCTACATGTCAGCCCTGTGATAGACTGGTTACCTGTCTGTCTCTACATGTCAGCCCTGTGATAGACTGGTTACCTGTCTGTCTCTACATGTATCCCTGTGATAGACTGGTTACCTGTCTGTCTCTCCATGTCAGCCCTGTGATAGACTGGTTACCTGTCTGTCTCTACATGTCAGCCCTGTGATAGACTGGTTACCTGTCTGTCTCTACATGTCAGCCCTGTGATAGACTGGTTACCTGTCTGTCTCTACATGTCAGCCCTGTGATAGACTGGTTACCTGTCTGTCTCTACATGTATCCCTGTGATAGACTGGTTACCTGTCTGACTCTACATGTCAGCCCTGTGATAGACTGGTTACCTGTCTGTCTCTACATGTCAGCCCTGTGATAGACTGGTTACCTGTCTGTCTCTACATGTCAGCCCTGTGATAGACTGGTTACCTGTCTGTCTCTCCATGTCAGCCCTGTGATAGACTGGTTACCTGTCTGTCTCTACGGCCTTTGTCCAAGTTGAAGAATCAAGCTTGTGACTAGAAGAGAGACTGTATATAAAGATGGGCAACATGTCTCCACTTCCTCCCTTCCTCCTCATGGCCGCGCTTAAAATTACAAAATTAAAAACTTACTCTTTGAAAAACGTCTTCGTTTTGTAGCATAATGTCATCTGACTCGAGCAAAGAGTTGTGTGTGTGTGAGTTTGTGTGTGTGTGTGACACAAAAAAAGGCCAATTCTTGTCGCTCAGCATGAATCCAATAGGCCCAATTCACTAACTGCCATGAGACTGTGTTGCGAGGTGCACAGCCTGTTGAGGCTATGCTACCGACGTTAGCACCATGGTAGCTGTTTGGCTAGACTAAAAACAACAACTATATAATTTCTCTTTAAACATAATATGTTTAATTATCATGAATATTATTTATGTTACCTGAAGTCATGTTTCCACTGATTTCTCTGCTGTCAATGATTAACTTCCATGAATCCATGTGGAAATCATGTAAAAGACCAATGTCTTTTGAAGACTGCTCATTGACAGTTGTATTGCCATGTACGGCTGTGTGCTTTAGACATACGAGTGTGGTCTCTGTGTTCTTGTCAGATATCAGTTTCCTTCCCCGTCCGGCGATGGTCTGGTGTGAGCGGGGCATTCAGGTGCTGCTGACCACCATGGGGGCGTTTGCCGCCTTCGCCCTGATGACGGTGGCCATCGGCACAGACTACTGGCTGTACGCCCGCGCCTTCATCTGCAACAGTACGGCCAACTCGTCCCAGGAGGACTCCAACAACAAAGACAAGAAGGACCCCGGGGCCCTCACCCACTCAGGTCTCTGGAGGATCTGCTGCCTGGAAGGTACGGCTGGTTTTCAAGCGTAAAGGGGGGGTTGAATGTGTTTCTTATGCGTTGGTCACTGGAGGGTCTCGTTGGGGGTCAATGTGCTCATCAGTGTAATCAGAACAGACATAAATAGGTGTTCTCTTACTCACACACACACTTTTGTTTATCTGCTCTTTAACCTTTTGGATGCGGTATGAGGTCAGTTATGAGAATTCAGCCCAGTCACTAGGAAAAAATGTTAATGGCATCATACATTTCTGCAAATCGCGAATACGTTGAATTTATTGAATTTCTACCTTTTTTTGCAGCAGAGCAGGTGGTGGATGGGTCAAACAAACATAGGACTTGCACGCATGATGCATGTTGTCACACGTGAAACCAAAAGAAACTACTGGCTTAATGCTAGATACGTAATGTTTTGCGGGAAAAAAGTCCACTTAGAACGTTTTTTTTTATTTATTTACAGCTATGGCTGTTATGTTGCATTGTCAAACGAAAAATAAAAGTGTACTTTATGTTTTTTTTACGTAATATCACATAAGAAAGTCCACTAAGGGCTGTTCTTTTTTTCAAGGTTGTTCCGTTAAATTGTTACTTATTTATGGGTACAATTGTTACGTTGCGTCGTTATTTGTATTATCATAACACAAACCGTAATATCGTTTCAAACTGTAACCGAGTAGATTTGTTGAAGCAGATTCACGGCGTGTATTTTCGGTTCAGAAACGTCGTCATTCAACGTATCTTGTGGTTTGTGGAAACGTACCGCACCAACACCTTTTCTGTCGACTATTGAAGAATTCGGTCTCATCGTTGGTCAGACGCAGCACAAGTTGATGAACTCTGGCAGTGACCGTGTGAGACGTTATAAAAGCCTCCATGACCTCCCGTGAGCTGAGCTGAGCTTTGCCTCATGTTTCCCCTACTGCACTTGTTCTTCTACTTTTGTGCTCAGACACAGACAGACACACACACACACACACACACACACACACACACACACACGCACACACTTATCCATACACTTGTACTATGCATTCAACATAAAGCTCATCACGAGGCCCCAGAGCTCAAATATGAGCGGTGACTCATTCCTTTCCCTGCATCGCTGCAGCTGACAGCCAGGTTGGATAGGACAGCACACACACACATACACAAGATGAGGTTTCCAGGCCGAGCTATCTATTATAAAGGTTCTTCTTTTTTAGTTAAAGGGGTGACAAGTTGCATTTTAATGCCAGTAAATTACCACATTCATTTTGAGGCAGGAGTATAATTATCATAAACAAGAAGACAGCAGCCCTTTGACTGCGGTTTCTGCTGCATGCAATGAGACAGAAGGAGACAATTTCAATTTCTAGCTTCACATTTTTCATCCACAATAGTCCACAGACAGTTCATCTTGTAATAGTCATTTTTGCAAGCTTTTTTACTAGAGCCCGACTGATATATCGGACGATATTAGGCATTTTCCAAACTATCGGTATCGGCATTTATAATGGCCGATAAATTAATACGAAACACCCTCATAAAACTGTCCCCAGTCTTGTTCGAAATTATATTTATGAAGCTTACCAAGTCTTTCAATACTGGTAACTTTGTGTTTGGTTGTTGTTGTTATTATTGTGTTTTTGTTCAAAGGACGTTTTATATATTCAGTTTGTATTTTCATACATTTTATTTATCAGAACTTTAATATATTTTGATGTTCCTCTGTTCCGTTGTGACAATAAAATAAACAAGTTTAATTTTAAACTACATTATCATATCATTTTTGTGATTACTACAAATAACTAATGTTGAAATCTGAAATCTGTTAATGTTTTGTTACGCGTTTCTGAAATAAAGAAAATATCGGCCGATATATTGGAATATCGGATTTTTAAATCAACAAACATTTGTATCGGTATCGGCCTTCAGAATCCTTTATCGGTCGGGCTCTATTTTTTACACATGGAAAGCCCTCTTGTTCTTGGTAGTGTGATTCGCTCTGCAAGGCTGTCATACACCTGTCTCTGCGGATGTGGCAGAGCATTAGCTTTTATTGTTGCCGAGTAGCTTTTTCAGAAATCATCCCAACGTCTGTCCACTGGACCCATTTGTGGATTTCTCTTCCTTACCAGTTCCTGGTCCCGTCATATTATTAATTCTGTCCCACAGCTGCCGTGATGTGTGCAATATTCTGTCTTGGAAAGATCTGACTTTGTTTCAGGTTGTTCTCGGCTCGATGTTTTGTTTGCACACGTGTGTACTGAACTGCTTTTCACATTCTTTTTAATGTTTTTGTTTTTTTCCTGGTCTTTAATCTTATTGCAAGAGAAACATGGGATCTCTCTCGTTTCCTCTTGATGTTTATTTTGTCCATGAGATGCACAAACAGCTGTCAAGGTGAACAAATATTCCCTCTCAATAAGAAGTTATGATGTACAAAACAGAAGCAGAGTGATGTTTCCAGTATCTCGTAACGGCACACGGTGGAAGCATCCAGCATTCGTTTAGGGGATAATTCCAGATTACTATTTGATTCTAGGTGATTTGGCATCACGGAGGAATGATTTTCACCTGCAAATATGTGCCTTCATCTCCCATCATATTCTTGTGTATATTATTTTTAATATTTTGTATTGCTTTACTGGCTCAAGAGATGGTAATGTTGGATCACCCCACTACTTTGAGACTCTTCGGTATTTTTCAACATTAAAACCAACTACTTCCCCATTTTTGTGTCTAAGTGACGAATGGAGACGACTATTTCTGAAACTGGTGCAATATTTAGTGAAAATGCTGCAAAACCAGTTGGAAATTGTGCAGCATTGGTGTAACGTTACATCCATGACGAGTTCTTGTTTTTCACCACTGACAGGTTCAGATTGATATTATAACGTTATGTCATGTAACATCATAGGAAGGACCCTTCAGACAAGTAATACATTTTCTTTACCTTCTTTTACATTTGATCTGGTCTGTTTGTTATTGTCTTCTGAAATCTGAATATCGGACGGCAAGAGTTCCCTCTATCTGACTTTTAATGTCCAGAAACCCGTAACGATACCTGGGCTTCGGGTATCTGCCAATACAGCGTAACTGATCTGATACTTTGGAGAAGAGACAGGGATCCATGTTTTATGTGGAACATCAGGCAATTGCTTTGCTGACTTAATAAAATAAAATGTATATACATAGATATACATGTAATTAATTGTTATTTATTAATAAAATGGTATCCGATCGGCTCATTGTCACGATACCTCATTCAACAATTTGAGTCAGTCATTTGAGCAAGAACCACAGTCCTCCTTGAACGGGACTCTCTCTCCATAATATCTGACACAATAATAAGCTAATAAGCAAACCTATCAATGGCAAAAACCATCACTTTCAGTAAACGCAAATGATGGTGCCAGCTTGCCCTGATATGATTTAGCGACTGCCGTCTGCAGAATTCTCATTCAATATTTGACCATTTAAAGAGAAATTACGTCCCTGGATTATGCACACAAACATGGGGAAACAGTCCAGGTTGAAGATGAAAATTAATCATTCTGTCTTTCACCCGTTTGATCTCTGCCTCGCTCCTCTTCCTCACTCTCTCTTCTTCTTCCTCCCTGTCCTGTTATCCAGGCTTGAAGCGAGGTGTGTGTTCCCAGATCAATCATTTCCCAGACGACGCCGACTACGACCAAGATTCTGCAGAGTATCTGCTGCGTGAGTGGCACACACATTCGCAATGAATGACAGACGCACACACACACACACACAGAGACATTTTGACTTCACATGCACACATCTTAACGGAAAACAAGACACGTACAACACCACAGTCTCCATCACACACAGAGAGGACAGAAGGGGATGGTGGGCGGACATCAAAGCACGGATGTCAGATTCGAGCAAAGTGTTCCTGGAGGTGTGTGTAAGTGTCTGCAGAGTGTGTGTGTGTGTGTGTGTGTGTGTGTGTGTGTGTGTGTGTGTGTGTGTGTGTTTAAATGCTCAGGTGCATGGGGTTGGGAGTCTGGGGGTGTACAGAAAGCTATTTTTTTTTTTCACAGATGGATTGAAAGAACAGCCTTCACTAATGGATTATTCTCAGCTCAGGATTCAGGTTTCACATCCTGCCTCCATTGTGATAGAAAATGCTGTTCATACAGCCTTGAACCTTTTTTTTTTTAGTATATGGTCCATCCATGTATTAGATTAAGATACATTTATTTCTGTGAAGGACTGAACAAGATATCGTTCACATCTCCAAAGGCTGCACAATCTTTTCAATTTCCTCTTAATAACAGAAAATGATTAGAATTCAGAGCAAAGGGGCGACCCTGATGCATGCTCAATATTTTCCTTTTTAACTTGAGTGACAGCCAAATTCAATGGTAGTCCTGAAAATGTACCAAAAAAAAAACCTTTTTGTTGCAATACTAACAAAACATTTCTTGTATTGGCCCAAAAGCCCCACCAAGTCCACTAACATCTATGAGCACGTTTCTTGTCATGCATTAAAGATCAATGTCCAATCAGTTCTGATGCTAAATGAATTTGCCAGTGCTGCTATTTTGACGGAGGAAGATGATCTCTCCTGCTGTGGAGCCGTGCTAGCTGAGCCTACATGTACCAGGATGCATTGTGTTACATCTGACAGACAAAATAAACTCACAAAATGCCAATGAATGGCAAAATTCTTAGACTTGAGCTGAAGAATACAAGCGTACACCTCCTGAATTTTGTCGTCTGTGTCGTCATCTGTGACAGCATCCAACAAAAGCGACTTACACTGACATTCATTATACACTGTCAAATGTCCTTTTTTACACATCTTCGTCCGTAACGTCATCTGAACTCACATTTTGGCACGTCTTGGAAACGCAACACAAAAGACGAGGACGAGGATGTTTTTCGGGTCATTGTGTCCCTTAGATACCAACTCTGAGAACTCTACTCTGTGATTCCTCTCTAAAAGTGTGACACCGGGACAACACATTTTGCAGCTGAACCTCAGAGACACAAATGACATCACTAACAGCCACAGGCACTCTTCTCACTTTATACTCAACCCAATTTAGAAAATCAGACAAATTTGATTTTCCTTTATGGATTGGATTTGGTCTAAACAAAAGCCCAAAACACAAAGATGTTCAACGTATAATTACATGTGATGAAAGAAGCACATTTTGGACAACCGAGGAGCTAGGAACTAGTTTCAAATTTTTTCTTTCAAAATGGTTGAAATCAGAAAGTAGGAGGTCATTATCAGTCGACTAATTATTCTGTTGAGGTACCACACAGTCAGGGTTTGTCCCCCGAGCACCAAAATCACCACAAATCCCCTACAGCTCGGCAATCGTTCTCATCATCTAGGTAATCAATAGATTGTGCTGAAGAGACAGACGCCACCCACGCAGCCCCTTTCCTCTTAAAAACAAACCTCAGCTGTGTGATGAGTCTGACAGAAGCCTCTATGAATATATGCTTATCACAGCATTATCGCTTCCCTTCAGAAGCAAACGAAAGCTTGAAAAGTCACCTTCAGAACTACAAGGCTCTGCTTCCTCCACGCGAGGAGCGAATCAGCATGTGCATCTCTTATAACGTCTCACTACGGCTTAAAGGCTCTGAGGTGTCTGCGGAGGAATTTCATGTAGAGGGGTTTTACATGATGTAATGCAACCTGCAGCCATGCTGAAGGTCCTGTCACAGCAAACACAACCCTGTAGAAAACAATGCTTTTATGGGACTCGCTCATCTAGGGCTTCCAGGGCTTGTTCGCCGGGCATGATCCAGGAAGAGCGTTCGGCTGCCAAACTAGGTAAGGTTACTGGGTTTACCTGTTGTCTCGCAGCCCTGGCTCTGTCCCAGTCCGTGGCCCGCTCAGCGTGGGTACAGCAAGTACAGTTCAATTGTTGACAGTTATAAACGTGGACAAGAACTATAAAACAAACTCCATGGGCTAGGAAGGAAAAGCTCCGGCCTTCTCAGCCGCGGCAAACAAAACTCCCTCCGGGTCACACACCTGCTCCAAACAAAAACCTCTCGTAATTCCTTCCTTTTCAAACCACCACCGGCTCTCGAGGTAAGCCCACCCCCCGAGCCTGACAGCCATACAGGACAGCCAATCGGAATACAGTGTGTGCCATGACAGTCCTGATTGGTCCTGCTCTAATCTGCTGTAAAATGCAGAGACTCAAACACTGTTTGTTTTCCAGCAGTTTAATGTTGTAATTCTATGAGCTTCTTAATTGGTAAAAGCAGGTTTTCGAAGAATATTTTAACCATTACTCCCTAATATGGACCTAAAGATACTGCATTCCTAATAATTCAACCTAATATCACCTATTCGTCCAACACAGTCAGTCTTTCTGTCAGTCTGGATGAAGTTATGCTACCACATGAAAGGTTTAGACAACACTTAGTTCAGGAAGCTTAGGTTTAGGAAAACCTCAAAAACTGCTTTGGGACACGAGGTCTAATGACTGAACGTCCTGCATTGTTGGACCCATCCTCCTCCCCCCCTGCCCTCCTTAAGTCGCCTTTCTCAATATGTAATACTTCCTCACAAGCTCTGGCCATTGCATAGTCACATTGATGCATTTAATCGATGTGTCCACCATGAAAACTATTGACTAATTCAGAACCAGCCGTGAGACTGAGATGTTTCACCAGACCCTTCTTTCCTTAAATCCGCCACATTCCCAGTTTGCATTGCAGGCTTTTAGTTCAAGGACATAAACAAAGCTATTCCAGAGCCACAAAGTATGTTGTGTACTAAATATTATGTAGGAAACTGATAAACAGATAGCTGCTGTTCCAGAGCCAAGTTGTAGTGTCAGCTATAGCACCTCCTGGTAACACTGTGTCTCTCAGGAGTGTCACGAGGCTGTTAACTTTGCACCTTCAAATGGTGTCGAACCTCTAAAAAAAACCCTCCTCACTTATTGTACTACACGAGTACAGACAACAAAGTCCAGAGTGAGTTGACATTTCAGGAAGCGATGCGAGGTGACACGTGTTTCTGTTGGCGTCCTCATCTGCAGGTGTGGTGCGAGCCTCCAGCATCTTCCCCATCCTCAGCGCCATACTGCTCCTGCTGGGCGGAGTCTGCGTGGCTTCCAGCAGCTTCTACAAGAGCAAAAGAAACATCATTCTGGGCGGAGGGATCCTCTTCGTAGCTGCAGGTAAGACTTCAGCTTCGGCAGGGAAATCTTCCACTCGTAGCCCAGAGATAAAGTTTCTTGTTTTCTCACTCTATAGGGAACAAAAATGATCCGTCTAATACAGGCATAATAAGAAATTCTTATGCATGACGTGCAGATTGATTTTCATATTGCTGCTTCTCCTCTGTATAATTGAAAGGAAACCGCTCCAGTATCCTCGCCTGGAAAACAATTTAATGAAGCTGCAGGTTAATGTGTCTCAGAGGAGCGCTTACAGTAAAAGTCTTTATTATATTTCTTCAGGCCTCAGCAACATCATCGGCGTGATCGTGTACATCTCAGCGGCGCTGAGCGACATCTCCCCCAAGAAGGACGAGGACAAGAAGTGGCACTACTCCTACGGCTGGTCCTTCTACTTCGGCGGGCTGTCCTTCATCCTGGCCGAGATGGTGGGCGTCCTCGCCGTCAACATCTACATCGAGAAGAACAAAGAGCTGCGCTGCCGCTCTCGCACCGACCTTTTCAAGAGCACCACGCACGCCATGCTGCGGCTGCCCAGCTACCGTTTCCGACGGCGCTCCCGCTCCAGCTCGCGCTCCACCGACCCGCCACGCTCGCAGGAGACCTCCCCCATCGCCACATCTAAGACCTTCAGCCTGCCGCCCTCCGCTCCACCCTTCTCCGTGGCCACCCTGCCCAACCCGCACCACACCAGCAGCAGCGGAAGCGGAGGGGGCGGGGGCGATATCTCCATGTACACCCTGACGAGGGACTCCAAGCTGGGCAGCCTGGGAGGTGGCGCCCCGCCTCTCTACGGCACGGTGGACCGCGCCACGCTGTACCAGCTCCACAACTACTTCCCAAAAGATTCCGGTGGCGGCGGAGGTGGAGCCGCGATAAGCGGTGGCACGCTCCCATCTCACTCAAAGTCCAACTTGGCGGCGGCCGCCGCCGTAGCCCAGAATGCGGCACCGCTGAATACCTCCACATCAGCCGCCACACCGGCCCAGCCGGCCCCGATATCTACTGCCACCATGGAGAGAGACAGGGGCAACATGGGAACCCTGGACCGACTGACGGCTAAAAGGGACAGAGATAGCAACTCAGATACACTCAACAGGAAAACTACACCCGTTTAAAAATAAAGAGAGGGTAAAAGAGGTTTCTGAGTTGAAAAGAAAGGAAGAGTAGGGCTGACACTTCAACGGTAATGTTTGTGTCTTTGAGCCTGGGGTATCGAGCTGCCATCATTACTTCCCAACATCATCAACAGTCATACAACACCTGACTATACATATACACAATTCATGGAGACTGCCTTAAAATGGTCATGAAAAACTCCAAACTTTTGAACCTGGAAAACCACTAAATCAGTGCTTTCTGGAATTCTTAAACTCATTTGAAACGCCATAAATAATGAAGTAAAAAAGTCCCAGATGGTATAAGCTCTGTTACATAAAAAAGAACAGAGAGCCACAGACGGGTACATTCAGCCAAGTAACACGCTGCTCAGTGATGACTTGACTGCCAATTCAAGGTCAACAGTTAGCTACTTAACCTCTGGTCCCAAGAGAGTGACCTCAGCCATAGCTAACCTACTGACACACACACACACACACACACACACACACACACACACACACCAGAGTTAATTTGTTATGCATTGTGTGTCAAAGGTAATAACAGTGACAGATGGGCATTCTCCACAGCGCCGTAGACCCTGTACGCCTCCATTACACCACTGCCAGTTGTCACAGTTTGATCAAACGAAGCAACAAATGTCCATCTGAACAAGTATCTTCGTCAGATGTTAAATTCCTTGAGTCTTTGTTCAAATGTGTGAAATGTTCTGGCCGAGTGGAAGAAGACTTTGTTTCTTGTTGTATGGAGGACTTGAGTTAACACATCGACTTTGATACAGTTACAGTTGGCTTGTAATAGACACAAATATATCAGCAGCTATCAGCAAACATATAACATGGCATGACAATCATCAAATGCGAACAGCTTTCTGGGGGAATGATGATTTCTAACCCACAAATCCCAGTAGAATTGATTTGTTAATCGCTGACGTTGATCAACTTCACTTTCCAATTCCTGCTTGTGAATTATCGTCACACATCAGACAGTAAAAATGTTGGTAAATGAAGGTCAATGGAAGTACTTGCACAGATGGACTTGTATGCACTCTTATGTGATGTTTAATCGCCAAAATAGACTCCAGGGGTTGTATGACTGTTGATGAAGGTGATTCGATACCAAAGGCTACAAGGCAGCAACCGTTGAGTGTTCCTGCAAAGGGCTGCAACCACAGGAAACAGGTGGGGGTCAATTCAGTTTACACTCGGGGGGTGGGGGTAGTTTAGTTAGGATTTAGATCAAAAGGTAAACAGTTTAATCTCCAATATGAGACTATTCAACTATTTAATCAAACTAAGTAATCGATTTAAAGGCCTTTACACACTGACCAATAAACGTGAAGTACAAAATACATACCTGCTAATATTCTCGTCAAAACCATTCATACCAGTTCAAACTTGCAACGGCTGCAGTCGCATTTTTTACAATAAAAAGTTCTAATAGGTTCCCGCAAGCAACGGACTAACAACCCCGATCCTACTGACCCAGAATCTGGCAGACTGAGCAACCCGGTCTCACTCCCAACTCACTCTCAAATACCGACACCATCCGACACTGATGACCCAACGTTAAGCCAGCAGCATCATTATTAGATGGTCAGAGCGTATGTATAGGATGTATAAGTGGTCCAGATAAGTCGGTATGGAAGGGTGCTGGTTTGGTCAAACAAACAGGACTTTGGTCCAGGAGGCCGCTGTTTGTGTCAATGCAAAACTCAAGAACTCGTTGGAGAAAATGTTGACATTTGTCACGTGAATCATTAGACAAGTTTGAGTTCCCTTTCGTACACTGGTCACTCGGTGTGTTTGACTGGGGCTTTTATTGTGGAGGGAAAGAATGGAAGCAGTGGATCCGGTCTGCCCTGCATCTATCGAGATTGAAAGGAGTATTAAAGTTTGCCCTCTTGGTACTTGTGACAGTAACAACAGTTAAAAAATATATTGCCTTGCCAATGAATCGCACAAAAACAAAACACCTCGGTGTGTAGAGGCCTTCAGTCTTACAATATAACAAAAGTAAAGCACATTATGGATTTATTAATTTAATAAATCAAATTATCAAAACAATTACATTTTGAGCGCAGCGTATATGTTTGAGGCTGTGACGACGACATTTCAAGGAGAAGAGAAAAACATTTCTTTCACGGATGTACTGCGTAACATTTTGGACTAAAACCCTTCATGCGTCCTAAATCTGCCGAGTGGACTCACATGCTGAACTCAAGCACTTCAGGATCAGTTGCTGTTTGCAAAGTGAATTGGAACCCGACCCTGGTTTAATGACAGGAGGGAAGAGCACATGACCTAGCTTCAGTTCCCTTTCCCTCCGCCTTTCTTTCAGCTATAACCACGTACTATTTCACAAGCTAGAATAATAATAATGTATTATGGAGTATATTATCAATACGTTCACTTCAAACAAAAGCACATAATGTCTGTAAATGGTAATCTTTGGGTTGTCTTTTCATTCTGAGTGACTGATTATCATCTCCAGGTTACGAGATTGTAACCCCTCGAGTATTAATATCATGTTGCTGGTGTTTCTATGATCGTAATGGTTATTGCAGGGTATTTATACATTTTGAAATCTTTTTTCTTTTTTGTAATTTTTTTATATTCCTTTCGAGGAGTTTTTAGTTTCATTTATCTCGCTTATGTACACTGATGTAGGTGGTGTCATGTGGGACGCATGTGCCGAGAAAAAAAAGTGAGAGGTGATAAATGTGTAAATTCATCTTCGGGTCATGTTAATGATTCTATTATGTTTATTTGTGAGGGGAAAGTTGACTGAGCATGCATGCGGCTTTTCAGCAAACACCCCGCTTTTTACTCACACATTCGTACTGGCACCAGTAGAACCAGTCTGCAGCCGGTTAATAAGCAGCTTCCCCTGGGACCACTGGGGGCTGCGTGCCTTGCTCAAAGGCACGTTAATAGTGCTTGTCATTTTATTTCCTCCATCTTTTTATCACGGAAAACCTGGTTGTTCTTTTTTTTTCCAACTATCCCTCCAAATTTGACTGTGTACATTGTGAATGTTATTTGATTCCCTTTTTTTTTACAAATTATTTTTAGTTTTGTATTTACTTTTTTATTTACTAAGATACTAGATAGATTATTATACGATGATACGTCTTTCCCAGATGTTTGTGTGTTTGTCTTCCATATAATTTTGTCTTCATTACCTTGCAGGCTATTATTTATTTGATTGTTTTTTACATTACCAACGTAGCCTAATAATCAGTGTTTTTTAATGTTCTAACTAGTGTGTAACTGTTGGCGATAGAATTTATATTAATCTATTTATTTCCGTGGTGGTATGTATAGATATTCTTAATGTTATATTGTTTCAGAGTTCCTACACCTGTAACTTTGAGCTAAAGGTTTCAATCCTGCCTGGGACATGCTGTCAGTAACCTAAGTGCTGGGAGCAGGGCTGAACTGGGACCAGCCACAATCGATCACAGCTGTCTTCGCGCTCCGCTTCATACCGACCGTCTTAACGCCAGGTTAACGTTAAGTGAGAGGGAACATGATGAATCCCTTCCTGGCAGCAAATTTGTATTCTCCACTGTGATGGAAAGAGAAAAGGCTTGCTGGCTGGTCGATTCTAATGCAAAGGAAATGTAGGCTCTGATCACATCGGGCCAAATCGGCCCTTGGCAAGCGCTTCAGGGAAAACAGCCTGTGGAGCGGGGGTAGACACGTAACCAGGCGATCAAATGTGCTCTTCTGTTGGATGATGAGGAGGGTAGAAAAACGGATAGTTCATCTTATTCAAAAACCCTTATATGCCTATATCACATTTACCGGCATTAAAACTGAAGGAATTGGTTAAATAGCGTAGCCAGACTCTTGCTGATTGGCTGCCTGGGACAAGTGTGACCTGGACGATGACGGTGGTTTCGGTTGGATCTTTAATAACTATTAATGACAGATCAGATCTTTTTTATTCAGAAAAAGAATACCTTTTGTATTGATTTATTTAGTGGCACCTTCACTGTGAGGTTTATCAAGACATGCCACACTGCTTGAAGGTAATTCATTCATGTGTTCATTCACTAAGTCCATAAACAGCCGTTGTGGTGTTTACTGAAAAGGCATTTTTATGGTTAGGCTACTGCGCTGTCATCAAGTGGCTGCCAGTGGCATTTTCTGAAGTATCCTCTCCAATGGGGTGTTTTGTTATTGATTATTTTGCAATTATTTGTCCAACAGATGAATCATTTGTTTCACTCTCGACGCAACTCGTGAGCTGAGCGTTTGCGTACAATCATGGAGAGGCGGGACTGAATCAGACAATGCATTTCTCTATCATCATCATCATTATCACGAGCCCAGTCTCAATTTGGAAAAAAAGCTAACAGATCTACCTGTTTTATGGGCTGAGAAAAAATACAATTGTGTTGGCCCACCGGTCTGCCACATGGTCAGTCCAGCCCTGACCAGGCGAGTGGGTTAAATGTGGTCTGTGTTCATGTTGTCAGTGTTTTTTTTTCTCATGCTTCTGAGGAGTATGTGTTTTGTTATGAAAATCACTATATGCGTCCCAAACTTATATTTGACCGTTTTTGTAAAGTGTTTGTAAGAACGTGGAAGCGGACGTTCTGTTCCTCCGTTTTCAGTTTGTATCCTGATGTGAAAAAGCCATTTTAAAAGCCAGCGTGAGTCACCGGCTCCTTTCTCCAGACACTTCGGCTACTGACAGGAGTCAAACCTGAAACTCTCCAAATGGATAATAAGGAAAAATGTGGAAGCAATACAATACACTGAACCTCGCTGGAAAAGACAAAAAATATAAGATATACATATACATTATATAAATATATAGATATATTCATTAAAGTTCTATATGAAAATACAGTTGTGTCGTGTGAATTATTTAGTAGCGTGACGATGCACCAGCAACACCAAGGTGCTTCAGACTAAAAGGTAAACGCAGGTATACGGGGTATACCATCCTCTTTTTCTGGCGTTTTACAGTATACCCACCTATCAGCCAGAAAGCCATTGGAATATGAGAGTATACCCAATTCCTCCTCTGTAACCTACCATCTACTTAGCAGTCCACCCACCTCATCAACGACCACTACACCGCTGAGTGGAAGTGGAAGTTCAGCCTCCAGCAGAGGGTGGATCAGTGTCTGCAGACATCATCACTATAGTTTCCAGTGGTGATCTTTTCTTCTGGGGCCACACTTTCTTGAGAAACTAAAAATGTAGGATAATAAATAATGCAGGATAACAAGAACATGTTCTAAATGTGCCATTACGTATTATCACACATACAAGAGGCTGCTTTTCAGGAGAAAAAATAACCGTAAATGGGATGGATGGGGTTAATTTGACAAATCTCACCTAAAAAGGAAACTGCAGACAGTGACAGGCAGTAATTAAGACCGTACTGTCTCTCGGGAGAAGAACACACTGTCAGCCCAGGGGGAATGTGACAGTTTTTCATCCCGTTGACAATAGATGTGCTGGCAGAGCACACTGGAGATGGAGATGTGTTTGGTTGAGGCAGCGAGGAATGTGATTTGGTGTCAAAGTTTTAATTAGTTGGCCTCTCTCCGTCTGGAATCCTCCTGACGCCCCGCCGCCGTCCTCGTGGCTTTGTGCAGCAGGAACAGCAGTGTGAACAATCCATCTCTGCATTTCTGCGTTTCTCTGTAGACATACAATAGTGCTGATGCACCTCAGCTCATTCTGATTGTCATTGTGTCTCGACCAAACTCTGGCGGTTGCAGTGCGGGAAAGGAGAATCTGGAGTCTTTGGCTGCTTTCACACTCACCTGTTTGGTTGAGTGAAAACAAACCGTGGGTCTGTTTGCCTGCGCTGATTTTTTCGTGGGCCAACTAGGAAGTTAGCATTGTACTAATTCCCTTAACAAGTTCTCCATTGGATTATTGCAAGTAATGCACTGAACATTTGGCGTCTAAAATATTTGAATACAGCCTTGATACAGAGGTAAAATTTGAAAGATGTCTAGTGCTCAATGGGAAGCTCTATGGCAAATACAAATATATGATCCGTGCACATTTTGTTCAGCAAGAAAATGTTGAAAAATGAACACCAATTTTGAAGCTTGAATCAGCAAGCAAATAGCGTTATAGTCGACTAAAGGCTAAATGAAATGCAGTCTTTGCTGTTACCACCTCCCTTTTGTAAAACATGTAAGAGCTTCAAAATTCACAAGACGCATTAAATCTCTGATGCTTGTGTCAACCACAGACCTTATTACAGGCATTCAGACCAAAAAAAAACATGTCAAGACGAGAAATGCTGCCAAATGTCCTGCATAGTTCTGTTGGTGCTGAGAACGTTTGTCTAAACAGAAAGTTATGATATAACCGCATTTGTAAAATATTAGCATCATGTCATAAATGTGTTGATCATCAGCAAAGCGTGGAACATGGGTGGTTTTTTGACTGAAAACCTATTTTGAGCAGAGAATTTGAATCTTTATTTGCAAATCTTGCTGCTTTGACGACTCAGCGGTTTGAGTGATCTAAGATGAACGGTTCCTTTCAGAGTGATACGAGGTCATTATAGGAAAGCCTAAGGTGGCTGAGGTCAAGCTAAACTGTTGGTCACGTGGTCAGGGTTAGGCTTAGTAACCGTTAGCTGTGCTCTCATTAAGTCAAATAAACTGGTCTGAGTCACACGGGAGATGGCATTTCAAAGGCAGCATTGATTGTTTCCTCCTGAAATCAATGAAATTGTTAAAAGTGAGCAAGCAGCCATTGCGTGCATGTAACCACCACATATGTTGAGGTGTGGGTAAAATATCATTGTGTTAGTGAGAAAAAACAGTGGCTCAGCGTTGCCTCAGCATGTGGGGAGTTCTCCTTGTGTTTGCTCTGGTTTGCGTCCAAAGACATGCTGGTTAGGTGAACTGAAAACTCAGCTCCAGTACTCTAAGTGTTACGGTTATCTCTGGGTGTTGCATCTGTGAAATTGATGCATCCTGTAAGCTGCAACTCCTCAAAACTATGGATATCATGTTTAGGTCATGTGTAAATTACCTACATTTAAATATCACTAAAGGTAGATACACCGTGGTGTACAGCCACAAAGTCCACCAAGTCCATCATTTCCAAATGCATGATTATGTTGACAAACAATGATATTTTTAAACGTTCAACTATGTCTGATGGAAAATACAGACTTGGCATGCAAAGGGCTTTACTGCCATATTCTTTCCAGTCGCCAATTGTGGCACTGAACAAATCTTTGTTGAACAAGTACATTTTTTGTGTGTAATTGTTTGTATCATAAATCATTAAATGGCAACGTTTCAACAATTGTAGATTATTTGGGTTCGACGCATCATCTCAATGTAAAGACTGGAACGAGCAGGATAACTGGGAGAAAAAAACGATAATTTGTGTGCTCCCTTTGATGGATTATAACCACCTCAGAGTCCTCATAATCCACGGCCCACCAACTGGACACAGAATGGATCCATGGACGTGAAACGAAAACATAATTGCATGTTTCCCCAGGCAGATAGTTTATCAAGTCATTGTGTGACCAATGTCCAGCATTTAATGAGGACTCAATATACACTCACCGTTCACACAAGGCAGCCGTTTATACTAGGTTTCTCCCATGGTGCACCTGGCTCCCCTGTATTATTATGTCTGAAGCCAGCAGCACAGTCGTTGTACGCGGTATGATAATAGCTGCCGCCTGTGAAGACAGTCTGCATTTAAATGTCCTGTCTTCATTCAATGTGATGCTGCGCCGTCCGACTCTCTCCTCTCATGGTTCTTTGGTGGTAACGAGCGCAGGCCTGCAGTCACTGATAACGGCTGCAGACTCGCTGACGGGCGTCCGTATGCTAGAGTGGGGGGGGTCTGTCAGTCAAGATTACACTCTAATTTCCTCTTGTCCTTAAATCCTTCCTCACTCAGAGAGGGAGGTCCCACGGCAGGAAACCTGGGCTGTCTCCCACACACCGAAGTACACACATATTCAACAACATTCATCTTACAAATTAAAAGAATATGACAGGTACAAGGATATGAAAAATCCCAACAAATGTAAACTTTTACTTGTTCATTGTAAGGACATTATTCATGCATTTATTTATTTGAAACCATGTATGACATCTTCATTTAAATCACAAATACTGATTTATTCATGTGTGGAATCTGAACCTGGGGCTACAAGGTGGTGTAGTGGGTATCACTGTCGCCTCACAGTGAGAGGGTTCAATTCCCGGTTTGGGTTCAGGTTCCGTCTGTGTGGAGTTTGCATGGTCTCTACATGTCAGCCCTGTGATAGACTGGTTACCTGTCTGTCTCTACATGTCAGCCCTGTGATAGACTGGTTACCTGTCTGTCTCTACATGTCTCCCTGTGATAGACTGGTTACCTGTCTGTCTCTACATGTCAGCCCTGTGATAGACTGGTTACCTGTCTGTCTCTACATGTCAGCCCTGTGATAGACTGGTTACCTGTCTGTCTCTACATGTCAGCCCTGTGATAGACTGGTTACCTGTCTGTCTCTACATGTCTCCCTGTGATAGACTGGTTACCTGTCTGTCTCTACATGTCAGCCCTGTGATAGACTGGTTACCTGTCTGTCTGTCAGCCCTGTGATAGACTGGTTACCTGTCTGTCTCTACATGTCAGCCCTGTGATAGACTGGTTACCTGTCTGTCTCTACATGTCAGCCCTGTGATAGACTGGTTACCTGTCTGTCTCTACATGTCGGCCCTGTGATAGATTGGTTACCTGTCTGTCTCTACATGTCGGCCCTGTGATAGACTGGTTACCTGTCTGTCTCTACATGTCAGCCCTGTGATAGACTGGTTACCTGTCTATGTCTACATGTCAACCCTGTGATAGACTGGTTACCTGTCTGTCTCTACATGTCAGCCCTGTGATAGACTGGTTACCTGTCTGTCTACATGTCAGCCCTGTGATAGACTGGTTACCTGTCTGTCTCTACATGTCAGCCCTGTGATAGACTGGTTACCTGTCTGTCTCTACATGTCAGCCCTGTGATAGACTGGTTACCTGTCTGTCTCTACATGTT
The DNA here is from genome assembly GCF_963514095.1 of Eutrigla gurnardus. Taxonomy (NCBI): domain Eukaryota; kingdom Metazoa; phylum Chordata; class Actinopteri; order Perciformes; family Triglidae; genus Eutrigla; species Eutrigla gurnardus. The sequence goes on along the minus strand of NC_139928.1, from coordinate 4,850,900 downwards.
TCCCTGTGATAGACTGGTTACCTGTCTGTCTCTACATGTCAGCCCTGTGATAGATTGGTTACCAGTCTGTCTCTACATGTCGGCCCTGTGATAGACTGGTTGCCTGTCTGTCTCTACATGTCAGCCCTGTGATAGTCTGGTTACCTGTCTGTCTCTACATGCCAGCCCTGTGATAGACTGGTTACCTGTCTGTCTCTACATGTCAGCCCTGTGATAGACTGGTTACCTGTCTGTCTCTACATGTCAGCCCTGTGATAGACTGGTTACCTGTCTGTCTCTACATGTCAGCCCTGTTATAGACTGGTTACCTGTCTGTCTACATGTCAGCCCTGTGATAGACTGGTTACCTGTCTGTCTCTACATGTCTCCCTGTGATAGACTGGTTACCTGTCTGTCTCTACATGTCAGCCCTGTGATAGACTGGTTACCTGTCTGTCTCTACATGTCAGCCCTGTGATAGACTGGTTACCTGTCTGTCTCTACATGTCAGCCCTGTGATAGACTGGTTACCTGTCTGTCTCTACATGTCAGCCCTGTGATAGACTGGTTACCTGTCTGTCTCTACATGTCAGCCCTGTGATAGACTGGTTACCTGTCTGTCTCTACATGTCAGCCCTGTGATATACTGGTTACCTGTCTGTCTCTACATGTCAGCCCTGTGATAGTCTGGTTACCTGTCTGTCTCTACATGCCAGCCCTGTGATAGACTTGTTACCTGTCTGTCTCTACATGTCAGCGCTGTGATAGACTGGTTACCTGTCTGTCTACATGTCTGCCCTGTGATAGACTGGTTACCTGTCTGTCTCTACATGTCAGCCCTGTGATAGACTGGTTACCTGTCTGTCTCTACATGTCAGCCCTGTGATATACTGGTTACCTGTCTGTCTCTAAATGTCTCCCTGTGATAGACTGGTTACCTGTCTGTCTCTAAATGTCTCCCTGTGATAGACTGGTTACCTGTCTGTCTCTACATGTCAGCCCTGTGATAGACTGGTTACCTGTCTGTCTCTACATGTCAGCCCTGTGATAGACTGGTTACCTGTCTGTCTCTACATGTCAGCCCTGTGATATACTGGTTACCTGTCTGTCTCTAAATGTCTCCCTGTGATAGACTGGTTACCTGTCTGTCTCTACATGGTAGAGACAGACAGGTAACCAGAAAGAGGCTACTCATTGTAAGGGACACACCCTGGACCTGATTATCACAAAAGGTCTCCATGTTTCTGATGTTTTTGTGACTGATCCTTCATTGTCTGATCACTTCTGTGTTTTCTTTAATATTTCTTTCATTCCTGACACACAAACAGAATCAAATAAGTTCAAAAAGCGGTACATCAATGAACATGCCAATGTACTCTTTAAAAATGCCATTTCCTCGTTACCACCTCTAAACCCATGTCATGCTGATGATCTTGTAAACATCTTTAATTCAAAAATTCTGAATGTCATAGATGTCATTGCACCTGCTACGGTTAAAACAATTTCTGGTAAGCAAAAGGCACCCTGGAGAAAAGCTGCTGTTGTGACAGCCCAGAGAAGAGAGTGCAGGAAGGCTGAACGAATCTGGCGGAGTACTAAACTTCATATTCACCATGACATCTATAAAGAGAGCCTCCGGGCCTACAATTTAGTCTTAAAAAGTGCGAGAGAAACATACTTCTCCAATATCATAAACAACAACACTAATAAGGCGAAAACCCTATTTGCAACTGTTGACAGACTGACCAACCCCCAACACAAATACCAGCTAAACTCCACTCCACCCAGAAATGCAATGAGTTTGCATTCTTTTATACTAATAAAATTGAAGGCATCAGACGCGCCATCAATATCTCAAACAAAAAAGTTGGATCACCACCCTGTTCAGGCAAAAGTAACACAGCAATCACGGCAAGCTTTAATGCCATTGACTCTAAAACTCTAGTGGAAACGGTGACAAATCTAAAATCATCCACCTGCTGCCTTGATGCTTTACCTACCAACTTTTTTAAGAATGTTTTTGACTGCCTATCAATAGACGTATTGCAAATAGTTAATAACTCCATTCAATCAGGCAATTTCCCAAAGGCCTTCAAAACTGCAGTCATTAAACCTCTTCTAAAAAAGCGGAGCCTAGATGCCTCTATTATCAACAACTACAGACCAATTTCAAATCTACCCTTCATAAGTAAAATAATTGAGAAAGTTGTCCTCCAACAACTAAATCACTTCCTGGCTTCAACTGGCTGCCACAACAACTTCCAGTCAGGATTTCGACCTTTTCATAGCACCGAGACGGCCCTTATTAAAGTTGTAAATGACATCCGTCTTAACACAGACTCTGGCAAAACTTCAATATTAATGCTATTAGACCTCAGTGCTGCATTTGACACTGTCGACCACTCAATACTCTTGGACAGGTTGGAAAACTGGGTGGGGCTCTCAGGCACAGTCTTAAACTGGTTCAAGTCATATCTACAAGATAGGAACTATTTTGTTTCCTTTGGCGACTTTGTATCAGAACCTACCAATGTAACGTGTGGAGTCCCCCAAGGTTCAATCTTGGGGCCAACTTTATTCAACATCTACATGCTCCCACTAGGACAAATCATGCAAAATAATAACATTGACCACCATTGCTATGCCGATGACACCCAAATCTATGTAGCACTATCACCAAACGACTATCGCCCCATAGATCTTCTGTGCCAGTGCATTGAGCAAGTAAAAGACTGGATGTGCCAAAACTTCCTACAACTAAATGAGGACAAAACTGAGATAATTGTTTTTGGTGCTAAAAAGAAAGGTTTAAAGTAATTCAACACCTTCACTCGCTGTCCCTGAAAACCTCAAACAAAGCCAGAAATCTTGGGGTTATTATGGATTCTGATTTACATTTCGACAGTCACGTTAAATCAGTAACAAAATCAGCCTACTATCACCTAAAAAATGTAGCAAGACTTAGAGGGCTCATGTCAGCTCAAGACTTAGAAAAACTTGTACATGCCTTTATTACTAGTAGGCTAGACCAGTGATTTTCAACCTTTTTTGAGCCGCGGCACACTTTTTACATTTACAAAATCCTGGGGCACACCACCAACCAAAATGAGACAAAATGACGCTCTAACACAGTACATATAATACATATAGTTAATAATATAGTTTTTAAATTTATTGTGGGCCTGGCGAGCAGTACGGGAAGGACGAGACGGGAGCCCAGATTACGCAGTGACGCAACTCTCGTGCCCCATACACCGCACGACAACGAGAGCTGCCTTTATTTAACGCACATACCACATGACAGAAACACGGCACACCTGACCAACGGACACGTCACTCTCAGTGACGGTGTCAACAACAATGAAAATGAACATGTTAATAGAACACACACACAACCATATAACATCCCAAACCCATTAACCCCACTTAGCCCTAACAACAGAATAACTTAACAAAACCCCTTTTGTCAACTGACAACCCCAATTCCCAGAATCCCCCCCGCGGCTCCGGAACATGGCGAACACGGGTGTGGGCGCCATGTTCTGGAGCCGCACTTCTGCCATACTTCTCACTTAGTGTGAAACCTGGGCCTATTTCGATGAACACAAAATGGATATCCTGGCAGGAATGGTAGAAAGACACACACGAAGCTCTTCCTCAACAGCTCTCAATCTCTCTCTGTTTTTAGTTTTTATCGCAGTCAAGCTTGAGAAGCTCAGCTCACACAGATATGTGGTTGAAAACGGGAGCAATGTCAAAATAGCTTTGTTGGCCAGAAGGGGGAACTCCTTGGCAACAGATAACCAAAAACTGTCCAAAGGAAGATCAGCAAAGTTTGGCTTTAAACCGCAATCTTGTTTCAGTTCAATGAGTTCCTCTTGCTCCTTTAAAGTCATGTCCTTTCCAGCAACGGATGCTGAGCTGTATGGGTCCCTAACCCAGTCAAGGCATTCTGTGAAGGCTGAAGAGAAATAAAATGACAACTTCTCCTCCAGAGTTTTCAAATGTTTGCCAATCACTTCGCACATTGCAGCAGTGTTGCCATCATGCAGTTTCTCGGTGAGTGGGAACATCTCAAGGTTGCCACGCTGCACATGTTGTTGCCAGAGCTGCACCTTTAAACGGAATCCGTTCATTTTATCAGTGCTTGTAAGCAGGTTTTCATTTCGGCCTTGCATCCGTGTGTTCAGTTCATTCAGATGATGAAATATATCAGCCAGGTATGCCAGCTTTGCACACCACTCATCACTTGAAAGCAGCTTTGAGAAATCGGACCTCTCGTCTGTCAGAAACACTTTCAGTTCCTCTCGCAGCTCATACACACGGGCCAGCACTTTGCCGCGCGACAGCCACCGGACCTCCGTGTGGAGCAATAAGACTTTATGTTCCGCTCCCATTTCCTCACACAAAGACGCAAATAAGCGAGATTTCAAAGGTCGCGTCTTCACAAAGTTCACTATGCGCACAACATCATCCAACACAGGAGCTAGATCTGCTGGTAAGGTCTTTGCAACAAGGGCCTCACGGTGCAAAAAACAGTGCGTAACAGTAACATCTGGGTTTCTTTCTTTGACCCTACTTACGAAGCCTTTGATGCGCCCGACCATGGCTGCGGCTCCATCAGTGCAGACACCTGTGCAGTTTTCCCACGTAAGCTCGCTTTTGTCAAGATATTCCGACGTGACCCGAAATATTTCCTGTCCTGTTGATTTTTCTGGCAGTGCCTTGCAAAATAGGAAGTTTTCTCTAATGGCTTCTCCATCCACAAAATGCACGTTGGCCAAGAGCTGACAATGTCCACTAATATCCGTCGACTCATCAAGTTGCAAGGCAAATTTCTTACTGATGCGCATCTTTTCCAAAACAACATTTTCGATGTCCGCAGACATGTCATCAATACGTCTGGCAATTGTGTTATCTGAGAGAGGCACTTTAGCTATCTCTTTGGCCGCGTCAGGGCCGAGCATCTCATTCACAATGGCTTTACAAGCTGGCAGTATTAATGTTTCTGCCACAGTGTGGGACTTTTTTGTTTTAGCTGTTTTGTTTGAGTTCAGCAACAAGGTAGCTAGCTTTGAGGGCTCTCTCGTTTACCTTTGTGGTTTTTCTCAAAAAAGTTGCCTGTTTCTCATTGTTTGTACGTAAGCGTACAAAATAGTCCATCGGCTTGTTTTGAACGGAAGGGTGTTTCGTTTGGAGATGGCGTTTAAGCTTGCTTGGCACCATGGCGCTATTGGATAGCTTCTCATCACACACCAAGCACAGCGGACTCTGTGCCGTTGCATCCCCGGTGAAAGTAAATCCAAATGAAAGATAGCTTTCGCTGTATTGCCTCGAGCTCACCGTCTTGTCTTTTTTCTTTTGTCGACCACTCATACTTGGGCCTTCATCTGGGTCAGAATTTTGTCCAGGGCCCTGTTCGGCATTTGCATTTTCCCTTCTCAAAAACTTCTCCATCACTTTTTTTTTTTCGTCACTGTCACTTGCTCGTCTTGCTTTGATCCCAAACTGTCACTGTCACGTGTCGCGCCGCACTAACTATTGTCTTTACAGGCATTTAAAGCCCTCTGCTGCCACCCACTGACATATAAGAGTATTACAATATCTGCGACTCTTTATTACACCACAGACACCCGACAATGGTTAATTTTTCGCGCCGGGAGCTGCGTAGCGCAACATTAGCACTTCTGCCGGCTGCTGCGTGGAGCAGCATTTTGGACAATTCTTACTATTTTCTCTGAAAACCCTCAGGCCATGAGGTTCTTTTTCCTAGAATAGCATAGGATTTTAGCAGGCGTTTTCAGCAGGCGCTTTAGGAGTAAATGGGTTAAGTGATATTAGAAAATTTCCCACGGCACACCTGACGATCTCCTGCGGCACACTAGTGTGCCGCGGCACACTGGTTGAAAATCACTGTTCTAGACCACTAAGATCTTCTGAGACCAATCTGTTAGTGATTCCCAGAGTAAACAACAATCACGGGAGAGCATCATTTAGTCACTATGCAACAAATGGCTGGAATAAACTTCCTGAAGATGTAAGACTTGCCCCAACTCTGACCACTTTTAAAACTAGACTGAAAACTTTTATGTTCACCATAGCTTTCTGCTAAATCTTTTAATGTCTGCACTGTTTTTAATTATTGCAAATATGTTTTTATTCTACTTTCTTTCTGTAATGCATTTTTAAATTTTTTTTTTTATTATTTTCTTTTAATTCTTCTATTTTTTTTCTTCTCACTTTGTTTTATGATGTGAAGCACTTTGAGTCTGCCTTGTGTATGAAATGTGCTATACAAATAAAGTTGCCTTGCCTTGCCTAGCCTACATGTCAGCCCTGTGATAGACTGGTTACCTGTCTGTCTCTACATGTCAGCCTTATAGACTGGTTACCTGTATGTCTCTACATGTCAGCCCTGTGATAGACTGGTTACCTGTCTGTCTCTACATGTCAGCCCTATAGACTGGTTATCTGTATGTCTCTACATGTCAGCCCTGTGATAGACTGGTTACCTGTCTGTCTGTCAGCCCTTTGATAGACTGGTTACCTGTCTGTCTCTACATGTCAGCCCTGTGATAGACTGGTTACCTGTCTGTCTCTACATGTCAGCCCTGTGATAGACTGGTTACCTCTCTGTCTCTATATGTCAGCCCTATGATAGACTGGTTACCTGTCTGTCTCTACATGTCAGCCCTGTGATAGACTGGTTACCTGTATGTCTCTACATGTCAGCCCTGTGATAGACTGGTTAAATGTATGTCTGTCAGCCCTGTGATAGACTGGTTACCTGTCTGTCTCTACATGTCAGCCCTGTGATAGACTGGTTACCTGTCTGTCTCTACATGTCAGCCCTGTGATAGACTGGTTACCTGTCTGTCTCTACATGTCAGCCCTGTGATAGACTGGTTACCTGTCTGTCTCTACATGTCAGCCCTGTGATAGACTGGTTACCTGTCTGTCTCTACATCTCAGCCCTGTGAAAGACTGGTTACCTGTCTGTCTACATGTCAGCCCTGTGATAGACTGGTTACCTGTCTGTCTCTACATGTCAGCCCTGTGATAGACTGGTTACATGTATGTCTCTACATGTCAGCCCTGTGATAGACTGGTTACCTGTCTGTCTCTACATGTCAGCCCTGTGATAGACTGGTTACCTGTCTGTCTCTACATGTCAGCACTGTGATAGACTGGTTACCTGTCTGTCTCTACATGTCAGCCCTGTGATAGACTGGTTACCTGTCTGTCTCTACATGTCAGCCCTGTGATAGACTGGTTACCTGTCTGTCTCTACATGTCAGCCCTGTGATAGACTGGTTACCTGTATGTCTCTACATGTCAGCCCTATAGACTGGTTACCTGTCTGTCTGTCAGCCCTGTGATAGACTGGTTACCTGTCTGTCTCTACATGTCAGCCCTGTGATAGACTGGTTACCTGTCTGTCTCTACATGTCAGCCCTGTGATAGACTGGTTACCTGTCTGTCTCTACATTAGGGATGCAATGGTACTCGGTAAAATACCGAACCGTTCGGTACGACCTGCACGGGACAATACGCTTTTATGTCCCGCGGGATTTATGTTCTAATAATGTTGCATTGGGCTTTACTGTTACACAGGTGTGTGTGTGTGAGCGTGTGTGCCTTTAAGGCAGCAGGCCTGCCCCCGCAACCAACCTATCACACTTTGGCCGGTTGGCTGCAGCTCATAGAAGCAGGAAATGAAAGAAAACAAGCAGGCATGGCTAGCGGTAGCGGAGAAGTTGAGAGAGAACAGTTTGAAGAAGCACCAGGTTTATTCAAATCGTCGGTGTGGGAGCATTTTGGTTTTGCTGTTGAATACACCGACGAGGGAGTGAAAACAGTTAACAGAAACTCCACAGTCTGTAAACGCTGCTTGAGACATGTCCCGTACTCAAACGGAAACACAAGCAATATGGGCAAGCATCTCCAGCGTAATCATCCTGATATTACGCTTTCTGAACAGAGGACAGTCAAGCGCCCCGGAACGGTAACGGCAGCAAAACAACAACTGTCCATAGAGAATGCTTTTCAACAGACCTACCGTGCCACCTCGGATAAATACAAGAAAATAACCCGAGCAGTGGGAGCGGTTATAGATTTGCAGCCCTTTTCTGTGGTCGAAGATGAGGGGTTTCGCCACTTGGTGAAAACGCTCGACCCGCGTTATGTTGTGCCCAGCCGAACACATTTCAGCGACGTCATAATTCCCGACCTCTATGACAAAGCGTGCAAAGGCATTGAAAAAGATTTGGCTCAAACACAAAGCCTAGCACTGACTACAGATAGTTGGACCTCGAGAGCAACAGAAAGTTACTTGACTGTGACGGTCCACTATATGTTGGATTGGCAAATGAAGAGCGCAGTACTGCAGACACGCCCGTTGTATGAAAGCCATACAAGTGCGCACTTGGCAAAGGAATTAAAAAATGTAGTGACTGATTGGAAGTTGGAGCGGCCAAATACGACCATACCAGTGCCCACAGATATCGCAGCAAATATTGTCAATGCAGTCAATGAAACAGACGGACTGGGACCTCAGATAGGCTGTTTTGCTCACACTGTAAACCTGGCAGCCAAGAAGGCAGTGTCAATCAACGGGGTGTCACGCCTCCTTGGGAAAGTTCGGAAAGTTGTCACCTTTTTCCACAAAAGCACAACAGCCCACCATGCACTGACTGTGAAACAAGCGATGTTAAACCTGCCTAAGCACAAGTTAATCCACAATGTCACCACTCGGTGGAACACAGCACACAACATGTTGGCACGATATGTAGAACAGCAGCCTGCCATCTACTCTGCATTAACAATGGACAAAACACTGAGGAGTCACATAAACAAGGACATGGCAGTATTGACTGACAATGAACAAAAAATGGCAGAACAACTGATTGAAGTACTAAAACCACTGAAGACTGTAACAACTCTGATGAGCAGTGAGACCACCCCCACCATATCAATGATCCTCCCTTTGAAGGAAATTATCCTCAAATCCATGGCACCAGCTGATGAAGACAGTACAGCAATAAAAGAAGCCAAAGAAGCCATTACACAGGACCTGGAAAAAAGGTACACAGACCCTGATCTCCAGAAGTACCTCCAAAAAGCCACAGCCGTGGATCCCAGGTTTAAATCTCTGCCTTCCCTTGATGAACACTCCCTTGTCAGACTCTACAGGGATCTCGCCACAGAAATCCAGGAGAATGAACCTCAGGTATTATTTGATTATCATTTTTTTGTGATTTTATGATTGCATATTTAATTATTACTTTTAAAAATTGTCAATTCATATAAATCATATACATTCCACATTTGTATCTGTCAAAAGCTGGAGATAATCTCCATTGATCATTTAAGTTGAGTTCATGGAAGCAGAGACATGTATGGCTTTTATTACAGTGTACTATATCTTATATATTTGTTATTGTTCTTGCAGAGTCAAGCAGAGACAATGCCATCCACAGAGGTACAAGAGCCATCCTCCTCCCCTCCAAAGAAGAAAACAGCCATGGCAGAGCTTTTTGGTGATGTTTTCAAAAAACATGAACAAGTGGTCAGGCCCCTTGCCAAGATAATTGAGGATGAAGTTGCTTCATACAGGTCAGCAGACTCCATTGATGTTGATGCTGATCCTTTCATGTGGTGGAAGACAAATGAGAGCAAGTTCCCCCATGTTGCAAAAGTTGCACAACGTCACCTCTGTGTCCCAGGAACTTCAGTTCCTAGTGAGAGAATTTTCTCCACTGCAGGGGCCATTGTAAGTGCAACTCGCTCTCGCCTTGCTGCAGACAATGTTGACAGGCTTATCTTCTCACAAAAAAATTTCACAATAGCAGAGGAATAAATAGCTCATGCCAATGTTGGCAAATTGATATTGCACTTTACATCCTGAATGTAGCCTCTTATGTTCATTTAAAATAGGCAAAGCACGAGGTATATCTGAATCTCTGTGAATTTATGTTTCCCCCAATTTGTCATGGATTAAGTGCACTTTTTCTTTTGAAATTGTTTACCTCTCTTTTTATACTACCACTTAGTGTTCACTAGAAGTAAAGTCTAAAATGTACTTTAACAGTGTTTTTTGTTTACATTTTGTGTGTTTTATTTTTTTATACATATTTTATGCTATGGTGTAATAGTAGTAGGCAAGGAAACAAAGGCAAGTCTACAGTACTATTTGAGTTTATTGAAGTGTTGTGCTTGCTAACTAACTGTTTACTTGAAGTATTATGTTATTCAGCACTGGAATTGTTTGGAACTTGTTCTGAGAAGCAAAATAAATCTCTTTATGCACAAAACATATCGAAACCGTACCGGACCCGTACCGAAATCGTGACACAAAAACCGAGGTACAGACCGTACCGTGAGCGACCTGTACCGTTGCACCCCTACTCTACATGTCAGCCCTGTGATAGACTGGTTACCTGTCTGTCTCTACATGTCAGCCCTATAGACTGGTTACCTGTATGTCTCTACATGTCAGCCCTGTGATAGACTGGTTACCTGTCTGTCTGTCAGCCCTGTGATAAACTGGTTACCTGTCTGTCTCTACATGCCAGCCCTGTGATAGACTGGTTACCTGTCTGTCTCTACATGTCAGCCCTGTGATAGACTGGTTACCTGTCTGTCTCTACATGTCAGCCCTGTGATAGACTGGTTACCTGTCTGTCTCTACATGTCAGCCCTGTGATAGACTGGTTACCTGTCTGTCTCTACATGTCAGCTCTGTGATAGACTGGTTACCTGTCTGTCTCTACATGTCAGCTCTGTGATAGACTGGTTACCTGTCTGTCTCTACATATCAGCCCTGTGATAGACTGGTTACCTGTCTGTCTGTCAGCCCTATAGACTGGTTACCTGTATGTCTCTACATGTCAGCCCTGTGATAGACTGGTTACATGTATGTCCGTCAGCCCTGTGATAGACCGGTTACCTGTCTGTCTCTACATGTCAGCCCTGTGATAGACTGGTTACCTGTCTGTCTGTCAGCCCTATAGACTGGTTACCTGTATGTCTCTACATGTCAGCCCTGTGATAGACTGGCTACATGTATGTCCGTCAGCCCTGTGATAGACTGGTTACCTGTCTGTGTCTACATGTCAGCCCTGTGATAGACTGGTTACCTGTCTGTCTCTACATGTCAGCCCTGTGATAGACTGGTTACCTGTCTTTCTGTCAGCCCTGTGATAGACTGGTTACCTGTCTGTCTCTACATGTCAGCCCTGTGATAGACTGGTTACCTGTCTGTCTCTACATGTCAGCCCTGTGATAGACTGGTTACCTGTCTGTCTCTACATGTCAGCTCTGTGATAGACTGGTTACCTGTCTGTCTCTACATGTCAGCCCTGTGATAGACTGGTTACCTGTCTGTCTCTACATGTCAGCCCTGTGATAGACTGGTTACCTGTCTGTCTCTACATGTCAGCCCTGTGATAGACTGGTTACCTGTCTGTCTCTACATGTCAGCCCTGTGATAGACTGGTTACCTGTCTGTCTCTACATGTCAGCCCTGTGATAGACTGGTTACCTGTCTGTCTCTACATGTCAGCCGTGTGATAGACTGGTTACCTGTCTGTCTCTACATGTCAGCCCTGTGATAGACTGGTTACCTGTCTGTCTGTCAGCCCTGTGATAGACTGGTTACCTGTCTGTCTCTACATGTCAGCCCTGTGATAGACTGGTTACCTCTCTGTCTCTACATGTCAGCCCTGTGATAGACTGGTTACCTGTCTGTCTCTACATGTCAGCTCTGTGATAGACTGGTTACCTGTCTGTCTCTACATGTCAGCTCTGTGATAGACTGGTTACCTGTCTGTCTCTACATGTCAGCCCTGTGATAGACTGGTTACCTGTCTGTCTCTACATGTCAGCCCTGTGATAGACTGGTTACCTGTCTGTCTCTACATGTCAGCCCTGTGATAGACTGGTTACCTGTCTGTCTCTACATGTCAGCTCTGTGATAGACTGGTTACCTGTCTGTCTCTACATGTCAGCTCTGTGATAGACTGGTTACCTGTCTGTCTCTACATGTCAGCCCTGTGATAGACTGGTTACCTGTCTGTCTGTCAGCCCTATAGACTGGTTACCTGTATGTCTCTACATGTCAGCCCTGTGATAGACTGGTTACATGTATGTCCGTCAGCCCTGTGATAGACCGGTTACCTGTCTGTCTCTACATGTCAGCCCTGTGATAGACTGGTTACCTGTCTGTCTGTCAGCCCTATAGACTGGTTACCTGTATGTCTCTACATGTCAGCCCTGTGATAGACTGGTTACCTGTCTGTCTCTACATGTCAGCCCTGTGATAGACTGGTTACCTGTCTGTCTCTACATGTCAGCCCTGTGATAGACTGGTTACCTGTCTGTCTCTACATGTCAGCCCTGTGATAGACTGGTTACCTGTCTGTCTCTACATGTCAGCCCTATGATAGACTGGTTACCTGTCTGACTCTACATATCAGCCCTGTATTAGACAGGCCAAGGGGATGAGCAGACAGGATTTATGTCTTACAAATCTTACTTTTTCATCATGCTAACCAGAAATCATCATTACAAATTAAGCAGTCATGCAATAATACAGTTATTGGACATGATCTATAGTTATGTTGAAATTGATTGAAAATAAAAATGGAAAAAAGAAATAACCAACGCAGACTGGAACCATTCCATTTTGGTGTTCTTTATGATTTTGTAGTGAATGGTTTGTTCGGGTATTTTTATTTTCCTGAGAACACGAGTGGTCGCAGATGTGGATGGTAAAGGTAAAAGTTATTATTAGTATTATTTTAATTGGGGTGACAATTTGCTACTTAAAACAGGGACTTTCTTTTTACCAATATTCATTTTTTTTGCAGTGAATAACAACCTTCCTCACACCGGCGGAGAAGGAGGCGGGGTTTGTAGCGCACTCTGCTGACACGAAATAGAAAAGCTGTAGCAACTCCATTTAAGATCTGCGCTCGCATTACTTCATGACTGCATTAATCCCAGGAGGATCATTTGATTCGGTGCGGCGAGGTGGATCGGATGACGTTGGGAATGCGTGACGTCAGGGATTCCGTTTTTAAAGCAGGTTGTGAGTGCACACACACACACACGGCATGTCATCACATTTGTGCGTTCCTGCACGCACAGGAAGCGGACACGTGCGCAATTGAACAAGTGAATTTGAGAGCGTTTGTGTGGGCAGCTTATCTCCAGGTTTGTGTTTCTCCTGCCAAGTCAGTCCCATTGGCCACGCTCTATATTTAGCCGGGAGGTCGCAGCAGAAAAGCATGGGAGACGCTCGACAGAAAGACGTGAGCTTGGAAGGAGGTCAGCGTGGCGACTGAGATGTGCTGCCAGCGCGATAACAAGAACCAACACATTAGTAACGTTAGCGGAAACCACGAGTCAGAGCGATCCAATGACCCAAAACATTCTTATCATTGTTAATATATCATGTAAACCTCAGTGACCCTCCGTGTCATCAATATGAAATGACAAACCTGTAATATGAAAATTGTGACTTGATATCAACACTATACACAAAACACTTTTACGTATAAAGATTAAGGTAAACGGGCCATTGTAACGTCTGGCAGTCTAAGTATGTAATGTATCGTATAACATCCAACTGCGACATCCCGAGTTCAAATTTAGCCGGGACCTTTGTTGTATGTCTACACCTCTTTCCTTCCTCTGCTCACAGCTCACTCTCGTTGAAAAGCTGAAAATGGAATATCCAAAACAAGTTTAATGTGAGGAAAGTTGGAATATCCTACAATTACCAACTGAGAATGTATGATGAGCATTAAAGACGAATGACAGTTTTTGTTTTGTTCCCTCATAGTTTGAATTCCAAAGCATAATTTGTCAAGAACATCTCAACTTTGTTTAAAAATGTTTATTTTACTAATTTATTTTAAGACCCACCGGAGGGATTTTTTTGGACCTCTGATCACTTTATGCATAACCCCCAGGCGATATCATTTATTTTAACATCTGACTGGCTAAATGAATGCGATAAGTGGGCTGATAGCTCAGTGGTAGAGTTACAGCCCCATATACTGAGGCTCCCTGCAGCGGTCCCGGGTTTGAATCTGCCCTGCGGTCCTCTTTTAAAGGCATGTCGTCCCTCTCTCTCGCCCTTTAACTCTCACACTGTCCTCCCGCAATAAAAGGCCAAAAAATAACTTTAAACAAATGAATGTGCTTAGATGTATCGTTATACTATATTTGAAATTTAGCTGTTTCATGACAAAAGCTGAGGAACCCCCCCAGACTAAAAATGATTGGGTGACCCACCCCGCAACAAAGAATAATTTTCCTCCGGTAATCCCTTCCATAAATACTGAACAGTCCCTAATCAATTCATGTGTAAATGGCAGAAGGTGTAGTTTATATTTTGAATCTCAGTGCGACATGAGTCATGTGAGATGAACGTCTTCATTTAGCCTGGGATGATTTATTAGAAAGAAATCAGGAATTGTAAACATTAGGCTGGGAGGTCATTTCCACTCCATTTCATGGAAATCATCCATATCAGCGTCACACCTGCCTCCTCAGATGCACTCGTGCACTAGACACTAGTGAATAGGGTACAACTCATAGTAACTCATAGATGTCATCATGAAACTATACCCCAGTTCATTCCTTACATTTAGACAATGAGGTTTTCTATTAAAATTGTTCTGAAAGTTATGTTTAAATATGCAAATGACAATTATTAAAGATGCATTAATGTGCATACATTTACAGAAAAGCAATCTGAACATTGAATGAAAGCATGTTCCATGTTCTTGTTTCGTGTTGTTGACTTAGTAGAATCAAATATTTTTACAGAGGGAATTTTGGATATCTCTTTGTATCACTCCATGAATCATAAAATACTGTTAACAGCCATTAAAAAAATTCTCCATGTAATTTAAGTATATATATTGGAATAAAATGTTCTTTAAATCCAGCTATGACTGATATATGAACAAATACCTTCAGAATACAAATAGGAATGAAAGCTGTATGGAAGACGTGGATGGAGATTTCTGGCTCAGAGTCTGAGAAAAAAAAAAAATTTAGAATAAATGGACTTTCATAACAGTTTTCTGAAATGTTATGCTTAAATATGCAAATGAGGCATTATTCCAAAAATAAAAATGGACAAACTAGTCAAATAAACACCTAAATGTGTATTTTGGGCATTTTTTTCTCCCCACTAGTCTCTAAGAAGTCATGTTATGGAAGAAAAAAGATGCAAAAATGCAAAAAGTATGAGTGTCTATTAGAACTGCTATTTGACTTTATATTGTATGAGTTTCAATTCAGAAGTTTCGGATAAGTTTGCTAATGACATTTGTGGATATTTCAAAAATATTAAATAAGATAAATACTTTATGTGCACAAACCCAAAGAGGACGTAGCAAATATGTAGCTAGTTAGCACAGACATTTTATCATGAGGTGTCAATGGTGACGGTAACTGGAAACGTGCTGAGAGTGCAAAATAAGAGCGAAATGGAACCTGAGAGTGGATGACATTAAATATTCATGTCATGTTTAATAATAAAATGACAGTCATTCATACTCAATCAATTCAGAACAACAACAAAAAAAGACACCTGCAGAGATTGTTCACCTTCCATTCTGGCACAGTGAAGCACTTTGTTCTAACACGAATCATAAACACTGAAGGTAACAACATGGCAGCGGGTCACACCATTTAACACTGTGTCACTTCCACTCCAACAGAAATCTTCACAATGTTTTCTAGTTCTGTCTGCTTGTCCAACACTGTATGAAGTGTGGCGCCAACCTGACACTTAATTTAGCATATTACATATGTGCTCTTCTTACAGTGCATGATTTTTCAGCTTTACAATGCATGTCATTTTGATAATTAAAAGAGATTTTGTGTTACAAACAATAAAAGGTCTGTCACATGACTATGCAGCTAATTTATTTCAAATGTTAATTGATGAACAACAAACCATCCGACACAGACAGCAGAAAGGCTGCAGACAGAATAAACATAATGTTGCTGTTTTCAATGAGAAAAAAACAAACAAACTATTTCTTAAATGAGGTTCTCAGATTGGAGGTCAATAAACTGTTCTGACCATTCAGTGACGTTTTAATAAAGGTTTATGGTTAATTTAGCCCATTCTCACTCCCGACTCAACAGAATGTTTAAGGTCCATTAATTAATGGTTACATTTCTGGCATTTGCTTTTTAACTAAGAGTCCATCAATTAAGTAGCCAACATTTTAATATTCATTCTTTTGACGTCTTAGTTGACGTTTTGACGTCCAGGATAGCCGCGAAGTAGCATGTTAGCTTTAAATTAGTTTTATCAAATCGCTTCTTTATATTACTACATGATTAAAAAATAATAATATTTACTCAATGAGTTCATATCAAAAGGAGTGCAGTAGTAAGGAAAAGGTGTTGCAAAGGGCTTCATTTATTGAATGAACTCACAGTGAATGACTCCAAAGCCTGCATATGTAAGACAATACAGGACTGTTTCCCAACTATATCTGAGCATTTAGAAGGCGGATGGACCTTTTATTCAACACCGTCTTGTTGTGAAGTGACACATTCATGACAGTTTTTCTAATCCTAACTACGAAGTGTTGTTTGCCGAAACCTAACCTGCATTTTGTAGCATAATGTTGTCCCGACTGACATAAAAAAATAAATAAAAAAAAGTGGTGATATTGGTACGATAGATAGAACGTGGTGCTGAGCATGCAAAGAAAATGGAAAGTGTGTGTCCATTTGCATGAATCAGTAGATTTCAAGTTGGCATGTTTGTGAATCTTGTCATCCATTTTGTCCACGTGAAAAAGCAATCTCTTTGCTAAGACATGTTTGGGAAACGCCCACGCCCCCTCAACAACCTCCCTCCTCATAAACAGAACGGGGCAGGTAAAGTGCAACACCACCTCCGGGCCATTAGCTGCTGCTGTCCTTCTGAGGGAGGCATCTCTGCCAGGGGCTGTAGGGCAGCGCCAGCAGCAGGAAGAGGACCCCGCCCACGATGAGGACGGCCCCTGCACAGCCGACGCACGACACGGACCAGGAGAGCTCGTGGTGGAGAGGAACCGTGTGGTCGCTGGCCAGGAACGCCAGGACGGACTGGTGGAAGACAATCAGCGATACGAGCACCAGGACACCTGTGGAGTAGACGTTGGACATTACCACGTACGATTTGACACAATTTAGAACTCCATTATCAACATCCAGCAAACTCTCGTAGTCAAGAAAATCACATGCATTTAAAACTCAAAAGTTGCCCGGCGTGTTGTTGCTTCTACCGACCCGACAGAATAAAGCAGAATGATGCTGGCTTGAGGAAGAAGAGTATCTCTTTACTGAGAGACATGGTGATGCATATGGCCCCCATTACCATCAGGAACAGGCTGAAAAGGGCCAACATGGCCGCCGCTACGTTCAGATCTGCACAAGGAAGGAAAACAGCACCGTTATCATAAACTCTCACGTTTACACTATTTGGAAGAGATGTGAATGATTAATTATGTGCTAGTGCACATTCCTGCTAACAAATTAACTTTACAATTGTTGATATAAAAAAAGGTTTCCCACTGCATTTAAGGTAAAGATGAAACACTTGAATAACTGTAAAATCCTGTCTTGCAGCAACTCTTTTGGCTTCTGAAAGCTCTTGGGTATATTATTTAAATATTCTCGAAGTCAGAGCATAACTATAATTGAGCTGTAGCCCTTACCTGGCTCTCGGCAGAGAGGTGGCAGAGCTGATATGAACACAGTACAGAGCGACAGCCATTGACTAGTCAAATGGGACTCACGTGCATGACCATGTACTAAAAGGCTAGCCCGGGCGAACCAGCTAAACAAAGCACAGAAAAGCTCGGATCACAACTCACACAGAGGGAGAGTGACTTACTCCACTATATCTTTAGCTAATAATTGTTTTTGCTGCTATATTAATGTTCTGACTCCCGTGTATATAGAACTTTTAAACTGCACTTATTTTTTTCTCACATAGAAGAAAATTATGGGTTATTGTTACCCTCACGGAGGAAACCTTCTTTATCTCAACAATCACAATCAGAATTGATTGAAGAAATATAAAAGTATATATTAAAAAAAAAAAAACATCCCTGAATGCAACAATGATATGATGACCATATGATTTTGTGTTTGTGTTGTCATCCTCGATTTGTTTTCGGAATTTTTTGCCTTGAGAAATGTTTTTTTAATTAAGTTAATTAACTTAATAATCATTCAAATCATAAAGGACGATTTACAAGAAGTAAGTCATTTGCGGTCTCAAATCACATCCAGACAGTATTTTTATTCACTCACGGCTGTATTTATTATATCGCTATAGCGCGACGGTGATGTGTCACCAGCAAACAATTAGATTTAAATGTGCGTCTTTCGTCTCTCAGCGTATGCCACTGTGTGATCTTGATACATTATGGAGCTGCCAGTGAAATGAGAGGTTAGACGGCAGCTCGGAGACACTTGAACGAGGCGTAGGCGGAATAGATTTCAGACACTTAGAGAGCAGACAATGGCCAACCTGAAAGAGTGAGGCGAGGAGGTGGGGGGGAGGCAGAGAGAGAAGGAAAGGATGGAGAACAGGCATCAGAAGGGGAAGATGAAGGGGTGAAGGGGAGGGAGAGGTGGTGGAGGAGAAGAACAGGGCTATAGAAAGGGAGGGAGTGGGCGGATAAGGTAGGACGGCGGTTCAGAGAGGCCACGAGAGCCAGAAAGAGGTGCGTGACTCACTCTTCCGCGTTGTCTTCTGGAACATCACAGCATTTTCCCCCGTGGTGAAAAACTTGAAATAGGTGCAGTTTGATTCTGCAGGAGTGAGAAAGATGAGAGAAACATAAACATTGACAGATTAATGCGCAGACAACCTTGATGAACACCTTATTGAGATTCAAGGCGCCACATCTCGCCCAGCCCAGTACACTTTAGTCTCAACAATCCTCCATCAAGCGTAATCAGCCGTGAACGACGATGGCAATCTCGAGGTGACAGTCCGGCGCCCCCCTGAGCAATTAGCTTCACGCCGTCCCGGCAATGCGTTACAGTAATTGAAAATTTTGTCCGTCAAATAGAATGTGACACCTCTATCCGTTCCCTCGCAGATTTACCCACTCGAGCAAGAGAAACAGGCACACACACACACATCTGTTTTCATTAGCGTGATCAAAGCCACGTCCTCGGTGTTCTGGGTTGTTTTCTTCCCCACGACAGCTTTCAGCGTTACAGCACTGAGAGGAGCTGCACTCCAATCCTATTGAGGAAAATCCAATAGGGAGGTCTCTGCAACAGGCCACTTGGACAATAATTGGACTTTCCTCTGTGTATATGTTTATTCATTAAGGAAGACGTGGATCATCATGGGTGTCTTACAAAAACAAATACTTCCGGTAACAATACGTAACATTTAATGCTTGATAAATAAATCTATCATGAAGCTTTGCCAATGAGCAAAAATAACCAATTTTGGTTGGACATTTGACTTTGGGTCCACAGTATTTTTTAATTTAGCTGCTGTGTAATGTGAAAGTACCAATACGCTGTATGTTTGCATAATCTATGAAGGCTGCAAAAACCTTCTCCAAAGATTTCAATTTCTAAAGTTTGAATCTTAAAGGAGAAATCCGGTCATTTTTGACCCCATGTCCGTTGTCCTCAGGGTCATCCCGACTTATTAGAAGCAAAAAACCCGACAAAAATTGACGTTGCCTAGCCTGAGATCTGTACCTGCCTGGCAGCCTTCCAGACTCGCTCCAATGCTAACCCATTGGGGCACGTTATATCTGCTTTCCTGGGCCACAGAAAACAATTCCAAGACCTATGCAACACAGGTTGGGTCCGTACGAGACACCACGGCGCTCGTTTAGCACAAATAGTGTGGCAAAACGACATAAATACATAAATATGTGTGTTTTAGCATGAAGTTACTCACCTCAAATCACCCCGTAGAGTAGACATTAGCAGTAGACAGCCGAGCGCCTGTCGTCCCTCCCAGTCACCGCAGAAACGAAAACGTTTTTCACGTAGTTTTGATTTTGTATCCATAAAGAAACGACCGAGCAGTGCAGTCGTCCTGTCCGTAATAAATCCAGGAAGCTGTCATGTCCATATGTATGACTGTTACAACATAGCAACATAGCTTCAGCTAGTAACGTGCCGGGCGCTCGTCCGTCCCAGTCACCGCAGAAACGAAAACGTTTTCCTCGTAGTTTTGATTTTGTATCCATAAAGAAACGACTGAGCAGTGCAGTCGTCCTGTCCGTAATAAATCCATGAAGCCGTTATGTCCATATGTATGACTATGTTACAACATAGCAACGATAGCTTACAGCTAAACAGTAGCCGGGAGCCAAAACAATGCAAGTCTCGCGCAAGTTCCCGTCTGCCGTCCTCACTCTGGAGCTGTTTTCAAGCCAGTACAGTGAAACATCTTGGACAGTCGCGCGAGGGTCACTTTGTTCTCACTCTGTTGATGAGAGACTGCAGTCTGCACACGCGACACGCGACACGCGACTCCCACTCATGCCGTCAACACAACTAGCCTACTGAGACTGCGCGAGATTTGTTGTCGCTGTAGCAGCTTCAACTGTCACAAAGGCTAAGCAATCTTACTATGTAGGCTAGCGCCACTTACACTGTCATATGGACATGACGGCACTACTCGATGGAAAGAAGTTTGTCACTAGTGGCTTGAAAACAGCTCCAGAGTGAGGACGTCGGGAGACGGGAACTTGCGCTAGACTTCCATTGTTTTGGCTCCCGGCTACTGTTTAGCTGTAAGCTATCGTTGCTATGTTTCTGCGGTGACTGGGACGGACGAGCGCCCGGAACGTTACTAGCTGAAGCTTGGTTGCTATGTTGTAACAGTCATACATATGGACGTAACAGCTTCATGGATTTATTACGGACATGACGACTGCACTGCTCGGTCGTTTCTTTATGGATACAAAATCAAAACTACGAGGAAAACGTCTTCGTTTCTGCGGTGACTGGGACGGACGACAGGCGCTCGGCTGTCTACTGCTAATGTCTACTATACGGGGTGATTTGAGGTGAGTAACTTCATGCTAAAACACACATATTTATGTCGTTTTGCAACACTATTTGTGCTAAACGAGCGCCGTGGTGTCTCGTACGGACACAACCTGTGTTGCATAGGTCTTGGAATTGTTTTCTGTGGCCCAGGAAAGCAGATATAACGTGCCCCAATGGGTTAGCATTGTAGCGGGTCTGGAAGGCTGCCAGGCAGGTACAGATCTTGGGCTAGGCAACGTCAATTTTTGTCGGGTTTTTTGCTTCTAATAAGTCGGGATGACCCTGAGGACAACGGACATGGGGTCAAAAATTGACCGGATTTCTCCTTTAACTTGCTCACTGGTGCTCACAAACACATGTCTATACGGTATATAGATAGTTGGCCAATGGGAGGTTTATCCTGGACCCACCATGCAAATAAGGCTTCTGATCAGGGGACCGGCATTCGTGTCCCATGTGAGACCAAAAGTTGAACGATTCTTCATGTCACCTGAGGCATCCATATACGTTATATCATTACATCTTCCATTTTGTTACAAGAGTACTTATTTTAAGCCAAAATGTTTTTGTCAAACCTACCTATGTGGTTTTGTTGCCGGAACCTAACTGCCACTGTTTCACATTAATCACATGTAACAATGTTAACCATGTGCAATTTCTGCCTCCAGATATGGGTTGTGATATGCCATTTTTTGGTTTATTTAAATATTAAGTCTTTATGTTTTAGGAAATTATTCATATACTCCAGTATCCCCTTGCCAGGCTGGTTCTGTAAAAAAATATGTAAAAAAAAAACAACAACAAAAACAGAAAAAATTATGTTGCTACCGAAAAGCTGAGGAAAAATCCAAATGATGTATCCCTTCACTTGACCCAAAATCAACTTGTGCATTCGCTTTTTCAATAAGACAAAGTAACAGTGAGTCAGGCAGTTAGTCAGCCAGAGCATTCACACAGCCAGCCATCAAACAGTGAGCCAAGCATCATTTGTCAAGCCAGAGAGTCGGGTAGACCTCTCATTCATGCTAACTCGCCACCACAAACTGAGCTGCGCACCCAGTTTGACAAATGTCCAGTCAGCCAGCAGTCAATCATCAGATCAAAAACTCCCTCCCTCACACAGACCAGTCAGCCATCCATCCAAAGGTCAGTACATCTGAGTCACCTCCAGGTAGTTCAGCAGGTCCACAGCTCTCTCTCTCTGGGTCGATATCAGACACCCACAAGGTCTTGGTGCAGCCCTTCCACAGGCCATAGTGAGCAGTCAGACATGTCTGCAAAACCAAGATCACAGGCTTTAGCTTGAGACACCAAACTGTTTAATTTCCAACAGGAACATTACTATTTATTTAGCATGTTTATGTAGGCTACAGAATAAATCCCTTTCACAGACAAATTAATATGGACCTATGAATTAAGTCATATCAGCTTAAAGCTCACATTTATTGTCTGTATTCCAATATTTCACCTGGTTGTTATAGAAACTTTTAGCAGGGGCCAGCTCCACCCAGAACTCTGTCCCCATCCCGAGGACCGTCAGGACTACGCCTACAATGGCAACGAAGAACGCCAACTTGATCTGGTGACAGAACACATTACAAAAAAGTGTGCTGACGTTAAAATCATGGGCAGGAAATCCAATTTGAAATTACAAAAATAACTCACAATGAAATGCTTTTCTGTGAAGTAAGCAATTCTAGCTTTTATGTAGCTTTAAATGTATATAAATCTACATTTCAGAGACAATGTCACCAGTAGGCTACAGCTTAGATCCCATGGATAATGATGCAACTGAATGTCTTCTACTACTTTTGACTTGGGGCTGTAAAAAAAAAATCTGAAAATTTGATTAAAATCTAAGACAACATTTATGATACAATTTATGAAGAAAGGCTTAGGTGGACTCCATGTTTAGGCGATAAGATGTCTGTTTACTGTGGGTTTAATTTCATTCATGTCCATGTAGCCTAACAAATC
Organism: Eutrigla gurnardus; assembly: GCF_963514095.1. Lineage (NCBI taxonomy): Eukaryota > Metazoa > Chordata > Actinopteri > Perciformes > Triglidae > Eutrigla > Eutrigla gurnardus. Next base: position 4,827,875 of record NC_139928.1, on the reverse strand, counting down.
CCTCAATTCTTTAAAATAGTAATACAAAACAATGAATATTGATCAATATTCATGTACAACTGAAGAACTCCATGCTATAAGATAGATAAATGGAGAATGCAAAGGCCCACAGGGCTGACACATGTATTATTAGATTTATTTGAATCAGGGAATGGTATTAAAGCTGCCTGTCACTATTTAGTGGCTGTATCAAAGTACCAGTAAGAGCCAGAGCTCACTTGAACGTTTGAGCCAAAACGTCTTTGTGAGTCTCCCGTGGTTTATACTTGCTGCAGATATGTGAAACTAAGTCACAAATAGTCCTTGGTGAAATACTTTATAAATATAAATGAATATAAATATAATAGTGAAGTTTGGATGCTTCATTTTTTTTTTATTTTATTAAGTCAAGGTGGATTTATTTGCATTGCTTATAATTCTTAGTTTCCAGTGATACCACATTATTGAAGACTGATGGAAAACGTATCCTGGATCTCTTTAACACAACTTAACTTTGAACAACTTTAGTGTTTCCAGACAGTTTGGACTGTTGGTAAATTGATTTGAAGACCCCATGATTTCAAAACAGTATAACATGCTGCATATCTCCTATAAATAGACCATCTTCCATCGCAACTACACCACAGGACACGGTTAAGGTCCATCGGATGAAATCATGTCCATTTCCTAGTACAACATTGAGCCCCCTTGCACCCTCCCTTTCTCTGGCACTTACAAAAACAATCATGCTCCTGGCATCATCAAATGTCTGTGGATGTTCAGTACATAGGGGATGGACATTGGAACTGGAGCATAATGTGCTGTCATACACATAAAGAGAACAGCCGGTTAATTAAAAAAAGCTAAGAGCAGATATCTTACAGTAAGGGAGAAAGTAACTATCTCAAAGGGAAAGGCCATTCTCTGCATGTTGTTTTTAGTGTCCTCAGGAGATGAAATATCAACCCACCTAATAAGCAGTTGGGATGTGTGGGTGGCCTCTTGTCCTTCTGTGTTGAGATGTTGAGAGTGAAGATGCTTTTTGAAAGTGGGGACGTTTTGTCTGTTATGCATTAGGCATAGAGTATAAGGGAATGGAAGTAAGGTCCTCTAAACAATTTGTACATGTATGGGAAAATGTCAAAGTGATGAAATCTCAGCTGGTTTAGTCATCTTTGAGAAATCATATCCCACCTGCATTTAGTACTCTAATAGTGCTAATGGTTACATAATATGTTATTTCTGTAACATTACTAAACCGTGTTAGATATTTAGCCAATTCTTATTTTCTAACATTAGATCTGCTCTTGTGGAGTGTTCCTTGCCCTGTGGATGTGCATCGATTTCAGATGAAAAGGCAGCTGTATGACTGGCGGGTTCCATTGGCACCAGAGTATTTTCATACAGCCTGAGGGAGAACACACATTCACACAATATAAAAACAGTCACCTTCCCTTCCTGGGCCTCACTCATGACGTGTCCAGTTGACGTCGTCCTGCGCCGCTTGTTCCCCCCAAATGTACTCCGTCCAGTCATGAGGTTGGCCAGACCTCCTGCACCCTGGGGCGCTCCTACCGGTGCAGCAACCGTCCCTGGTGCCGCTGGACCAATTGTGCGGCCCTCCTCATCAGTCAAGAAAAAGGTAGACCACATATTTTGCCAAATTTAAAAACAATAAGAGAGCCAAGTGGGACTTAGTTTGGCAGCAACTTTGCTTGGAGCTTTTCCCCCGACAGGGATAGTTACAATTTTAGCAATAGAAAAATTGAAGATGGGAACAAAAACAAAAGGAAAACTATTGTGTATTCTTAGTCTGTGCCCATAAAGAAAGTTGACAGAAGAATTTGACAAAAAAGAAAGAGAGAAGCAAGAGAAGAGGTAGAAAGATGAACTGAAAAGAGAAAATGACTATGCTATTAGAAGTAACAGCAAAAAGAATAGCTTTAAACTCAAAAAAGTCTCCTTGGTAAAAAAAAACTGAGCACACATCTCTGGAAAGAGAGGAATCAGCCTTCTTTTGAGAAAAGGCCTAACAAAATAGTGGCTTTGATAGTAGATGCAATATAGACACATTACTCATCATCGTAAATAAAATTGACAGAAAATATGTGTAGAAAAAGTTTCGCCACTGAGAGTCGGTGGAGGTAGAAGTCAGGAGTGGATGAAGTGATGCTTCCTAGAGATGGAAATGAAAGAAAAAACAAAAGAAAATCGATGGTAAAAGTAACTATGTAAGGCATTTGTGTGTATGTGTGTGTGTCTGTGTGTGTGTGTCTGTGTGTGTGTATATATATATATATATATATTAGGGCCGGGACTTTAACGCGCTACACAAAAATTAACGCGTTAAAAAAATTAATGCATTTTAATTGCACTTATTTTTGCACCGCGGAACGTTTCTCACTGGATGAGTTTCAGGCGGACCAATTATACTCCAGCACCAACTAGCGTTCATGACTTCAGACAACAACAAACCACAGTGAACATGAACGAAGAAGAAGCTGATGAGACCGTTTTGATTGGCCCCATGGATGGGAAATTTTGTTATAAAAACGAACAGATGGAAGCGTCGATAAGAGCATGGTTGTGTACAAGCTATGCAACAAGGAATTCGCTTATCACCGCAGCACATCGAGCCTCAAGTATCACCTCAATTCAAAACATCTAGCAGCTTGCGTGGACGCTGGCGTGGTAGCTAGCGTGGAAGTTAGCCCGACTCCGAGTAAGGACCCACACCCAACCCACACTCCACCAGATGCTATTGCTACACTTAATGGCAAAAATTGCACTGGTCTGTTGGACTTGGTTGAACAAAAATAAACAACATTTTGTTGCTTAAGCTTATGTATTCAGTCATTATTCAATGGTATACTAAAAATCCATGTGAAAAAAAAATACTTTTTCACTGTTCTCAGGTCAAATTTATATGCGATTGAAATGTGATTAATTTCGATTAAATAAGTCTCTAATTAATTAGATTAATTTTTTTAATCGAGTCCCGGCCCTAATATATATATATATATATGATCACATGTACAGAGGTTCTGGTGTTTCGCACAAACTATAACGTTTTTAACATCCAAATGTAAAAGTCCGGAATAAACAGAGGAATGATGCTGGTGTACGAATTGCTATTCATCTGTGGTACAAAAATAAACCAAGAAACCAGTAAATCAGATTTAACATTGTAGACATTGAGTAGGAGATTGTATTGTGTAATGTATATAGGTTCATAAGATCTGTGCTCTCTTAAATGTTGGAGCCGTGAGCAATAATGGAAATAAATATGCTTTTTTGGGAATTTCCATCTTTGGTGTTGTTATGACAACCATAAAATACATATTTCAACAGAAAAAAACAAACATTACAGATCATGTACTAAACAAAGGTTCCACGATCACAGAGAATATTCAGTAGGTGGGAGGAAAAAATACATGAAAAGCAAACAGAGCTAGACACGGTTGTCTACTGTGATTGGAACGTTGAAACAAAATAAACTCAAATCTGGACTACTGCCTATATTCAGCTTTTTCTTCAAGTGTTACTTCTATACTGATTTTCACAACATAAATTAGTAGTAGAATAGAGATTTGACAGCCCCTTTACCTATGGCATTAACATGCAGTCCGCATCTGGGTATGTTATCAGGATAATTGGTCTGCATAGGGATCTCAGTGTATTGTAAAACCCTCTCAGGAGGTTTGATCTAGATCACTTTCTAAGGGTGCTAAGAAGAAGACTTTTATATTCTAAGTGTTTAATCTAGAACTCACCCAGGGGGGGGGGGGGTTCTTCAAAAGCAATTGGTTCTGGGTATAACATCAGCCCTTCAGGAAGGACCCTTTCAAAACTGTTATTTCAAAGACTGCATAGCGAAGGCATGACCCGCCCTATACTCTGCCTCTGATTGGCTTACCCTGATATTCTTACCCTAACCAATCTTACTTTTCATGCCAAAATGTAACCAATCCAACCAATGAATGCAACAAGTGCTAGGGTCATGCCTATAGTAAGTAACATAGGATTCGTAATTTAGCGACCTGGGAAGCTCTCTACAAGGCTTCCGGCTTCAACCAGCTGTGCATTAAGATACAATCACACTGCAGGCTAAATGTCAACTAAATATCCTTTTAATTACTTGGTTTGGAATGATCCATTTACAATCTTTCATGTCCTCCATCTGATATTCTTATGGAGTCTAAATACCATTATTTTAAGTCACTTTAAGCAAATGAATGTAATGCAATGCGTGCATTCTGATATCAGGGTAAAATGGGCCATTGCTGCCAAAATTAGTGAAATGTAAAAGGGTGGCAGGTTACCGGAACTCTAATGAGTCCAAGTAACTTTAAATTAAAAGCATTGGTTCCTCTTTGTCAGTGTGAGCTTCTGTTAGAAGAAAATCATAGAACCGGAGAGCGCTTCCTCCAATCACAAACACTTATCTGTACTGTCTGTTCTGCTTTTTCAGGACAGAAAAGTAATACAAAAGCACTTAGCATCGTGGAATCACAATCAATTATCTATTTTGAGATGTTATGTGACAGCAAACACATTTAAAAAAAACAGTCCGGACGCTGAAATCATAATTTGCTTTCTATTCTGAGACGCTTTGTGGTACTTCAGTAGCACAAAAACACTCATGATGTTCAAGCCATAAACAATTATCTATTCTCATACAGAGAAGCACTATGATGGAGAAATCACGCAGCTACGCCGACGATGAATTGAATCTTAAACCCTTATGTCAGTAGGGTGAAGGAAGCACCTGTCCTGCAGCGTTCCACCAGGATGTGGTGACAACAGACATGACATGGAGCCCTCCCTCCTGTTAGCAAAAATTAAACACTTCCCCTGGGAAGGACACACGACTTTACTTCCCATCACCGTCTGACAAGTTAACAACTGAGAGAGGGTGAGTTAAGGTTCGTTTTCCAGCAAAGTTCTTCATGTGATAATGATAATAATAAAAACATGACACAGCCATTCAGTTTCAGTTACCAAACACCTCATTAAAATAGTCCATAGTTAGTATTAATGCATCTATCAAATAATACATTTAAGCTGCAGTAGTACACCATATAAGGAAATGTGCCAATGCATTAGATGCTTCATGTAAAATGTATTCTATGCAGAAACTGTAAAATACCGGAGTCATAATTGTATAAAAATAATAATATAATAATTCAAATTATATAAATAAAAAAAAATGAAAATTGTCACAAATACATTTTACACTTTTATGATCTTTGTTTTATGTGTTATCATGGAAGAGGCCTGCTTTTTGAGAGAGTCCTGAGCAGAGGCATAAATACATAATAATAAATTAAAGGAAAAAAGGTCATATTTCAGTTGGGTAAATTATGAAAATATACCTTCAAACTGAAACCATTAGATTTTACAAACGATAACTTGCAATCAGCAGCATACCACTTAATGGTCAGTTGATGTTGAATCTACACTCAAAATTCTCATCTCAGTACAAATATTAAATATAGATCCTCTGATTTAAAGTGTATTAAGATGTTATAATGACTAGAAGTAATAGAACAAAAGAACCAGTGATAGTCAAAGAAGTAATAGTGAAAGTAATTTTAGTAGTACTTTAGCAGGCATGTGCAGCAGCTGCAGGAATTAAAACCTGCAACATTTGTATTACATGGGATATATCATACCCTGCTATTGGGACAAACGACGAATATTGATTGCATTTTTCACTACTCGATTATTGTGTTGTATGTTACCGCACAGTTCCTGATATGTCCAACACTAAAGCAAGAGTTATAAATGCAACACCTGAAATTACATGACATGTGAATATGTCATGGAAAAATATATATTCAAACCTAAAAGAGTGCGTGCAGTATGCCAAAATGGAAGTGATGAAAGTCTTTCACTGTGGGTTTAAATGTACAAAACGACGGTAAACAACACAACAACACCCACTTTGCTACTGAAATGTGAACACTGCTCTTTTAATAAGGCATCCAATCGGCCTCACTGGAAAGTAGCATCGAAGGAACTCATTACGGCTGCTGTGACCAGCGACAAACACTCTTTCACAAGTTCACTCTCTTAAAATATCTCCAAAAGTAAGCCCACATGGAATTGTCTCAGAGAAAAAAGTATATCAAAGCAAACTGGAATCCATAAACACTCATCATAGACAATGTTTGAAGAAGGAGCCTGTTCAGTTTTACCCACCAGCGCCCCCCCCCCCCCTCCCCAAAAGAGTTCACCATCCAAAAAAATATAATTTTGAAATGAAACACATTCGTTTTATTAACATTCTTTAAGACGAGCAGCTTGCTCCACAACTCCCGCCACCATTTCACAAATATCAGAAGAATGACATGAACAAGTTCCTGACCTGGTTTTTGTGTGTGTGCTTCTGGCCGGTGTGACGGAGGCCGTGGTGAGGAGAGGGAGTGAGCAAGGGTAGAGAGAGAGAGAGACAGAGGGAGGGGGAAATGAGGGTGGAGGTCGGAGTCGGTGTTACGTCCGAGGTCGGGGGCGGGTGTGTGTGTGGAGGTGAAAGAGATCATCAGCTAAATGCCCCTGTGTGTACTGTATTTGTGTGTACAGCATATGCACACATACATATAGGGTTGCAGTGTGTGTATCAGTATCCAGTACATTTTCTTCTCTATTTTTGTGTTTTCAAAAAGAGCAGAAAGAGAGGTCCACTGTTGGTAATGTAAGTATGTATGTGTGTGTTTGTCTGTATGTGTACATGTGTGTGGGCAAGTAAATTAATCTGTTTGTTTATGCTAACGTGGACAGAGTGCTGGTCTCGGCTTTAAAATGTACTTGTGTGGAAGTGTGGCACACCAGACACACACACACACACACACACACACACACACACAGACAAGTGCAAGACCTTATCTGTGTGTGTGTGCATGTTTGTGTGTGTGTTTGTGTGTGCGTGCGTGTTATGCCTCCCTCCTATCTATTTTTGCCGCCCACCTGTTAATGACATTAAAGCCGACCCTGGGGGGGGGGGGGGGGAGGGCTGCAGCGGGGGGCTTCTGTCAGCTCGACTCTGGCTGTGAGGCTCATGTCTGAGGCCGTCGCCCCAACGTCCCGCTGATTGAGGAGGGAATTGTAGATTCACCACCTTGAAAACAAGTTATACTGCCGGCTGCCTCACGTGGTTGGATTCTGGAGCTGCGAGATCGTTTCCAACCGCACGGTGAAACGGTCACATCCTGTTGCCTGCTGACACATGCAATGCAGCAGTTTATACATTTTTTCTGACTAAAACATGACTGTCTTTAGGACTTACTCTCAAAGAAAAGGCTGGAAGTGTCATATTCAACACGTGAGCGAAGTGGACTATTGAGATCGACACAAGATGCATTATGAAAAAGTACAATTATTTCTTGTCTGGGAATCTGCATGACTTTAATAAGCAGCAAGGCATGTCCATTACTATTGCCAGCCAATCACAGATGTAGCTTGTGAACATTGTCACAAACTACTTAATTAGAGCTGAGCATTGGGACCAAAACACATTTTTACCAAGCTGTTTCCGTGACGCGAGTTTCATGCAAGAGTATGAAAAAGTTTCGCAGAATTTTTATAAATGCCTGTATTATCAGGTCAACACATTTTTATAAATGCTTGTATTATTAGGTCTACAAGTGTTGACAAGTGTTGACCTGATAATACAAGCATTTATAAAAATTCAGCGAAACTTTTTCATACTCGTGTGAAACTCGTTTGACGGAAACAGCTTGGTAAACACGGAAGTGGCGTCTATGCTGCGGTAGCGTTAGCAGCAGAGGATAGAAGCTATCAGTGTTCTTTTAAATAAACACCTGGTGTACTTACAAACTTTCAAATGCCTCGTTTTGTGAGTACAGACCCTATGTGTACTACTGCAGAAGTTTGGTAACATTCCATGCATTATTAGTGGGGTCATTTACCAGATATACATAACGTACCATCGTGCCAGTACTAAGCCATTCGGCTGATAGCCCTATCTTGACCAATGTTGAATTCTGTTGACTTTAATACAATGACACTTTGCAACAAGTTCTCAATGATTATGTGCTCGACATATTGAAGCACCAATCCACCTTGTGGCCATTAGAAAAAAAAAACACATAATTTAAAGGGACAGTGTGTAACATTTAAGTAATTCATGAGCTAAATAATAATATCAATATCTTCATTCACAAATAGGTCCTCATAAGTGTATAATTACCTCTGCCAATAATCTGATTTATCCTTGTAAGCGAATAATTTCATATTTGTATTTACATTGGACAGGTAAGTCCTCAGGAAGCTTCCATGTTGTTCGCCATTTTGAAGACTATAACCGCTGAGGAGGCACATGACGCCTAAACGCAATTTTGTAGAGCAATTTGTGACACATTTGTGTTTGTTGTGTCTAGTTGTTAGCTCGTGCTATAGGCTACGATATAGTCATGGAAGGCTACCAAAAATAAACCAAGTCTGGCGGATCGAGGGCACTCTGTCAGATTTTGAATGTTTACAACTCTCACACTCCTCCCCCAAGACCACCGAGCTCCTTCCCCTCGACTTCGTGCCCTTTGAAATCCCTTAGATCACGGCACCTTTGAAACGCGGCTCCGATGTTGACTCTGGTTTTATCACAGGCACCGTCGCAATCTTTCTTTTTCTTGGTTGTTTTGGACCTCCTCGTTTCGCCTCCCCCCTGTGATAGTGGAATGACCCGAGGGGGGAGGGGCTCTGTGTGTGAACGAACTTAGCCCTGCGTGCCGATCTGGGCGCTGTCGATTTTTGCAAAACAAACAGGCTCTATGTGCACGTAGAGGCGCGTTTTATTTCTAAAACCGGATGATTTATGTTGTTCTATCGGAGCATATTGTCAGCTTCGGTGAATATGATCAAAAAAATTTTGCCGACTGGGACTTTAATGCAAAGTGCTAGTGGACTAGCTGGCTTTGCACAAACATAAAAGTATTGTTTCATTTTTCATTAATCTGATCGAGGGTCACTGCCTGTTCTGTTTGCTGACTGAGAGTAAGAAAGGGAGAGAATACTGCAGTCAGATGTGCCTGGCATCGTGATAAACGGTGTGTGAGCAAACAAGAAGGTCAGCCAGACAAAGAAGGACCAAGAGGGAAGACTGAGTTGATTCAGGGAGAGAAAGATTCAGTAGAAGATGGAAGAAGAAGAAGAGAGAGAGAGAGAGAGAGAGGAAAGAGAAGAACCAAAGAATGATGGACACGTGAGACAGGCTCAGACAGTTACCTCACCACTGAGCCGGAGCAGCCGAATTAAAATGCACATCATGCTGAGGAGGATGGAGGCTGATGCAGAGCAGCTCAGTTATCAACATACATTTTCAAAAGGATTTATAGTCAGCTGGAAAGCTAATGGCTAATACGGGTTGAACACCAGTTAACACTTTTATGGGTAATACTGTGACTGGTGAATACAAAAAAAAAACATGATAATGCAATGAATTCTGTTTCAACCTTCTGTTGGGACCTAACCGTTAGGACTACACAATGCGGCCTACGGAAGCCTACACATGCGGCCAGGACAAAGGGACAAAGGGGATTAAAAACTACACCGCCATTTTAGTTTCACATCTCACCCAGGTGAGAGATGCGACGCCACCCAACGAGTGCCCCATTGGCTGACATCTTCAGGGAACCCCGGGGGGTCCCCTGGAGCGGCCTGAGCTTTATAAACCGAAGCCGCCCGGAGAACGCTCTTCTTCACTCTTACTCCGACTCCTACTCGGGCGTCTCTTCCTACAACCGGCGCAACACCACGTTGCAACGGGAGGCGACCCCCTCCTGCAGCGCACCGCTGCAACAAGAGGAACCAAGCCGGTTCCTGCCTTCCAGCTACCAGACGCTGTCTGAAGTAAGCTGACTAAATCGCCAAGCCGCGATTATATCACCGCTCGTGGAAGGAGGAAACACCAACTGTTTTCTTTATTTGAGTTTGATCAACGAGAGGAAACCCGCTCCGCTCTCGTCTGGACGAAGCCGACTCATCACGTCCCCCGCTGATGCCGGGGACTCACGAACCACCGCCGTTACGGAACGCCGTCATCGTCTTACGCAACGATACCAGTAAGAGGCTATCAGTCTGGGCAGAGACACAAGTGATAGTGTAGGATATGCTTGTAATTCTTGTTAATGTGTTCTAAGTTCTGATCGCGGACCGCCGAGTCCGTTGGTTCATGTGCTGCTGTATTTGAATACTGATCGTGTACCCACGCAGCTGGGTTGATTTCTGTAACAGTGTTTGCGACTAACCTCCGCCATATTCGCGAGCTCAGAAAGCCTCTACTATCAGTTAAAAGACCGGTCTCGCGGAATAAATGCCAGTTTATTCACTCGAGCCCGTGTGATAGCAGCACGGCTTTCTGTCTCTCCGAATATCGCTCGCGCATCCTCTCTCTCTTTGTTTGTGTCCCGCTAAACACACACACACATACACGCCGCACACACGTGTTCAGAGCCAGCTGTTCCCGGCGGACGCTAGGGACATAGCTACATCTGGTGGCTACATACGGCCATCTCTCTCTCTCTCTCTCTCGCGCTACTCCATCGAACCTCAGTGGCTCCGCCCCTGAACGCTGCGAGGAATAGCTCCACCTCTCTCTCTCTCTCTCGCTACCCCATCGAACCTCAGTGGCTCCGCCCCTGAACGCTGCGAGGAATAGCTCCATCTGGTGGCCGCCCATAGCCATCTCTCCCTCTCTCTCTCTCTCTCTCGACACGCACGCACGCACACACACGCACACGCACATGCACACGCACGCACGCACACACATACGCACACACACACACACACACACACTCCACGTGTGTATCTCCCTTTGTTTAAGCTTAGCTTTGTGTGTTAGGTAGTTAGGTAATAAGGCTTTGTTAATTGCAGTGTTATTGATTGTGATCATTATTACTGATTTTAATAAATCTTATTATATTATAACTAGCGGTCTCTTGTGCTTGTTGTGTATATGTCACTGGATAACAGCAGGTTGTGAAGGCTAGTGCTTGAATTTCACGCCCTTCTTAATTGTTAGATTGTTTTATGCTTCCATGCCAATGATCACGATGATTGGCATGTGAGTATAAAACCTTTATATTGAGACTGAATACAGTTTTAGGTTATCTTTTCCCTGATCCCAGGGTGGTGCCCCGTTTATTCATGATTATATCATGATAATATATTAAATATAATTATTAATACCGATAATCATATTGATATTAATAATTAACTGTTGATAACCAAATCTGCTCCTGCTACAACCCCAACACTTCCACCTTCTGTTTTGATTCATAAAGCAAATCAGTTGATTTTCTTCCGAAACTGAGCACGAATGAATGCATGCATTGCTTCATTTATTGATCTCTTCTGATGCTGAAATCTACGACGGCGTATTAGGGCCAAGTATGAAAAAAAATAAAGAATTACAGACCGAGGGGAGGGGGGTAATATTTCAAGAAAAATGTCGCAGATTTATGAGATTAAAGTGGCACATTTACGAGAAAACAAAGTTGCAGATTTACGAGTTTAAAAAGTGGCAAATTTACGAGAAAAAAGTCGTAAAAATAGTGTTTTGTTTTTTTCAAGCAACCTCAACACAACCACAGACGCCGATGCTAACAACCGACATTTATGCTAGCTAACTTCCCATGAATGTCGCTTTTATCTTTCTTATTAATCCACAACACTTTGCTAAGGTCCTTAGGGTGATTGCTGTTGATGGTTAGTGTTGGTTAATTTTTATGGGCCAAATTGTCATCTTATGGGTGTTTGGTGATTGGGTGGTTTGGCTAAGCTAGCGGTAGGTCATAGAGGAAGTAAACACCTAGCTTGACCCGGATGTTTGCCGTTGCCATGACAACAAGTGAAAGCTACCAGTAGCTTAGCCAATACACCAGATCAATAAACATACATAAGATGACAATTTGGCCCATGTAAAACCAACAATAACCATCAACAGCCATCACCCTAAGGACCTTAGCAAAGTGTTGTCACACGTTGGGATGGATTAATTAGAAAGATAAAAGCGACATTCATGGGAAGTTAGCTAGCATAAATGCCGGTTGTTAGCATCGGCGTAAATTTTTGGCTTGTAAATCTGCGAGTTTTTTCTCGTAAATTTGCCACTTTTTAAACTCGTAAATCTGCAACTTTGTTTTCTCGTAAATTTGCCACTTTAATCTCATAAATCTGCGACATTTTCCTCGAAATATTACCCCCCTCCCCCGGGTATTTTAATACTTGGCCCTAATATGCCGTTGTAGAAATCAGTGAATGTGTGGTTTTGTGAAATGTTTTTTTTATTTTTTATTAATTGCTCTCTTTAACAACACTGTGATGTGTTATTGCAATTTTATAATCGCTGTTAAACTTACTTTCCTTGTTTTATTTGAGCTGTTATTCAAACAGGACAAAGGTGACTTCACACAGAACTTCACAGCCACAGTGCACAGGAGCAACTGAAGGTTTTGCGCTTTGTTCAAGGACAATCGGACATTAAGTGTTCAGGAAAAAGAGTCTTATTATTCACGTTCTCCTCCTTGCTCACTCAGCCACTCAGGCTACATGAACCAGTGACCCTCCGGTGGGCTGACTCCTCATCAGCATAATATTAGCTTCCAATAAACATAGCTGCTGTATAAATGTAGTCATGTATCTTTTATGGAATACGGTGGGACTAAATCTGTCTGTGCATCAGTCCCCAATGCAGTAGTGTGCCTTAACCATAAGATGGCACTCCCTGGCAGGGAGGCATGCATGAAGGGATGGGTGGAGGGCGAATTACTGAACCCTGAACTTGTGGGTTGCAGGGAGGTCTGATGGGATTACAACAACTCAAAGGGGCAATAGGATTCATTAGGCTGTATGACCTTTTGGGGATAAAGCACATTTCAGGTTCATGTTTGGAGCCTGAGAATATACACTTTCTTGTCATATACCAAACTGCATCTGATGCACAGTTCGAGTTTTGCCCAAACCTTTTTGCCCAGGAAAGGCAATGCTTATTTGTTTGAACCCTTGTCAACTTTTTTTACAGCAAAAAAAGAGCAAACCTAAGACGGCGTATTAGGGCCACTGTAGAAAAAAAAAAAAAAAAAAAACAGAACCGAGAGAGGTGGGCAATATTCTGAGAAAAAAAGTGGCAAATTTGCTAGTTTATTATGATGCTAAAACAATTAACCAACAAAAACGATCAACAGCCATCACCCTAAGGACCTTAGCAATGCATTGTCACATGTTGGGATGGATTAATTAAAGAAAGAAAGATAAAAGCGACAATCATGGGAAGTTAGCTAGCATAAATGCTGGTTGTTAGCATCGTAATAAACTAGCAAATTTGCGGAAAAAAAGGAAAAATTTCCACAATGTAACAAGCATGGATGAAATTGATACATCTTTACAGGATTTTTGTAAATTGGCTTATGGTATTTATATTATTTCCCTGCAGGCGGCAACCTCTGACTGTGAGAAACAAACCAAAGTGTCTTAAACGAACGTTCTTTCTAATGGCCAGCAGAGGGCGACTTCAAAAGAAGTGTATGGAATTCTGAGAAAATGACCTTACTTCTCACTTGATTTATCATCTTAGTAAAGATTCTAAATATGACCTTGTGGACTTCTGAGATACAGCATGATGTTCACTTAGTAAATGATGGTCCCATTTAAAGTCAGCTAGACCCTAAAGCAGGATATGCTTTAGGGCAACTGTGACAACGTCCACTTCTTATATCCATTCTATGATGCACCTGCATGGTATTCGCGTGATTCGGCCTCAATGGGCTAACTGCCTAAACATCCGAGGGATCTTACTAACGATGTCACTAATGTTTTTATCATTTCAGACATTCGTAGACTAAGTAATAGTAAAAGTGTTTCTCCCTCACAGGTTATAACTACATTTAAATCACAGAGCTCATTCTCGGACACCAAATCCCTGGTGATCTTGCAAAAATCCAATTACACTTTTTCAATCCTCAGACTCAGCCGCTGTAAATCAAAAAACGATGATGTTACAACTACACTTCCAAACAAAGATGAAAGCCAGCAAGAAACCTTAAGGGTTCTTTGAAAGATAACCAGGAATGTATAATAAAGATTTCTGAGACATCAATTTAATCAGAGGCTACACAAGAGGCCCAAAGGAAGTTACATTACCTTAATCAGGCGTTGATATGGCTACACTTTATCAGATGTGTTTTCTGACACCATGATTTGGTTTTATAAGAGTAAAGGCTCCGATTATGAGGACTGACTGTCTCCCAAACAGTGGATCAAACAGGGGGATAGCAGTTCTACACCAACAAAAAATGTAATCATGCATCAGTATGTCTTCCTTCATTTTGCTTTTGCTTTTTTTGTTTTGAACCATACAAATAGTAGACTGATCAATGTAGGTTTAACGTAACCTTCAATGAAGTTGCAAGCTCAGTTAGCTTGGTGAAGGTGAGATTCCAATATATGTATTCATGTATTTCTCAAAGGTCATTGTGTTAGCACAGTGAGAGCAGAGATGTGTCAGCTGCTTCTCTTGTGCCTCTCATGAAGTTAAGTTAGTGGCTTAAGCAGAGAGAGAAAAGGAGGTCACCATCAAGGCACAGAATTAGAGAAAAGCGGAAAGATATCGTTCAAAAAAAGTTTGGAAACAGAAAAGGGAGCTTTTAAGGAAACAAACGGAGATGATGGCAGCCCGCTGGCGTGTCTAATCAAGCTCATCTCATCTCTCTGGTGATGTACAGACGTAGGTACACAAACAATAGAGACACAATTTTCTCTGCAATGTTCTGTTTGTTCTTCACTTCCTCTGTGACCACGTTATTCATCCAATTCCTCCCTCCACCGGCAGCTGTCCTCTGTTTTCAGTTGTTATCGCATGAAAGACAATTAGACGTAATTGTCCACCTGCGTCAGTGGTGGCCTGCAGGTCACGGTCCAAATAACCAGATTTAAAAAAAAAGTTTTGTGTTGATGATGTGTTACGGTAATTGTGGCAGAACAAAACTCAACAAAGCCAGCATCTTTAGTCTTTATAAAGTCTTTATAAACACACATTAGAGATACAATTGTCAGATTGTGATGTACCTTCAAATTATTTGTAAAACTGTTAAAGCCTCCTTTTTGTTCCATTGTTCCATTGTTCCATTGCAAGTAAACTGCTTCGGAAACTTCTGGTTGTCTGTTTGGCAGAAAGAATGAGAAGTAAAAAACTAGCAAATCATCAGCGCTTTTCTAGCTAACTAGCTACTCAAGGTGCTTCACATACTACAGTCACTTTTACCCATTCACACACATTCATACACTGATGGCAGAGGAGCCGCCTGCACATCAGGATCTAACACATTCATACACATTCACACAACGATGGTGCAGCATCGGGGGCAATGGGGGATTCATTATCTTCCATCCATCCATTTTCTACCGCTTATCCTGTATATTCCGGGTCGCGGAGTCGGCTGGAGCCGATCCCAGCTCTCATTGGGCGAAGGCAGGTACACCCTAGACAGGTCGCCAGTCTATCACAGGGCCAACATGTAGAGACAGACAACCATTCACACTCACATTCACACCTACAGGCAATTTAGAGTCACCAATCAACCTATCCCCATCCTGCATGTCTTTGGACTGTGGGAGGAAGTCGGAGAACCCGGAGAGAACCCACGCTTACATGGGGTGAACATGCAAACTCCACACAGAAGGAATACTTGTATATTCGGTATCTTGCCCAAGGATACTTCGGCATGCAGACTGGAGGAGCCGGGATTCGAACCGCCAATCTTCTGATTGAAGGACGACTCGCTCTATCTCTGAGATATTTGAAAGGAACAGCTGTGAAGGACGTGATAATTTACCGTCTGAAACACTTCTTCATGCCTTGCTTGTAGATCAACAAGCACTTGTCTTTGCAAAACCCATTGGACCAATCCTACAGTAAAATATCCGCTTGTAGTGACACCCACAGGGTGATGATTCTTTACCGCGCCCCTCATTGGATTTGTTTATTAATTCCGTCATGCATTTGATTCCCAAGCTGTAGCACTTATGATATTTGATATTTTTGCTGTTTGCATTAATCATTATATCATGAGCCTCAAAAGGTGACTCTTGCCTGTTCAAATCATTCGATGATAAGATAATGAAACAAATAAGACGAGGACAATAACAAAGAAAGTTTGACGCGCTTAGTTTATGAGAAGCAACAGGAACACAAACACAAGCACTTGATTTCATGCAAATATCTTGCACATAAATCTGAACCTGACAGGAATATCATAAAAGCTCAGACAAACAAATCTCGTCTGAACATGAAATGTCTGAACATTTGACATTGAGAGGGAACAAACGGCAAACATTCATTATTGTAACAATCGGCTTTCAAAAGCAACAGAAGCTCACTTTATTTTACAACTTGGCCCTCAAATAGCTGAAATCAGACATTGTTCTTGTTCACAGGCCATGCATTTGTAACAAAGTAGCACGGCAGCTTGTGTGAGTTGTAAATCAAATGTTTTATCTGAAAATACAGTTTTATTTTTCCACAGTTTGAACAGAAATATTCAAATGTATTCATAGTTTTATTCCTATGTAGTTGTGTTTTAACATTTAAAAGAAACCTATTATGTATCTGCCAGTCCTCCACTGCCTGAAATGCTTTTGCCACATGAAGAGCTTTGTTTAATTCTGGCATGAATACATTTGGGGATAAACTAATTTCCTGACATCTATCACTCAGCAGCACTAGAAAAAGGGAGCTGGTCTGCAAAAATAGCACCATGGACTCACCGGCCCTACTGACAGCATATGAGTTCTCATCCATCAACCGCAAAAGTCATTGCATTTACACACCTACAGAAAAGCCAATCATGGTTAAAAACCAGAATATATATGTGATGCTTCCTGGTTCCATATTATTTTCCTTGGATACATTTTAGAGCCTCATTTCAAAGTAAAGGCTTAATTTGTTAACAACTTTCATCACTAACCACTATTTAATGTATCACAACCTCACAGAACCAGAGTTAGCAGCTTAAAGTGCAGAAGCCACATGTAGCCTCCAATGCTACATTTATTTAAATGTATGAAAATGTTTAGAAAATAGTATTTAAATCAATTAAATTTAAATATAGACATGTTTCAAACATGAAAACTTTTGAACCTATTGATCATTAAACTCGGGTTCAATTCCAGCATCAGACCCTGAGCAACACACTGAGCCGTGACAAAAACCAGGGGTCTGATCAAATCCTTTCCTTACTGTCTGTATGTCTGACCCATCCATCATAGAGCATTTTCTCTGAGATTTTATATCATAGTTAGATCAAAGGCAGGCGCTTCTCATGCAGATGTGAAAGGGTAACTTACGTTGGTGTCAGACTGATAAAGTATCAGAGGTCAGACGTAGGTTTTTAACTGAAGAAATTAAGTTTGACACTGAGTGTAGATGAATCATTTTTAGTGCTCAGTGTTTATATTTTTCCTTCTCAAAAGTAACCCTGTAGAATACAAATTGACAAATTAAACTTCAACATTAAAAGCCTTGATTAAAAGACTGACTCATAAGAATTAGGGCTGAAACGATTACTTGAGTTATTCGTGTAACTCGATTACAAAAAATGCTTGAGGCAAAAACTATGCCTCGAAGCTTCGTTAAATACCGGGACAGGTGGGTGGTGGTCCGAGCAGCCCCCCTCCCCTCCCCCCAAGGTCTCAGCGTCAGACAGCCACAAACCGGAGCAGTGAGGAGTCTGACATGATAGTAACATAAACACTGCTTATAATATCACCAAAGACTAGCATTATGAGTTAATTTTTTAACAATTTAGGTTATTTTGATTTCTTGTTTGTGTTGAGATTTTAAAAAAGCGAAAAACTTCTCGTATTTATTCCTGTTTATAGTTATTGACTGAATGTGTTAACAGTGTATATAACTATATATAATTTTCATTTTTTATTCAATGGAATAATCGGAAGATTACTCGATTACAAAAAGATTTGATAGCTGCAGCCCTAATACGAATATTATTCATCATCAGAGCAAAACAACCAAAACATATTTCTCCCTCACTTAAGATGTCACTTTGTACAATGGCTGCTTTCACTGAGACAAATCTTTTAAGTGTTTCATTAATGCCCATTTCATGCTTTGAATGATTCTTTTGAATAGTTGTAAAAGAAAGTTTATGGAGTTCATGCGAAGTGCATTTATCGCGTTGTGGATGAGGACAGGGAACAAAGTGAGGCGGCGCAGGTTGCTAATGACTTGGCAAACAGTGAACACATAACCACCGACAATCCGGTTCCGTTTTAGCTACAGTCTGGCATATTTTTAGCATGTTTCTATGTATGGAACAAACCATAACTATGACCCAATCTGAAAGTCACAGTAGTAACAGTTAAGTGGCTGGCCTGCTGGCTGTCACTTAGCTGCCCTGAGCAGAATAGCAGGGGTCAGAGAAGAGGAAAGGACCTGGATTTAGCCTGCCCCGGGGTTAGGAGGCCAGTCTCAAACAGGCTTATGAAACATACTTAGGTCCAGACCTGTATGTAAGCTGGAACGTTTACTGGTGACCCCTGCGTCACCCCAACACCACTCATGTGGAGATCACAAACACACCTTTAATAGTTGGTTCCAGGCGAAGAGGCTAAATCTTAATCAATAAAAATCACCATGACACAAGGTATTTTATACAATATTTTTTTTATATTTCAAGTTTTCTGTAATGTTATGTTTAAAAATACAAATGGTCCATTTTATCTTGCTGATAATGTTCATACATGTCCAGAACACTGACTGAATTCAGATTAAGATCATTGTTTCATTTTGTGGACATTTTAGAGTTTTGCAGAGGGGAATTTGGAATAACTCTTTGTATCACTCAATAAATTAGAAGATACTGTCAACAGCCATGAAAAAAAATATCCATGTTTTTTATATCAAAATGTAACAAAGCCCCAAAACGTTCAGAATATAGATAGGAGTGAAACCGGAAAGATTGGTGGATGTAAGAGCTGATGAAGTGGAGAAAAAAGAAGACATTAGAGGTAAATAATACATAATCAACTGGAGAAGTTTCATGGTAATACTTACATTAAGTTTTTCTTTATGTTTTCTGAAAAGTCCTGATTTAATGTGCAAATGAGGGATTATCTAATGGTGACTTTTGTTGAATTTAAGAGAAATCTAGATGCAATAGACAAAGTAGTTAATCTGAGAGAAGACAAAAGGCCCAAAATCTCAAAGTGTGAATGAAAATCGAATTAGTGCATGCTTGCATTTCCACACAAACCATATATAAATACCAATAATAAGAAGAGCTTTGTCATGCTAATCATGACAAATTAATAAGCATGCAACATTTAAATTAATTTAAAAGTTGTGTGACATTTGAAGCTAATTATATGTCACTCCATTTGGATGTTCATAGTGAGACATCAAGACGTTTCCCGTAGTTATAATTTCAGTGTAGAACTCAACATTCCCTTGTTTTAAATCAAAAGCACAGTAAATGTCTCCAACTCAAAGAGGAAACAATGGCTTCCTTCCACCACCTTTTTCTACACCCACATGTTGCAGAAAATAGACCAGAATGCAATGCAGACATAATACCGGCTTTTGTGTAGTTCTCACTTTTCTCCTAGACTGAAACTACCTTTAACTTTCACACTCTTCTACTACCACAACCACTCTCCACCTACATGTAAACCCACAAGTGAATGCAACACATTTAAGTTCTGTCACCAGGGAGTTGTAGGAAATCGTTTCTGCTGCAGAAGTGCACAAGGACGGATGAAGATGATGGTGAGTTCACAAACGCCTGGACAACATGACCAAACATTAACATCTCTCTGAGAGTGCAACACGACATAAGAAGCTAAGGAAGAAGTCAGGTGATGTTGCTATAGGGCAACAAAGTCAGAGACAAAACATTGGATTTAAGAACCCCATTTGGTTTCCATTTCTAACCGAAAGTAAACTTGTTTTGAAGGTTCCCAAGTCTATAATGGTAGGCTACAACTGATTCTTGCTTGCTTTTTTTCATTATCCTGAATTATGATATTCATTACTTGTTTTTACAGTCCCTTGTTTTTAAGTCTCTGGTAATGTTGCGTTCTTTTAGTGGTAATGCTCCATCCAAGTAATCTGATCACATTTTAAATGGTGTCCAAACACTAAAGTTAATTGGTTGAATTGTATTCTGATGATAAAGTATAACATTGTGTAGCTTTTGTATAAAAGAAAAATAATGAATTGGAAATCATGGTCCAAATATCAAGCTATTTTCTCCAGGAATGTATCAGCCATAGTTTCCTCCTGTAGCTAATATAGTGCAGGACAAGATAGCTGCGGTTGATCTATCGGCACTTGTTGAGCAGACTAAGAGGTTTCAGTTTCCGCTCTTTACATGCAAAGTGTCTTTTAGAAATAAACTGACAACATAGGTTTACATACGCAAAAAAAAACACTTCAATGGAGTCGAATGAGCAGTACATTTCTGTCATCTTAATAAATATTACAATCCCTGACAAAAACAACAGCTGCTACATACGTTCACTTAAATCACATATTTGGATTGTTGTGACATCATTTGTAGACATCATTTGTCATCCGGCCGATCAGGTATGTGGGACTTTTCCAGTCTGGGTCTTCTGCCATAGGGGAGTGCAGGCAGCTGCTGTGAAGCACTTAAAACTGTAAATAGGGGGATGAGAGTCGTAGACGCTGGGTCAACGCTAAAGGCTCAACCGAATCTTCAATTAAAAGGACTTCAGATGCCAAAGTGTTTGGAGTGAATTCAAATACAGTTTGACCCAGATCTGGGATTTCACAGGAAGCGTGTACAGACAGTTTAAGATGTTGAAATGTGTTTACAGAGTTTAAAAAGACCATTTAAATACCACTGTAGAACATGTATTTCATTTTATTTTACTATAGTTTAATATTTTATATTTGGTGACCCACGTCAGTTCATCGGTTGATTACTTATATTAAGGCAATAATGTTTTTGTATTACAAGTTTTCTCAATTTTATGTTTGCATATACAAATGAGACATGATCATATCTAATCCATGCTCATTTTCAAAACAGTAATCTGAACATTTGATGAAGCCAGGTTTAATTAATTGTGTTTGCATAATAGAGTTAAAGGGGATTTTTGATATTTCTTTTTATCATTCATCAGAAAATACTGTCAACCGCCATAAAATATAAATTTTCAGCATTTTTAAAGTAATAAAATCTTCCATAAATTAGACTATGAATGATATATGAACAAACCCCTCTGTAAAAAATGTGAGAATATAGATTGGAATAAAACTGGAAAGTTGGTGGATGTTAGTCCTACTGAAGTGGAGATTTGTGGCTCAGATGTGAAAGAAAAATGTTTCTGAAATTTGTAGTTAAAATATATAAAGAGTAAATCTACAGACACAAATAGACAAAGTAGTAAAATAAACACCTAAATGTGTATTTTGTTATGATTTGTTGCTGAAGTTCACTGCTGCAGGTTCCCATTAAAACATATTCACAAAAGTCGCTCACAAAAGTGAGAAAAACCTGAGGGGTAACAGCCTTTGATGAGCGACAGTTAAGAGGTGATTGTGTGAGTGAGAGAGAGAGAGAGAGAGAGAGAGAGAGAGAGAGAGAGAGAGAGAGGAGAGAGTGAGAGAGAGAGAGAGAGAGAGAGAGAGAGAGAGAGAGAGAGAGAGAGAGAGAGAGAGAGAGAGAGAAAATTATCCACCTAAAGCCAATCCTCCTCAAGCTCATCAGTGTGCTGAATGGACTAACCAGCTTGGTGACTGCACTCACAAGCAGGTAAGAAAACTATTAGTTTCTTTCTCACCAAGTTAATCAATTCTTTTATAAGTAAACCCCTTTTAAACATTACATAAATACATTAAAATTGTTTTAGTTGTGCGATTAAGTGTTGCTCAAACACAAAGTTGGACTTCACGTTTGTTACCATTGATGGAAATAATGCTTCTCTTCAAGTCATCTGCACTTTTTAGGGAAACCTGTTTATCTCTTCTTCAACAGTGAAGCTATAAGGTGTGATTCATTTAGTTATGTAATGCACATATAAGGATATATATATATATATATATATATATATATATATAAGGATTCTCTCAAGGGTGCACAGACCATAAGCTATAAGCTTATGTCCCAGATGTACATACTGAGCTTCTTCTGAAATACATTTTTTTTTTTAAACAGCCTTGAAATCTGTGAAATTTGCTCACTGAGGCTTTTACCGCTTAAGATATTTTTTCGACCGCGCAGGAACAGATTGTAGAAATGTCGGTAGCATTGCTCATTTGCATATGTATACTTTTTCTTGTTTATCCATAAAAGTCTGCCTGCTTTTTTGTTTTTAAAACTAAAAGACCGAGTGCATCTCGTGTTAGACGATTAATATTCAGCAGGTTTTAGCTAAAGATGCGACCTGATCTTGACTTGTTTAACGCTTCGTCTTTAGCCTTCTTGCAATCGCCTTATGTGTTTGAACTGCTGGAGTTCACGAGTATTGATTGATTGATATCTTTATTTCGATCATGTAAACGACAATGTAAAAAGATAAAATAAATAAGATAAAATAATAATATAATAAGGAAATAAGTGAACAGCAAAAATGTATACACAAAAAAGTAACATCTCATAAGCAACGCATGAGATGAGCGAAAGGAGTAGGAAGAAGTATAAACTTATCTAATCCTACCCCTATAATTTAAACTATATATTCTAATTAAATTCATAGCACAAAGACATACATTTATTATTTAATTCCTCCATTACATGTACCATTTCCTGCCACATTTTAATCCAAATAGTAAGTAAGCAAACACCTTGTGTGAATTATTTGAGTATAAACACATCCTGGTGAATAATCATTAAATTGCATAAGCAAAGACACTCAGGCTTCCTTGGGATGGGAAACATACCAAAGCAATGTGATCCCTTTGCTTTCATTCCATTAGCATACGTTTTGTTATTTTGATATCTGCTTTGCAAAATAGTCGTTGTGTCTCTGAATTTAATTTCACCAGCAACTTAACATCAGCAAAATGCATCAAACAGACATACAGAAGAGGAAAAGGTGTACCATTCAGTGAGTCAGATTCAGGAGATACAGTCTGTAAGCTCTACAACTGGCAACGCTTTTAACTCTGCCATCGATTATCAAAAGTATGCAGGTGAGTTATTTCTAAAATGTTGGTCTGCGGAGGAAAACGTGTCACTGCCTTGCGTTTAAATGTCAGTTGTTGTCCTCACATTAAGCAGCTTTTACCGCCGTGCTGTCATTAGTGGTTCACTCTGCTCAACTTCTCAACATGGAAGTGCTTGACAGATGAAATATATAAATTACACAGTAGTAGAGAAGGTCTCACATCAAGTGCCTGTCTGACAGAACATTAGAAATTGTCCTTCGCCATTGCCCGCACGCTAAA
Organism: Eutrigla gurnardus; assembly: GCF_963514095.1. NCBI lineage: Eukaryota > Metazoa > Chordata > Actinopteri > Perciformes > Triglidae > Eutrigla > Eutrigla gurnardus. The sequence goes on along the minus strand of NC_139928.1, from coordinate 4,804,450 downwards.
AGAAATCAGGAAATATGTGACTCTCTTACAAAGCTGTTGATGCTCTTGACATTAAGACTTTTGTGTGATTGAATTCTTTGTTACAATAGATACTTTTACAGCAGTCCTCATGAAAAATATACATGTGCATGTTGTCAACGGAAGTGTCATTCGCCCCAGCCACCCAGAAGCCTTATAAGCTTTAACAGTGAATTGGTATTCAGACTCAAGTTCTGCATCTTTTGTTCCAGATTTCAATGGCCATTGTTCACCAGTTAACATGGTCACTCTTTAAACCGAAACACCGGTGGCGCCTATGGCTTTAGGCTTTTAAACGTGTTGACTACCACTGGACTGTTTGTAGCAGACATTTTTAAACACAATAACAGACACAAAAACAGTAAAAGTATTTTTCTTCCTATTTGTCATTCTGTACATGACCACAGATGATGTTGTTGTTAGCATATCGTGATCTGTATGCTACTCACTCACTAATAGCACACAGATAGGAAAGTCAACTTGTTTAGGTTGTATTTGTGATCTTGGTGGTTAATGCTCTTGTATTGCTTGACAAGCTGTTGGACTCAACCATCTGTTGCCAAGCTGCGAGTGCGCAGTTACGTACATCATCACTGGTTACAAGCTATAAAAGGATCTATAGACGGCCCAGACCTTTTGTTGAGAAAGCTGAGCTCCCTGCAACTCTCCTTGAACAAAGTCAGCGTATTGTTTTGTCATAGTTGGTTCGTGTTTTCACTCTCACTTCCACGGCATCACAAGTATTCCCAGCTGGCCTGGCTGAGGGCAACCCCAGGCAGCGAGTGTTTTAGTCAGGGTGAAGGCAGGGCGCTGACCTCTGACCCAAATGAGCAGCAGGGGCTAGCTTGAGTTCACTCAGGTCCAAGTTCACCCACGTTTCTTAATGCTGTTGTAGGAAATCTCCATGATTACTTGACTGCAAAATATAATCTTAGCTTCCAGAAAACCTTTCCTGTTTTTTTTTGGAAGCAGGTATCAAGGTCTTCTCTATATTGCTCTTAGCCTTAGTATGCCTATGTTTCAGCAATGTTACCGAAACGTTTTAAAGCTGATTTGTGCACGGACATACAGTACTTCCATGGCGCATTTCCCTACATCGATGCCATGTGACGCCAGAGACTTAAGCCTGACAGTTAAGTTGCTGCACTTCGTCATGGCTCCTCTGGCAGGCTAGGAGCACGGGGGGCTAGCCGAAAAAGCACCACTATTGTGTTACAAAGTGGCTCATTGTTTCCGTTTATGAAAACTTTACTTCACCACCTCTTGTAAATCTGTTCTGAGGGGGAAGAGTTATGTGAGAAACTTGCTAAAAAAAAAAGAAAGCAAGAGAGGATAAATTTGGACGAGTTGCCACTAGGTTTTGCAGCTTTTGGAGACACTTTCTGTTCAGGGTTATGATGTAGTTGAAAGTGAAGTGAATGACTACACTTTTGTAAAAATGACAAAAGACTACTTTACTCACATCAAAATGGACTAACATTTAAAACTGGTGCAGTGAAACCACTCAGCCCTCGTGGCACTTAGCAGCTCCACAGTAGAAGGCTGTTGACCCGGACAGCTCTACACTATAATCCCATGTAGCTGTGTGATGTGAGGCGGGTTTCGGTTAAAAGGGGAGAATCAGTAAATAGTCTGACCCTTTTCAGTTTATTTTAATTTAGCTAGTTCCTGTTTTTGTCAAGATAGGGAGATATATCCTTGTTTTACAGTGTCAGTGTGTGCGTGAGATCATATTTGCACATATTTCTTGTTCAAAAGAAGCTGAATTTGTTGTGTCTATCAGCGGATTATAAACTATTATCAGAGATAGCAGAAACTTGTTAGGTTATATGTATGTTTTCAGTTTTAAAAGGCCAGTTTAACTCCAGCTTAGACTAAGTGATATCTGTAGGACCGAAGATAAAACACTGTGAAAGAAACAAAGTATAAATAGGGTTAAAGCAAGGTTTGTGTTAGAATTACTTAGAAGGACATTTCTTTTAGCAAATGTAGATGAAACAGGAATTTTAACACCAAGCCATCAAATGATATTTAATTGGCGCATATGGCCTTTTTAAATTAAGTCATGTTTCATCACCCTCCTAATTTTGACTACATGGGCTCAGTGATAATTAGCTATGACAAGACAAATGGAGAAATGTTCAATACATGGGTCATTTGTTTCCCATATGGAAAAATGTCTGAACAATGATGAGACATTTCCAATGTAGTATCCCATTAAAATGTATAATTAAAACAGCAGGATGACAGTGTGGCTTTGAGTGTTGAGCCCCAACAACAAATAGTCCTAGACTAGTACTGAATCCCTCCAAACAAAAGTTGAAACTAAACAAAACCACAAAATGCCTTCACAACTAAAATGTCAGTATATCCAAAAGTACTAAAAGTCCTCATATGTTAATGTCCTTACAAACTAAACATTATCTCAGACAAAAGTTCATATAAAATATATAATATATAAAAAATACTCACTTTTGGAAGTTATCATGACAAAAAAAAAAACATCTTGCAATTAAGTCTTTACAACTAATGTCTCATAAAAAGAGTTCAAAGAAAAACTATTTCTTAAAATGTCCTAGAAATGAAGTACTTACAACTAAAAAAAGTTCCCACAATGAAAGATCCTCCTAACTAAAAGTCCTCAGAAGTTTCCACAACTTTAACATCCTTACATCGGTTTTATTCATTTAAAAAGTCCTCATAATTCAAAGGTCCTCACAATGAAACAAGGAAAACATCCCCAAATAAAAGATAGCTCACAATTCAACAGCTTCACAAACCTAATTGCTCTCTCCAACAAGATTAAATCTAAATATACAAGTGTCAATTATTTCTGTGAGATTTACTGAATTACTGTCAGGTTTAACAAAGGCTTTTTTATAATGCAGAGAGATGGCCGCTTTGTATCTGCATGTACAGACAGACAATAATATTGTTGAGACGGCATAAAGAGAACGACGGACACAGTTTTTTAAAATAATTTTAGTAGCTTGTTAGTCTGTCTCTACTTGATATTCAATTCTGATTTAATTTAGAGCAAACTTGCCTTGTTGTCTGTCTCATGCTGTGTGTGAAAGTGATTATTAATCTCACTGTGACTTTTATGGGGTAAATAAAGATACAAATAAATGTATTCAGTAAATTAGAGTCTGCTGAGAATCATGAAAAGTGTCCTTTTAGAATGAGCTTCTGTGGGGAAAACCAAGTTGTTTTTGTAGCATTTTTCTGTTTGTTAGTTTTTTTTTTAACATACATTTTAAACAGTTTCAAACTGTGATTTTTTTACCTGGAAGAAAATGTGTTTCAATGGAAATGTAATTGCAGTTTTATTGTAGGGGAACTTAATTTTGTAGGGAACAGAATTGAGGGACTAAAATAATGTATTTTAGTTGCTGGATGGATCCAACGTATATCTAATATACAAAATGTCCCAAATGTTTCAAAGTTATCTCCCTTTATCTACTTTTTACCAATGTTCATCAACTGGGTGAGATTGATGTCCATCCAGGTGTTGGAGCGCTCCCCCAAGCCTTAACTGTGAAGAAATACAAACATTTAGCTCTGACACATGATGGACACCGCCTGCACCATCCGTCCTCAAAGTTCCTCTTGGTTGTTGTGTTGTGGCATGCAGTCACGTTCCAGTAGACATGACTTCAGACAGCTGTCAGGGAAGGCAGGAGGAGGAGGAAGATTGCTGTTGGTGGAACGTGTTGGTGCGGTGGAACGTGTATAAAGTGAACCTGGGTAGCTGATCCACGCAAGTGGCTGGGATTGTCCTGCGAAGCTGAACACACCATGTTGATATAGATTTTTAGAGCTTCTATAGTGTGCATCATAGTAAGAACAAAAACATAAACAGTTTGGCAAGTCTTTCTCACTGAAAAATAAAATCTTAACCACAGGAAATGATTCATCGTAAATACATTTGAGCAGGATATTTAAGCAATCTTTAGGAAAAACTTCCAGCTTACCAAGAAATGTGATTTGTGTAAATATTGGCTGTTAATTGCCTCATAAGGATCAAGACTGCATGTGACGCACATGTACTTCTGCAGGGACACGTGTGACAACAATGGCTTGACTTTGTGGGTGGAGGAGGGGGGGCAAGTTGCTCTGGCAGAACAAGGACCCTGCAGCCAATCCCTCGTTAAATAGCATTAAATCCAACCAATCCTATTAGTCTTTCCTCCTTGAAAGGAGGCAGGTGTTCCTGTGGTCTGCTCTGCCTCCGCTGAGGGAAACATGAGCAGATCGACCTGATGTACTGCTGCTTCTAGGGCCACTGAGCCTTGGTCAATATATGTGCTCCTGGCCGCTGACTATGAAAAATACATGGGGAAAAAATATGTGTAATGATCTGAGAGAAAGATGTGACATTTACATTTTTAATTGTCATCTAAAAAGAATAAAAATGTATGTCATGTGAATCAATGCTGTCAAATATTGACAAATATATTATGACAAATATTATTAACATTAGGCCTATGTATAATATATATTTTAAAATGTTTGCCTCATTGAGGTATCATGTCTCCTCAATCTCTGCTAATGTTGTCTTTAAGTATTAGACAGCAGGGCTCACCATCAGATTAAGGCCTTAGTCTACTGGCTGTGGTCTCAAAATTCTTCATTAAACTGCACTCACAACCACACGTTTATTGTCAGATAGCAAATGCTTAAGAAATTAGTACTGAAGTGCCTTAACTTGCATTCTCTCTACTGGCCATCAGGGGTTGACTCCCCTGGTTGTAAAAATAAGTCTGATTATATAGAAGTCTATGCAAAAATGACTCTACTTATTTATTATCTTAGTTAACATTGTAAACATGCATTTATGGTTTTCAATCTCTAGTTTCATGTCTTCTTTATGTTAATGTTCTGTAACCATTGCAGTATTGAACCATGGCAGAATTAGGAAGCTAGCTAGCTAATGGCCAGAAAGATGTCTATTAGTTTGCGAATGCCCCCATACTTTAATTAACAAGGTTATAACTCACCTGGTGATAGCAATGTGCTTTCCAAGACGAGTGTGTTCATTTGTTCATTTTAGAAATTGACTTGGTCTCTCAGCGCTTCATATTACTACTTCACTCCTTTAGTCATTACAGCAAAACCTCTCTTCAATAAGTTTGCCCTTTGCTGCAAGTTTGTTTACTTTATATGGCAGTAGGTACCACCAAGAAAAGAAAGATACTCGCCAAGAAACAAATTAGATAAGCCAAATAAGTGTGTATCTCAAAAATGTTCAACTTTTGCTTTGAACCTGAATGTAAACAGATTAAGTTTGCACAAACATCCAATGCTGTTATTCTTCTTCTGAGGACAGTGTCACAGCGAGTGCAGTGCCTGAGACTCAGCGGCTTGAACTGGTGATAGGCTATAGAGATAAGGAGCTTAGCGGGAACAGCCTCCTGTGTGTTCTTCTTCTTCTTGGCTTCGCATCATTCTCTCTGGGCGGCCCAACAAGCATGTGGAAGACTCACCTCATACTGTGACATGGAAGTATTTTTCTTCTCAGTTGGAAACATTGAACTAGATTTACTATGTTCACTGTCGTTATAGAGAAATCTACCAAAGTTGTTGCATTCCTCGCCGTAAATATTCGAAGAAAATGTTGCCCTTACAAATGTGAATTGCAAAAAACAGCGATACCTGCACACATAATAGATTGCCTTGGCCAAAAAACAGCAAATAGCCAAATTGATTCTCTTCCTAAAGTTTCCACTGACACGTTTATATCAGTTTATGTTTCATATAATGAGGAATTCTATGCAAGGGCTGCATGGTGGTGTAGTGGGTAGCACGGTTGCCTCACAGCAAGAGGGTCTGAGGTTAAATTCCTCGTATGGACTCAGGTTCCTTCTGTGTGGCGTTTGCATATTCTCCCCATGTGAGTTTGGGTTCTCCGAGGTTTTGGGGAACTGATGTTTTTGACTGGTGAAACCCAGAAAGAATTTGACAGATGGGTATGTGCAAGTGGGCGATATTGAACCAAACATGTGCACAATATTCTGTAAATTTATGTTCATGGGAACAATTCCTGATTCCAAGCAACGCAGCTTGTACGACTATAGGAACATTAAATTTGTCATCATTGGACAAACATCCCTCCAAGTCGCTTCCCTCCCCTCTAAATAGACAATCAACATGCTGGCCGAGGGCGGACAGGGTCTGGCACTGATTTATAAGGCCCTGGTGTGAGTGACTGGGCTCCACAGTACCACCCATGTTTCAAATGAAAACCAGCTTCCATTACTTTGATTGCTAGGCCGTGGTTTTGGGGGCAGATTAATTGGCTGTAATCTCATTACATCGTGGCCTGGTGCAGCCTTGACGACCTCCCCCACCGGCCTCCACCTTAGTCTACCTGCGTGGTGGCATCACTGAACTTGTCCTGCTGTCTGCTGGCTCAGTGCAGAGGCCGGAAATGGTGACGGACGTTGAAGGAGCGATTTGATAATTGGAGATTAATTGTTTATGATGCATGTCACCTGTCACGTACGCATTCTCTTCCTGTAAGCTAGCTAAACATAATTGTATCCATCTATAAAACCACTATGTCTAAGCTGATGTTGATTTCTCTTAATTCGGTCGTGACCCAGATTCCCTTTCTTTAAATCTCACTCTGTCGCTTGCAGGATAGATTAGCCGTGCTTCAAACTGGAAAGTACACACAATAACATCATACACTCAAATAATTTTTTAAACAACGTCATTCAAAGTTCTGGTTAGTCATTTATTAACCGTACTATCTTAGTTTTCTTGACCTGTTTTCTTGATATCTTGTTTGCTTGTTCTACAGGTAAGATCACCTGGGGATATGATGGGCGGTTAAAAGCCAAAGTTAAAGGGATTAATCTCGGCTGTCGAACACAGGAGGTCCCTGGAGCCAAGAGGGATCACCTGGCTGGTGGTGGCCCTGAACCTCTTCCCAGAGACAGCAGGAACTATCCACCTCTCAAGGCAAGTTGACTTGTCATGGAGCAAAGAATTCTTGGGTGACACAGCACGGTTGTTTTAAAGGCAGACAACGAAAGAACGCGGCAGCACCTTTTTGGAATACTGTCATTGAGTTTCCACTACGTCCTCTCAAAGGAATCAATGCTGTCTGGGGCAAGATTTAATCTGCAATTCATCTGTTGACATGCGTTGCCCCGCCACCGTTCAATACATCACACATGATCTCCACTCATGGTGTTCGTCACAACAAAGCTAAGGCCTGGAAGGACACTGGTCATTTGTCAAGGAACAACTTGGACCCAGGCCAACCATGGCCAGAGATGTCAGTCCTCTGAGCCTTATGCCTCTGTCTGCAAGACACCTGCAATTCGATGTAGCCTCTTTGGGGTTTATCCTCCCCTTCTTCCCCCTACGTTCTCTAATTTTCTACTACTTCCTGTCATGTGCAGCAACGGCTACAGGAAGTTTGCCTGGCATTGAATATGACTATGGTGTTAGCCCCAAATTTGTTTGCACCCCAATCCCCCCAGAAGCAGACCCCAGCTGCTACTCCCCACCCAGCGTGCCCCATGGGCCAAGCAGCAACGGCAACACTAACGGTCACAATGGCAGCAGCCGGAGAGGCGTCATGTCTGACGAGGCCAAAGCCACCATCTTGCACCTGCGTGAGAGCCTCGTGAGGCAAAAGGAGACCATCCTGGACCAGCGGGAGACCATCAGGGAGCTGACCGCCAAGCTAACCTTGTGCGAGGGCTTTGGCAATCACCACGGCACCGATCACCGTGACAACCACCGCGACAACCATCACGATACACATCGTGACAATCACCACGACGACCACCACGGGCAACATAGCGGGCACAACGTGCCGTCGTCGTCACACCACGGGCCTTCGTCGTATCACGGCAGCGACCACCACTACTCCCACGGCAGCCACCGGTCGGACCCCCACCACAGGAAGGGCTCATCCTACGGAAAACACAGCTCCTTCTCCCCGGAACAGACGGGCAAAACACTGCAGACGCTCAAGGAGAGGCTGGAGAGCCTGCAGGTGAGTGAAAAAAATCTTGCATTGCATATTCAGAGAAAATACTGTTTTCTGCACCACCGAGCAACAAAAATAAGCAAGTTTTGACCAATGCCAGGAAAGATATGCACTGATGGACATTTTTGACACACAATTGAGAGTTGGAGCTCCACCTTAATGGTAGCTTGTACAGATTCAGCTGCAGTATTGACTTTCTGGTCACAAACCAGTGCATTTTGTCTTCCAGCCCCATGGAGATGCACAAATAAAGTATTTAGTTTATCGTTGAGTTATGATGTAAACCATTCAACAACACAAATGGTTAATGTATTTAAAATTATGTTACTGCCAAGGGGTTCTTCTTTTTAGAGCTGCTCCATTTCTTAAATAATTCAATTCAAGAGTTTCTTCTCTTAACTATAGAAAGACTCCTATGTAAATACATTCATATCGCTTATAATTAAAGCTCTGAGGCTTCGGGTGAAAAGGGTAAACACACGGCAAGAGCTCCTGGACTTAATTGGGGTCATATATTGCGTCATAAAGGGTCACGAGCTCAGCCGCCGAATCAGGTGCCAAAATACTGTAAGAAGGATGTGTTTGGAGAAGACATAGTAACCCACAGGACCCTGTTTGTGTCCGCTGCATTAAAAGGACACCTTTAAACACTCACTTTTGTGTCACTTTTAGTTTGTAATTTTGGAATCAACACAATCCTTTTTAAGTAAGATGCAGGAGATACGTCTCACACACACACACACACACACACACACACACACAACGGGAACCACCCACCAGTCACTGTCAGACACACACCACCCACAAAGCTGATATCACAGCTGTTCTTCTTGCTGTCTCTGAGCCATTGGACACTAATGTCCTGTTGATACGGCTCTCTGCTCGATGTCAGCGGCCAAGCCTGAGCTCAAACGGGAAGCTGCTCTAAATTGATTAGCCCTCACACCGACCTCAAACTTCCCCTGTGTCTAAGCATCACATGTTGGGGTGAGACGAGTGGAGCTTAGAGGAGGAGTGGAAGGTACCAGCCTCTCTGAGAAATTGTTATCCATACAGTCATTTGTTGTTTATTCATTCTGGTTAATCGCATTGAGATAAAAGATCTCAGGCCAGTAAGTCAGCCTTTGGGGTTGGAGCCACTGACCACACTAAATTAATAAACACATCTCAGCATGTTTGTCTCGGTGTAGACATTGAACAGTGTGAGCTACATGTGTCTCTCCTGTCTCATTTGTGTCCCAACATTTAATGATGCTGGTGTCACATTGCGAGACTAAAACCCTGCTGCCCACCGGCCCGTGAAAGCCTTGTTGCCAGCGCAGGTGGTCTCAGGAGGCGCTCAGGGAAAGTGTTGCCAGAAATCCCCTTCAATCTCCCTTCGAAGGTGTGAGACAAAACAGAAGTGGAGCTGGGATTTACTTACCCGTCATCCCGTCCTCTTAACAGGATGTCTACACCGCCAGCCTCTGGCCACGCGCCGAAGGGCGCTAGCCGGCCTCACCTTCAATTAGCTTCATCCTCCCTGACGAGGCTATTAATCGTGGTGTGCGCTGGCAGGGAACAAAGCCGGATTTGCGGGTGAGGAAGACAAGGATGAGCAAGGGAGAGGAGGGAGGGATGGAAACTATTCCCTGCAACTTTAAATGGCATTCCATAATTCTTCTTTATTGACTACATAACACTGATTTTACTCCAAATAACTTCTGGGGGGGGGGGGGGGGGGGGGGGTTTCTTCAAGCTCAAATCTTGAAACACTTCTTGAAGCATGAAGGTCCACTTAGGATCCTTTCTGTACGCCACATCTTCATCAGAATATAGAATTTGCTCACTTGTCCTGTCACTAGAGAGTTCAACTTGAGTTGGAATTGCTCTGTCAAATTAATATTTATTGTGTCTAAAGCAAGCAATTAATGTGTGTGTACAGTGGTATGACTTAGCAATCCATTTCTCTGAAATATCTATTCATTTATTCATTAGTTCTATTCATTATCTGTTATTTTTTCTGTTATTTTTTTGTAACATGCCCCTGTTGTAAATGAGGCTCCCTTTATTACATTTTCAGGAAAAATGTACATGATAAGTGCCACTAAATATATTGGATAAACATGAATGCCATCGGCATTAAGAAACATTTTTTGTGATTTAAAAAATTCAGGCTTGCACCAAAAGTGTTTAAATAGTTTGACCGGTTCATATGTGTACTTCTAAAGCCATATTTAATTTGATTTTATAACATGATGTGTTGGTGCTCCTGCAGACCAGGAACTCGTCCAGCTCCTACTCCAGCTCCCTGAGAGAACTCCTCCAGAGGAAGATCACCGCCCTGGAGGAGCAGCTGCACAGCTATTACCGGGATCACCATGACTACAGTAACCATAACGAACACCATGATGATCACCACGACGATCACCACGACGACTACCATGACGACCACCATGATGACCACCATGACGACCACCATGGCAGCAGTCACCCCGACGACCATCACGACGACCATCACGATGACCATCACGATGACCACCACGATGACCACAGTGGCATTGGTCACCGTGACGACCACCGTGGCACAGGTCACCGTGACGACCACCACGATGACCACCGTGGCACTGGTCACCGTGATGACCACCATGATGACCATCATGGTACGGGTCACCGTGACGACAACCACAACAGCCATTATAACAACCACCACAGTAGCCACAGGAACAACCATCGCAGTGGTCACCATGAACGCCATTCCGACCATCACTCCGACAGGCGCCACAGCAGCCGGCAGCGTGGTCACCATGGCAACAGTCATCAAAGTACCCACCATGATGACCACCATGATGACCACCATGATGACCACCACGATGACCACTACGATGACCACCACGGTCACCACGATGATCACCATGGACCTGGACACCACGATGACCACCATGACAATCACCACGGCAACGATCACAACCCACGGCGACCGCCTTTCAGCAACAAAGAGACAAATCTGAGGGGCAGCGGGCAAAGCAAGCTGGAAACAGTGCTCAGCCAACTGCACCATGGCAACACTGACCAGGGTACACACACATGCACACACACACACACACAGCTGCTGAACAGTGTAGTCTCTCATGTAATCCATGGGCCACATTCACAATCAGCACATATATTTTACCTGAATTGGACCTGAGGGTCTCAGTCTTCACTTACAATTAACAGTTTTGGTTTTCAATGTTTTTATCAGCTTGGCCCATAATAATCGACTACTCCCACCAATTTCAAACGCCGTAAAATTGCATATATATGTCTGTAGCCTATTAACAGGCATGCAGAAAAGATACCAATATAAATGTAAAATCTACACTTGTCAAATCTACACACGCTGGAAGATATTGCAGGCCAAACTTGTTTTTTTTTTTTACCATTGCCACTCCAGAGTGTCTTTTCTATCTTTCACCTTGGATACTAAAAGTGCTACTTGCAACAGATGTTCACCTTAAACCGAATGCTAATAGCAGAACAGTATGTGTACCTGATGTAAAATTCTGCACTCTCTCCGTCTCATCAGGAAACCAAAAGAAGCTAAAGAGTCCCAGCGCTTTCCTGCTTGACTTCCCCATGAAGACCAACTACATGTACGCCAGGATGAAACGGTCGGTGGTCAACGAAATCTTCGCCATGACCGTCTGCCTTTGGCTGAAGGGGGGAGCAGGTCCTGGTCTCGGGACCCCCTTCTCCTATGCCGTGCCAGGACAGGCCAATGAGCTGGTGCTCATAGAATGGGGCAGCAACCCGATGGAGCTGCTGATCAGCGACAAGGTAAAAGCAACGTTTGTTGAAGCTTTGACTAATTAAATGAAGTTGACACATAGCTTATTGGTGGTGTTCCCTGCTGATTTTGGTACAGAAAAACACTTGTGCTACAGGATATTAAAGGTTACAGACAAAGAGATTATCCAGTCAAGCTGCCTTAGACCAGTATCAGTAGCTAACACAGCAGTTCTCACACCTCCAGAGTGTTACTAACCTTAAACAGTGAGGTGTGATGGTCACGGCTCAGACTAACTGGACGGCATCGCCAGTGGAGGTCAGTGACCTCACAATATTTCCTGTTTCACGCTCCCAAGTCAGTTAGTCCGGTGTCCGTCAGAAGTAGCACGCTCACCCTAAAGGGAAATTAGAAAAAGGAACGTCACCAGTTAACACCTCAGTTTGAATGTCACCTGCGTGATTTCATGACGTTGAACTTGCACACAGACTGTTGATACGAATCATTCAATGAATCCATTAGCCGTCTAATCTTTCGTTCTCTGAAAAGCGGATAGCTTCCCCTTGCCCCGGTACTGTGAGCTCGACAAACATATCAACAAAGCAATTAATCTCATTATCCTAATTGATTGGCCTAATTGCCTGTGAGAGTGACATTAACAAGAGGGATAAACTGTCATGTTTGCCTTCTTCTCGTCACACACTTGGCAGTCATCGAACAGATCAATGACACGGAGCGCAGTTTGATCAGTCGGTAATTCATTTTAAGAGTGTGTGTGGAGGAACAGAGTGGAAATGTCCATACTGTGTTTATCCACCTTCCCTACATGAGTCAGCACTTTCCTGTAAGGCTGCCTAGAGCTTTCATCCAATCGAGTTATGTCATGGAAATTTGTTTCACACAGTGTTTTTTTTTGGGAGAGACTCCTCCCCTTCAATGGCATGTCTGTCTACCTGTCTGTGTTTCTAGGCGGTCACATTGCCGATAACGATGACCGATGGGAAGTGGCATCACGTGTGCGTGACGTGGACGACGCGCGACGGCGTCTGGGAGGCCTACCAGGACGGGGTGAAGAAGGCCTCGGGGCAAAACCTGTCGGCCTGGCACCCTATCAAACCCGGAGGGACCTTCATCCTGGGCCAGGAGCAGGTAGGACATACAGTACGCACATATTCTATATTCTATAAACATCAGTCTTGGAGGGAAAAGTTGTGTTCAGATCCAGTTTCCATTTTTGAGGATTTTTGATTTGTTCTCGGACCTTGCAGGACACGATGGGAGGCCGCTTCGATGTCACTCAGTCCTTCACGGGACAGTTATCCGATCTCCAGTTCTGGTCCAGGGTCCTGACGTCCAACGAGATCTACAGCCAGGCGACCTGCGGGGGCCACCTCGTTGGTGATGTTATGTCCTGGACCGAGGAGTCGGTGGAGCTCCACGGGGGGCTCGCCGAGGTCCCCTTTGACCCCTGCCACTGATGGCTGACACTGGACCCCCCCTGCCCCCAAGCCCCAGAGACATAGCATCATCATCATCCACACATTAACATTAGCATGCCCCTGTTAAATAAAAACGGTTTCAGAGTGGGGAAAAGAGATTTTTATCATGGATCCAAGATGGAGGACTGATTGAATTCACTGCTTGCTCCTGTTCAGGCTTAGCCACGGGCAACAGGCAGAGCAGGAGTTTTTTTTTATTTATTTTTTTTTTCGTCCATTTTTCTGCCTTCTCCACCTACACCGTAATTTCTTCGCTCTCAGCAGGATGACTTTGAAAGCGCCGTTGGATTTCACCGACCGCGTGGTCTCGACACACATCCCATCAGAACCAGGTCCAAAGGTTTGCCTGTTGCCATCAGCTCGCCTGCTCTGGCGTGTTTTTGTTCGGTATGTGAATGGCATAGACTTTGCAGGAGGTGAGAAAGAGTGGCTGGGACAAATAAAGCCAAGGTGAGACCTGAACCGTGATGATACACAAAGTACCGATGATCGAATATCTGCTCGTTGTGCTGCGGAGACAAAGGAGTCATGCTGTTGCAGGATGATGACTGATGTTGATTTTGCACGGTGAGATGGTTTTGTACTAGTATTTCATATTGAAAACTCCAGGTTTTTTTTGTCGAAAGAAAACTTGCTTTCGTGACACCCAGAGAGGATAAAGTAATCCATGTATCATGAGCTGGAGAAGCGTAAAAAAATACAATTTTGTCAACGTGGGACTGAGCGTGATGTTTTCTCCATCTGTAAGTGGATCTGTTTCACCTTTCAAAAAGTCGACCGTCACGTGAGCTCAATGTCAGACACGGCACCCCCCCCCCCCCCCCATCATGTCACCGCGGTAATGTCGTTGTCTCCTCGGCAACAGGTGGCTTACTGCAGGAATTACCTGCTGGCGGTTGATCCTGCCTATTTCCGACCAGCTCAAACCACATGGCAGTCACACACACACTCACAGATAAAGATAAAGAGGTGAACGTAGATGTCGTCGACCTCCGCTTGTAGCCGCACCTTCACATTTTTATAACAAAAAGAGGTTTTTGTACATGTAAATGATATCAGATAGGTTGTTTTTAATTATTAAAAAATGTATTAACAGCATTTCTCACATTGTAAATAAGTAAATAAGTTAATCGCACTTTCTCAGCCCTGTGTGGTTGTTTGTAAAGACTTTGCTGAGTAAACTGCTTATTATTTGTCCTTTATGACCCTGTCGCCTCCGAGTTAAACTCAGAGAGGATGAGCCCTCCCTATTGACCGTAAAAAAAAGGGTATATGTCATTGCCATGGTAATAGAATCTCTCAGCATCAGGACCATCATCATCATCAACGCACTACAGCTGTAAATAGCTGCAAAATAAACTGTTTCTTCGACTGTAATGCCAAGACGAGCAGCACTTTAAAACCTCTCATGATAGTGGGCCAAATGCATGCGACATTTGTGTTATGTTTCTTTCTGTCTTTGATCTCTAGACTTTCGGTTTATACGCCTCCTCCGACCGAACTGCGTAGTCTCTCAGCTGAATGTTGACAAATGACATGTAAATGTACGATATCCAAATACAAGACATATACAGGACTTGCTTATTCTCGCCTTTGGTGTAAACTTTAATGTCTATTAGTTTTTTTGTTTTTTGTTTATTCTCGTGTCTTTGGCTGTAAATATTCAAAGTATTACAGTGTGTTAAGTCAACAGTCCCTCCCTCACGTGTAAGCCAAAACTATAAACTGAATTGTAAAAAAGAAAGTGGGAGAAAAAATGCATCATAAACGTTGTCAAATATTTGTAAAGATGTCAGGATTTTGAATAAAACGATTTAAAAATAATGAATACGATTTCACACTGAACTCCTTTCTTGTAGCACGCATGAGTTGTATTATCTGCATCACATGTATGAATTACAGTAATAGTACAGTACTTTTGGAGATCACATCAGCTGATGAACTCCACCGGCTCGGTTGGTTATCAGGTCAGCTGTGCTTTGCAGACGGCTGCAGAGGAGCCAGAATGTTCAGTTATTGTTCTCCACTGTGAACACGGGGCTGTTCTTTCACTCCTGCTTTCAGTGTGCGAGTTATACCACGGTGTCCGGGGGAGCCGGGGCTGGGGGCGGGCGATCATTTTTTTTTTTGGAGGGGGGCAAAGTTTAAATGCTGATCCTGTCATTAATAGCAACAGCATATGCCTATTATAAAGAGAAAATCCGTTGCACGCACACCATAGGTCTATGTACAATATTTACATGAAACACCCGATCGATCATCATCACATCATACATCACATGGGCTATAGCCTATAAGGCTATAGGCTATAGCTGTACACAGAGCCAAACACGCGATAAGAGCAGCCAGCGGCACCAACCATGAAGCTGCGGCCTGCAGGCAGCGCCCCCACGCTTCAAGCGCCTCCGACGTGCAAGCAGGCAACACTTTTTTCATGAATCACGAACTAAAAATACAATTTTATTTCTCTTATTTTACACCTTTGAGGGAAAACCATGGCCAAAATATAATTAATTTGGCAATCATATCAATATTTTAGAGCTCCCCCCAAATTTCACAAATCATGTTTCCAGGGGAGCTCAGGTGGCCACCAGGGGAGCCATGGCTCCCCCTGCTCCCCCGTAACTCGCACCCTGCCTGCTTTAGGGAAACAATATTTTAAGTATTAAAAGAACTTGAGAGAAACAAGGGTATGTGTGTGAATGTAGTTTTTGTATTCTTTTTTCTCCCTTTTGGTGTGCCTGCTGTGTGCTTGGTGTGTTTTGGTTTGGTGTCTGTCTCTGTGTTCTGCTTTCTCCCCACAGGATCTGGAAGCCTCTGGTGGGCGTGGTCACTGGAGCTCCTGCCTACACACAGTTCATCACAGCACTCAGCAGCTGCTCCTCAACCATCAACTCACCCTTCATAAGCCAGGCCAACCTTCCAGTCCCTGCTGGATCGTTGAATCACCTCATATGAGAGAACCGGTTGCTAACCTGTTTTTTCCCCGTCTCACCTCAGGCCACCTCACCCTGAGCCTGCACTGGAACCCGGACCTCATTCCCACTCGGACTCCACTGAATCGCCGGCCTCTCACGGAGCGTACCCACCAAACGCGATGAACGCGATTGAAACGCGCGACAAATGAAATCGCGTCGCGCTAGACGCTCCAGTTTTGACGCCGGTCCAATATGCCAAAAAACGCCTCATCGCGGCATCGCGTCATCGCGTCGAGCTCGCCCAAACAACAACATTTCTTCCGCCATTTCATTCTCTCGTCGATCATGGCTGAGATAACCACCATCGCTGCACTGTATCTACTCTGGAGAAGTTCCCAGCTTCGTCTGCGGGCTAGGCGCCGACGTCGGTTCTGGGTGCATGCTACCCTACGGAGGCGGCGTGAGCTCGCCGAGTTCCACCGTCTCCTGCAGGAGCTGCGCCTGGACGACGGCCGGTTCCAGCGGTACTTCAGGCTGACTGTTGCCCAGTTTGAAGACCTGCTAACCAGGGTACAGGACCGGGAGGTTTAGCTGCTGCTCTGCCCAGAACTGGTGCTTCATAGCCGGCCATAAGCCCCAGTGATAAACAATCGCAAAAAAAAAGATCTCTGTGTGTGAAAGAGCTGGGATTGATATGTATGTATGTGTGTGTGTGTGTGCGCGCGTGCGTGCGCCCCCCAACTTTGATTATGGGCAATATATAATATAATATAATATATAAATATTGTGGCAAAAAGCGAGGGAACACCAGGACGTCCGTACGTCAGCACGTCGGTGACGATCTCAACGCTGATAGGCTGTCGCGGCGCGTCTTCACGCGAATTCGCCGCAAAAGTTCAATTATTTCAACTCGAGCGATGGCGCGATGGCGCGATGAAGCGATGGCGCGATGAAGCGATGAAGCGATTTTTCGCGTCCATCGCGTCCATCGCGCCGCGCTATCGCGTCCATCGCGTCGCCCGGCGCGATGAAGCGTCTAATCGCGTCTTTGCATTGACTTTACATGTAATCTTGTCGCGCGATGAAGTTTCATCGCGTTTGGTGGGTACGCCCCGTCACAATCACATTCGGTTTTTTTTGGTACATCAATAAAATCACTGTTAAAACTGCGCCTGGGTTCTGGTCACAGGTCCTGACAGCATTCAAACTAACATTTTAAAATACATTCTAACGTGTTTTTCTTCATAAAATCATGATCTGATATGTGTTTTATACTTTACTGTTTCACTTGAAAAATCAACAACTTGCATGGACTGTGTCAAGTGGATTTTAGAAGAATATGGTTAGCTGATGAGTTCTTAATGAGCGGCTATCTCTGGTTTGAAGGTCTAGTTATTAGATTAGTTTCAAGTTGTAGTCAGTAAGATTTGAGATGTGTTGCTTCTAGTGGCCTCTGTGGCGGTAGATGGAACTGCAGGCGAGCCTCTGGGACTCATCTCCCTCACCAACAGTGTGGACTGTCTCTCATCTGTGTGATGCCTTCAAATGCTCCACACTGAAAGGAGGTCCGTGGTTTTCCCTCGTTGGCGGTCACTTTGCTTCTTGATGACTTTCCTTCTTCACTTCCATTAGTTTGTTGTTTCTTTTTCTTGGACTGGAAGTTGAATGGTCTTCTTTCTCTGCCTGTTGATCCTCCATTGTGAGTCAGCAGTAATGAAATGTACCTGGTCAAACACTTTAGACTAGAGGGAGCCTGACTTAGCAGTTGGAAGTTTTCGATATCCGATTCCAAGTAAACTTCTGTGGAGTATCTCCACCTGCAGACCAACCGCTGCCGACAGAAAAAGATCAAACTAATTTAGAATTTTGCGTGGGATTGTGGCCACAGACACGGAGATCCTATTTCTGGGCAAAGCAGCAAGTACACACTGCAAAAGCAGCCCTTCTAGAAAGAAGTAAAATATTCTCATATTCAATCAAATTATCTTGTATCAAGCAAAAAAATCTGCCAATGGGGTAAGCTTTTTTTGCTTGACAAGCAATTCTTAAAATAAGCCCAAATTTCTTAGCTCCGAAAGACTAAAATGAGACTTTAAACTAGACAGAAAATCTTAAACTAATCCAAATTCTTCTAAAACAAGCAATGAAAAAAACACTAATTCAAGATTAAATTACTCAAAATTAGAATTTAAGTCTCTTTACTAATTTAAGAAATTACACCTTAATCTGGGATTGATAATGAGCATAAAAGTAGTTAAAATAAGACATAATTTCTTAAAACAGCATAACAAATATATAATTTTTTTATGGCTGGAGTGCCATGCAAGCCCTTTTTATTCGTATTATGAGAGAGACAGTGTGGAAAGGGGAGATAGAGGGGGAAGATATGCGCGAAGGAAATTGCCGGGCCGGGAGTCGAACCACTGATCTCCGCGTCGAGGCTGAGCCCCCGTACATGGGGCAGCTGCCTTATCCACTGCGCCACCGGCTGAGCCTCCGTAAATGGGGCGGCTGCCTTATCGACTGCGCCACCGACCGCCCCAGTTAATTTTTTTTATTAACTTTGCAATACAATTGCTCAATTCAACATCCAAAAAAAAAAGGGCACTTCTGCATTCCAGATCCATCATAATCAAACAGATTGAAAAGCCAGTTTTGATTTGAACCTCACTATCAAAATAATAATACATCAGTTATTGTAGCAGCATAGCAACTAAACATCATGTTGCAGCTGGTTTGCAGCATAATATCCCATATGGTTTTCAATCTCACCAAGCAACTGTCCTGTAATGAAAATGAAAATATTAATAATAAAAACTTTTGTCCTTGTTTCATGGCATTCTTGAATTGAGATGTTGTGCAAATGGTCTTACTCTTAAAATAAGGCAAATAATCTTGGTGCCCCGCTGGGTTTGATCGTAAAACATTTTTATACTCTTTTTCTGGTTCATTCTAGCTCAAAATTAGCTGGAATATCTTATCAAGAAAAAGTAAGGCAAACTTTCTTAAAATTATATATTTTTTCTAATGCAAAACTTGCTTGACAAGATTAATATTCTTTTTGGACAAAAAATAAGACTTATTTTCTTGATACAAGGCTTTTTTTACTTTCTTGAAATTCCATTTTTGCAGTGCAAGCACTCTCATTATTAGGTCACATGATCAACCACCATTGTACCCTACTACTACCTCTAAGGCTGAATCCATCCGCGCTACAGGAAGCTGATTTTGGCTGCTTGTATCCGCGACCTCATTCTTTTGGTCACGACCCAAAGCTCATGACCAGGTGAGCACCACACCGGTCCGGTGCAACATCTGCATCAGTGCTACACCCAACTGTCCATCTCTGTCCATTTCACTCATAACGAGACGCCGACTTATATAAACTCCCTCGCTCTCAACTTAGAGGGTGCAATCAACCGTTTTCCAGCAAACAGAACCACATCATCTGCAAAGAGGAGCAGCACAATTTCTACGTCTCAAAGCATCAATATGACAGTGTTTTGTTTCGTGATTTTCCCCCCTCAGGTTGGCTGACTCGCTACAGACAGCTGGCTCATTACTGTCTGCTCTGTTTTCTGCTCATCGTCGTTGTTAAAATAATTACCCGATGGTTTAGAACTGGAGGAAGGAGATCGGAGTCAGCTCAAGGTCCAAACAGGGATTTAATCTTGATCAAGAGGAGAATTCACAGAGCAACATGCTGGTCTGTTACAATGTGTAGACTCAAAGTGTTGTGAGACGAACATGATATTTATCCATCTTCTTGTGGGTGTGTTTTCACTCAGTTCACAGGGATGGAAGTCGTAAACTCCAATGTTTAACTAAGCCTTGCATGGGTCACAAACCCCACCTGGGTCATAAACCACAACTATGTCGCAAGGCACACATGGGTTGCAAAACACACACAAATGGCCACAGGCCACAGGTCACAGGTCACAGGACACATTTACATTCTCACCAAACCTTCTCATGTGTAAGTCTTCAGTTCAGATATCTCTCATCAAGAAGTACAAAATTTCCATATCAGTCGTTGCTCTGCTGCAGACTCCCTGCTGTGAGTACTTCGTGTTAACTTTTTGATATCGAGCAACCAGTACAATATACAGAATAATAAAAAAAAAAAAGAAATACAAGATGTCATTATGAGGTTCAGAAATGGATGAAGCCAACTCTACAATTAAGATTTGTTGGGAACTATTTTCAGCGGTGGCTTCATCCACATTTGGTGCATAGTGAGTGTTTGTGGTGAATGTTGGATTGTTTGTGCGTTCATAGTGATGAAGGTGAACATTTAGGCCACGGTGAGGCTCAATGATGCGTTTTTAACTGGACACAGAGGAAGGAGAGACATCAGGGTTTGACGAACCAAACTATATTCATCAGTGGGATCACATTGTTCTTTGTGTTGCTCTTTTTTTCTCTTCTTCTCTTTGGATTTCTTGAAAATGTACATATGTTAAAGAATGAAAATCCACAGCAGTCATGAGCCTACAATCTCATCATCTTTGCTTTCAAATATCCTGAATATTCTTTCAAGTTGTGCCAGCAACTGTCATTTTCATCGGAAATGAACAGGTCATTATTTTGTTCCGTCTTATTTTGGACTCTTCATTTGAAGGCTTACAGAGGATTAACTCTTTATGATTCTTTTTTTATACCTCTGCCAGTCTGCTTTGTTTCCTCCCCGACACATCCTTTATCCTCCTGTATCCATGGAAACTAGGTGACGGGACATTGTGTATGTAATTTTCTGCCTTTCTTGTATGTTTGACATCACAGTGGTTCAGATCAGTGCCGTGTTCCAGTCACAGTCGGCCCTGCAGGAAACCAAGCAGACTGGAGACACTCAACCAGTCGTATCTCCTCCTGTTCTCCCAGTATCCGGCTCTGAGCCAGTACTGCCCAGTCAGAAACTCCACCACCGGGGGTACGGGGGTCGATGACGATTAGACCTCGATGGTGAGGACGTTTTTTTGGAAAGGTAAGACCTTCCACCTGGTTCTCGCTTCTTTAAAGGGCTGTTTAAAGGGCTGATCAAGGATAGTAGGGCCCAAGTCAAGGCCGGAGTTAAGATGTGTACTATAATTCGATGCAATTCTGTACAAAGACGTATTTTAGTTTTGGAGTTTTGCATTGTTAACTTTGCTAACACAACTGCTGCATCAACATGTTTGTATTCGTAAGACTTTCTCAACAATAGATCTGTTTCACCTCAGTGACTAAGAAAGAAAGAAAGAAAGAAAGAAAGAAAGAAAGAAAGAAAGAAAGAAAGAAAGAAAGAAATTGTGATTTGCCTCCACAACCCACAAAGAGCTGCAGTGTGACCACGTCAGCTATTTTATTTTATGTATTGTATGTTTTATCTAAAATAGTGACATAATCTACACTTTTACATTAAACAACATTTTACACTCCATTATTACGACAAACAAAGTTATTTTTGATTTTGTAATTCATGAATGAAAGGAAATCATGAACAGCTCATCAGCATGTGGACATAGATGAATAGACACTGAGGATGGAGACGATGTGCCGACTGGATCAGCAGCCAGTACCGCTGCATGGCACTGGGTGGCGATGTAGCCACAGTCAGGACGGAGGAGAAGCAGGTTTGTTTCTGCTCTCTACTTCCATACACTCTGACTTATTGTCATCACATATTCCACAAATAAAGTCAATGTTTAATTCTATTCTTTTTTACTCTGTCATATTAACATCGGTGGAAACGGCCTCGCATTCATGCGTCTCACAGGGAACTTCATTTATCATCCATGCTGCGGTCTGTCCTCTTGTAAACATTTGAGATGCTTTCCGTGAAATATCAGATGTTGGGTCACACGTTTAAATATGCACAACACACACACACACACACACACACACACACACACATACACACACACACACACACACACTATCAGAGAGCGAAGTTAAGAATAGATTTAAGACCTCTATGAAATATGGAGACATCTGCATGAGCGGTTTGAGGTCATCACAGGTTTTGTCTTTCACTGTTTTACTGTATATGTAACTCAGCTGAATGAACGCTGAATCATTTCTGGAGACGAGGGTGAGGAATTAAATAATTTCTCAACAAACTGATGAAATTTGCTCAGGTGTTTTTGTGGGGAAAGCCTGAGCAAGGGAGACTCGTACTGGCTGGGCCTGTGGAGCAACACCGGCACAGGGGGCCGGCAGTGGGGCGACGGCTCCCCGGCGGATGAGGGTCAGGGGTGAGTGATGACAGGCAGGAAGAGGAGGAGGGTCGACGGGGGCCCCTGAGGTGACCACTATTCCTGTTGCTCGACAGTTTGGTCACATGCTGCTGGTTCACCGGCGAGGACACACAAATGTGGAAACTCGAGATGAGTGACAATGTTTAAGTGTTTATGGGGTGAGAGATTTAGAAATATACACTATACATGCAAAAAACAGACTATGTTACTTACTATGTTACTTTTTTTATTATGCCATAATGGGAATGCTGAATTTACAAATTAGACGACATTGAAAGAAAAATAACATTTTATAAGAAAAAATAAGCAACAGCAAAGACAATAAAATAAGAAAGAAATGTCTTTGCACCTTTTTGTTCAGTGTTTGTTAGATACACTGTAAGAAAAAAAAAGTGTAAAAAAAACGGTCAATGACTGGCAGCTGCGGCTGCCAAACAAAAACCATAAAATTAAAGTAAAATATCCTAATTCAAATAAAGTGCAAAAACATTACTATTACAGAAAATTTCATTAAATGTTCTGCAGGAAAAATACCGTTATTTTACAGATTTTGCTTCGATTTTTATGATCAAACACCTTTAATAAAGTGACAGTGCTAAAGGTTCTGTAGAAAAATACCATTATTCTACAGATCTTTCCTAAATTATTACAATCAAACAGTGTTGGGAACGTTACTTTAAAAAAGTAATTAGTTATAGTTACTCACTACTTGTTCCAAAAAGTAACTGAGTTAGTAACTGAATTACTTTAGAATAAAAGTAACTAGTTACCAGGGAAAGTAACTATTTGCGTTACTGTAGAAAAAAAAAAGTTGCTTTATGTCAAAGAATTTGGATTTTTCTGAGCAGTTTTCACAAGTCAGTTGAAATGAGTAGAACAGACATCTCCACCTTGAAAATGCCAACTTTTCATCGGATTGCTCCGGACTCGCCATCTCTGCTGCTTCTTCGAATTAGGGATGGCCAAAACTAAAAATATTTTTGACCGACCACCGAGCCTCATTAACCAGTTTAAACCGGTTAACTGATCAGATTTAAATGCGCTATTAAATGCGCTATTAAAATGGTTCTGAATCACACTCTCTATTTCTGCATCTGTGGCCTTTGGACTCCATCTCTTCACAGCAGCTGGAGAGAGGGCATAATAAAAAAATAAACATTTTTACAGAGCGCCTATTCAGATGTTAAATGCACTTTATAGATGGCAAGAACAAATTATAGAGCGAAAACCTTCTGCGCATGCTCCGTCTCTCCGTCACGTTTTAGGTGTATGTCAAGCGACACCTATAGGCCTGGCATATGAACTACAGCGTTTTCGGTGGATCCGTCTAGATGCAAATATTCTTGAAACAATGCAGAGGAAGACGGAGAAAAAATAACGTTTTTCGCCCGTCTGGACGGCCCCTTAAAGTGTTATGGTTCTGTAACGATGCTAAACCGAGAGTTGCACAGATGTTCGGCTCGGTTTAGCATCGAGCACCTCACGTAGCCTGTGAGCTAACTCAGGGCTAGTTCACACGGCAGCTAACTCGGCTGCTAGCCGCTGCTCGGTTACATTTACATTTACATTTAGGTCATTTAGCAGACGCTTTTGTCCAAAGCGACTTACAATAAGTACATTTGTCAAAAGAAGGAAACAAAGAAAGCACGACGTATCATTGCCGATGCAGTAAGAGCATAAACACATAAAAATAGAACAAGTGTTAGGTCCTCATCTGAGTAAAGTAGTACTTCAAGAGCAACAGTGCTACGATCTGAGTGCTATAGGTAAGGTTTTTTTTTTTTTTTTTTTTTTGCGGGGGGGGTGTCGAGGGAGGGTGTTAGTGGGTCATGCTATGTAGAGTCGAGGTGAAGTCTGAACAGGTGAGTCTTGAGCCTTTTTCGGAAGATGGCAAATGACTCTGCTGTCCTGACATTGGTCGGGAGTTGAGTCTGGACTTTGCTGAGCGACATTTGTTGATTTCAGCTATGGTGGTACCAGCCGGCCAGCTGAAGTAGAGGAGCGGAGTGCTCGCTTCGGGGCATGAGGTTTGACCAGTGTTTGAAGGTAGGCAGGTGCCGTTCCATTGATGGCCCTGAAGGCCAGTGTCATCGTCTTGAATTGGATGCGTGCTGCAACAGGGAGCCAGTGGAGGTCACGGAGGAGGGGGGTCACGTGGGAGAATTTGGGTAGATTGAAGATAAGGCGTGCTGCAGCGTTCTGGATACGCTGCAATGGTTTAATCGCATAGGCCGGGAGTCCGGCCAGGAGAGAGTTGCAGTAGTCAAGGCGGGAGATGACCAGTGCTTGGACCAAGAGCTGCGTTGCATCCTTTGTGAGGAAGGTCCGAATCCTGCGGATATTGTAGAGGGCAAATCTGCAGGATCGGGCCACAGCAGTGATGTTGGGGGTGCAGGATAGTTGGTCATCGAGGATTACACCCAGGTTCCTCGCAGTTGAGGAAGGAAATACTGTGATGCCCTCAACAGTGACCGACAGGTCCATGCGAGGGCAGTCTTTCCCTGGGATGAAGAGGAGTTCGGTTTTATTCAGGTTAAGCTTGAGGTGATGTGCAGTTGTCCAGACAGAGATGTCAGCCAGACAGTCCGAGATGCGAGTTGCAATGTGAGCGTCAGAGGACGGGGGAAAAGAGAGGAACAGCTGGGTGTCATCAGCGTAGCAATGGTAGGAGAATCCATGCGATGTGATAACAGAACCTAGTGATCTGGTGTATAGTGAGAACAGAAGCGGTCCTAATACTGAGCCTTGAGGGACACCTGTGTCCAGAGAGCAGGGTTTGGACATAGAGCCATTCCATGTGACCTGAAAGGTGCGGTTTGTCAGGTATGATGTAAACCAGGTGAGAGCAGAGTCGGTTATGCCAAGTTCAGCCAGAGTGGAGAGGAGAATTTGGTGGTTGACTGTGTCGAATGCAGCAGATAGGTCAAGGAAAATGAGAACGGAGGAGTTGGATGATGTTTTGGCGTCTCGCAGGGACTCGGTCACAGTGAGGAGGGCCGTCTCAGTGGAGTGGGCAGTCCTGAATCCTGATTGGTTAGGGTCTAGGAGGTTCTTCCGCAAGAGATAGGATGACAGTTGGTTGTAGGCAGCACGTTCCAAGGTTTTAGAGAGGAATGAAAGAAGAGATACAGGTCTGTAGCTTTGGATGTCAGTAGCGTCAAGGGTGGGTTTTTTCAGGAGAGGCTTCACGATAGCGGTCTTAAAATCCGCTGGAATGACACCTGAGGTGAGGGAGGAGTTGATCAGGGTGGTGAGGAATGGCAAGATGTCGTGTGAGATGTCCTGGAGAAGAGAGGAGGGAATCGGGTCAAGGGAGCAGGTGGTGGCACGGTTAGATGTAACAAGTGCGTGAACGTCTTCAGAGGTGAGGGGGCTAAAGCTGGTAAGACCATCCGAGTTGAGAGTTGGGGGAGATGTCTTCTGGGAGGGAATAGGCGTGAATGAGGAGCTGATGTCATTTACTTTCTTGGTAAAGTAAGTTGCAAAGTCATCGGCAGTAAGGGAGGAGGGAGGGAGAGGGGTAGGAGGGGTGAGGAGGGAAGAGAACATGGAGAAGAGTTTCCTGGGGTTGGAGGCAGAAGAGTTGATCTTTGCCAGGTAGAAGGCAGATTTAGCTGCCGAAACAGTTGAGGTGAAGTCAGAGAGGAGGAGGTGGTAGTGAGCAAGGTCCTTGTGCTGTCCCGATTTCTTCCATTTTCTCTCTGACGCTCGCAACAATGATCTGTTGGTTCGCAGAGGTTCAGACAGCCAGGGAGGGGGGGGAGATGATCGCGCCGGTCGTGAGATTGGGGGACAGAGAGTGTCCAAAGAAGAGGCGAGTGAGGACATCAGGATAGAGGAGGCTTCCTCAGTAGGCATTAAGGAGAACTGTTCCGAGGATGGGAGCGAGGAGATAACAGTTGAGGAGAGAGCGGAGGGAGTGAGGGATTTCAGGTTGCGGCGGCTGGTGACCATTCGAGGCGTAGAGGGGAGGGATGAGGTGGGCTTCATGGGGAGGGAGAAAGTCACAAAGTGGTGGTCGGACACGGTGAGCGGGGTAACAGAGAGTGCCGAGATGCCACAGGATCTTGTGAAGACAAGGTCAAGTTGGTTCCCGGCCCGGTGAGTTGGTGGAGAGGGGGAGAGTGTGAGGTCAAATGCGGAAAAGAAGTCAATGAATTCAGATGAATGCAGCTTTCCCGGGTGAATGTTGAAGTCACCGAGGACGATGAGCGGTGTGCCATCATCAGGGGAGCAGCTCAGGAGGGCATCCATCTCATCCAAAAAGTCACCAAGAGGACCGGGTGGGCGATAGATCACTATGATGTTGAGTTTGAAAGGAATGGTGACAGAGACGGCGTGAAATTCAAGCGTAGATCGGGGTAGGTGGTCGAGAGGAAGGACCTGGTAGGACCATGTGGGTGAGATGAGGAGCCCAGTTCCTCTTCCTCGCCCTGTTCGTCTTGGGGAGTGTGAAAACGAGTAGGCAGTTGAAAGGGCAGCTGGAGTGGCAGTGTTTTCTGGGGTGATCCAGGTCTCTGTGAGGGCCAGGAAGTGGAGAGTCTGCAGGGAGGCATAGGCTGAGATGGTGTCCGCCTTCTTGACTGCAGACTGGCAGTTCCACAGCCCCCCTAGTACCTCAAGTTCCTTACCAGTGGAGATTGGTGGGTAGCAGAGATTGGATGGGTTACAGCCTCGAATGAAGGGACTTCGGTAAAATCTTCTCCAGTGCGATGTCCTGACTGGGATAAGACACATGGCTGCGAGGAGGGGAGGGGGGGGGGGGGGTTGAGATGTTATACCTACCTCAATGGGCTTCCTCGATGGACTCCCACAGATAGACTCCCTGTGTACGGATACGGAAAAAAGCAACAAAAAAACAGCTATCTGTAACAATACACGATGCAGCAACAAAATCAAAACTCTAACATGAAACTGATAAACGTATAATGTCTTACCAAACACGGTTTCATTTTAAATTACAGTACTTTTAGTAACTCACCTTTCACAGGTGTCTGTGTCTCCTCCTCGTCAACTGACGCTGCAAAGTTCTTCTTGCGCATGCGTAGGAAACCGCTAGGTGCGCTAACTACGCGAGGAAAAATAGTTCCTAGATGGATGCTAGAATCACAAACATTTTAGCCCACATTGCCAATATGACACTACATTATTTTCTTAAATTCACGAACATATTTCCATTATTTCGAATAGTTTTTAACATTCGTGCGTTGATATTTCGTTGAAACAACGTCTAAATGACGTTGGTCATTTCAGCCCCTCAGGTAGACGTCAAATCAACCTGCCTGCCCTACGTTAATCAAACGTCCCGACATGATTGGATATCTGCATCTCGACACAGCAGTAGATAGAGGAAATCATTCTTGACAGTGTTTTTTCAGTTAAATATGTTTTCTTTGAGATCGTATTCCCCCTAATGTTATCATGTCGAAAAAAAAGTCGAATTAAAGTCACGTCGTGACGCGACGTCGATTGGACGTCTTCATCTAGACGCAGGTCGAGCAAACGTTTTCTGGCAGTGTTTATTCAGTTAAACCTCTCTAAAATGCATATTTAATAAGGTCATATTTGCCATGATATTATTTTATGATGTCGAAAAACAGTCAAATTAAAGTCACGTCGTGACGCGATGTCGATTGGACGTCTTCATCTAGACGCAGGTCGAGCAAACGTTTTTTGGCAGTGTTTATTCAGTTAAACCGCTCTAAAATGCATATTTAATTAGGTCATATTTGCCATGATATTATTTTATGATGTTGAAAAACAGTTGAATTAAAGTCACGACGTGACGCGACGTCGATTAGACGTCTTCATCTAGACGTAGGTCGAGAAAATGTTTGCTGGGCCTTATCTGTTACCATTGAAAATCCTGAAATGTAATAATGTCCGAATCCAAGCCCATCCAAGATAAAACGGGCACCTTCGGAATGCGTAAAAGACGCACCGGCGTGAAATGTTTTTATTTTGGCTATTAAGTATAATTTATGAAAAATTCAGGGATAAGTTGTTCATTTCACACAAAAAAAGATCTTGTAATGAGATGGCAAACTGTAGTCTTGTAGTCTACTCCTATAGTCGCGTAGCGTGTATCTTGTGTATAATAATTGAGATCGCATTCTCCACCGCACCCATGCGGGAATAATTAAAACTTGAGGAGAAATTATACAACGCTGTCTGTCATATATCACAAAACAGGGTCAGAACGCACAGCAGTAGACATAATGACGGCGAGACCCCGGTGCCTCCACGAGCCGCCGGGCCGTTCATCATCATCATCATCATCACCACCGTCTTCACCATCCGCGCTCCACAGCTGCACCGATTCCCGTCCAACACCAGAACGGTGGGACAACTCCGGCTCCAGCTCGCGGCAAGTTTGCACGTTTCTCCACGGACAACAGGCTGCCGAGACCATGGCACGAGCGGCGCGCAAGCATAATTATCCTGACTTTTTTTTTTTAACCGACAACCGACAAATTCAATTCATAGTAACGCACCGCATTTAATGTTCAGTAACGATAACGGCGTTGTAACGACGGAAACAGTAATTAGTTAGATTACCCCGTTACTGAAAAAATAACGGCGTTATTCCAAACACTGCAATCAAACACCTTAAAACAGTCAAATGACTGGCAGCTACGGCTAAAAACCCTAAAATTAAAGTCAAATATCTATAATAATACATCTAATTCAGATTAAGTGAAATTTTCATTCTGCATGGTTCTGCATAAAAATACCACTATTCTACATATTTTTCCTATATTCTTATAATCAAACACCTTCAATAATTAATATTTATGATTCAGTTTTTGTAATATTACAGTTTTAATGTAATACATTGAATATTTTGTAATACTGTACTGACTGAAAATATCATGTAAAAGATTATTGTGAAATATCCTCAACTCAAAACATACTTAGGAAATTCAAAATCGATACATCTAAAGATCACTGTTTCAATTAAAGTAGGTCACGAAACTTAATTACAAATAAAATACACACCAATATTGATTCTAAAAGCCCTTTATTTAATGTATTGAGTTGCAAATTTACAATATCAACCAATTATTCACAAACAGTTCTTCAGAGACCCCCAAGGAAGAATTGAAAAACTAAAAATTCTATTTCTCCATGTGTCTATCTTGTCTGTTAGCTGTGCTATCATGACGAGGTGATGGCGTTTCACTTTTGAAACAGGTGGAGAGCTGCTGGGCTGAGGGGGTTGTTGTCAGTTGTTTTTTAGCTTGTATTTTCCAATTCAGTTTTATATTGTTTTCCACAATGTTCTCCTGTCCTTGGGGGCTCTGTATACTGTAGTTCCAATAATATTTGTAGTATTTATGCACATGCATTACATTCTTAATTTAGCCTATTTAGCCCTCTTAATTTAACCTTAAATGTAAAGTGTATTATCAAATAAAATCAAAACATACCACAAAAGGTCAATTAATCTGTACCAGAGGTGACAGTGCAATGTAGCAGATAAAGAAGAATCCTCCTCCAAATTGCCAGTACTCAGCTGGATCTTTGGTGCACCTGGGGGAGGGGGAAGGGAAAAAGGACAAAGTAAGATCCACTGAAAAGTCCTTACTATAACAAGGATTTTATTTATTTTTCTATTATTATTAGATGATCCAGAGTAAAAAAATGTTTTTACACTATTGCCGCTTGCCAGTATTGGACGCTTGGTGGAACATGTGGAAGGCATTTTTTTTTCAGTGTATTTGTATTATCAGTCTATGTTTGTATTAACCAGACCTCACATATAATAGGCCGACTCACAACACAATGCACAGAACTTTAGATCAAGCCATGAGATCAAGCGACCAAAATAAAAAGTATCATTTCACCACAAGGTGGCCGCCGAGTGCGGACCTGAACACACGTCATTGAACTTTTAACCAATGAGAACCATTTCGCTGTAGCGGAGGTGTGGACAAGCCGGTTGCAGCCGCCGTAGACCGCGCTGCCAAGCGCTGCAAGAAGCGGCTCTTAAAAACTTGTTCCCGCGATGGTTTGGGTCACGTGATATGGTCGCGACCCTGTGACGTCTTTGCAGTCGGCTGCTAAAGGTACGTGTCCACAGGGGCGATTTTAAACGCGAGTGGACGCGCCGCTTCCCAGTATTGCACGCTTGGTGGGCGGCCACTAGAGGATGATTGACAGGCGCTCTGCTTGCTACAACCACTTCATGGCTGCACCTGATTGGATGAACGCTTTCACCGGTGGCCTGTCTGCTCTGGAGTTCACGCAGACCAACATGGCAGCTCAATTTTCTCTTGTTTTACGAAAATAGTTCACCGAAAGGTGTTTCTGAAAACATTTTAAGCGAGAAATAAGCTATGCAGTTGCTGAATCTGTCTTTATTTTAGATCGACAACATTCAGTTTAGAAGATTTTCGCGATCATTTCAATGACATTTCAATGACATGTGTTCAGGTCCACACCCGGTGGACACCTTGTGGTGAAATTATTTGCCTTTTTATTTTGGTCGCTTTGATCTCATGGCTTGATCTAAAGTTCTGTGCATTGTGCTGTGAGTATAGGCCTATTTATTTGTGAGGTCTGGTTAATACAAACATAGAATGATAATACAAATATACTGAAAAAAAAGAATGCCTTCACATGTTGCCTTGCATGTGTGTGTATATGTGTGTGTGTGTGTATATATATATATATATATATATATATATATATATATATATATATATATATACACTCAACAAAAATATAAACGCAACACTTTTGTTTTTGCTCCCATTTTTCATGAGATGGACTTAAAGATCTAAAATTCATTCCAGATACACAATATTACCATTTCTCTCAAACATTGTTCACAAATCAGTCTAAATGTGTGATAGTGAGCACTTCTGCTTTGCTGAGATAATCCATCCCACCTCACAGGTGTGCCACATCAAGATGCTGATCTGACATCATGATTAGTGCACAGGTGTGCCTTAGACTGTCCACAATAAAAGGCCACCCTGAAATGTGCATTTTTTTGCTTTATTGGGGGTCTGGGGACTCAGAACCAGTCAGTATCTGGTGTGACCACCATTTGCCTCATGCAGTGCAACACATCTTCTTCGCATAGAGTTTATCAGATTGTCAATTGTGGCCTGTGGAATGTTGGTCCACTCCTCTTCAATGGCTGTGCGAAGTTGCTGGATATTAGTGGGAACTGGTACACGCTGTCATATACGCCGGTCAAGCACATCCCAAACATGCTCAATGGGTGACATGTCCGGTGAGTATGCTGGCCATGCAAGAACTGGGACATTTTCAGCTTCCAAGAATTGTGTACAGATCCTTGCAACATGGGGCCGTGCATTATCTTGCTGAAACATGAGGTGATGTTCATGGATGTATGGCACAACAATGGGCCTCAGGATCTCATCACGGTATCTCTGTGCATTCAAAATGCCATCAATAAAATGCACCTGTGTTCTTCGTCCATAACAGATGCCTGCCCATACCATAACCCCACCACCACCATGGGCCACTCGATCCACAACATTGACATCAGCAAAGCGCTCACCCACACGACGCCACACACGCTGTCTGCCATCTGCCCTGAACAATGTAAACCGAGATTCATCCGTGAAGAGAACACCTCTCCAACGTGCCAGACGCCATCGAATGTGAGCATTTGCCCACTCAAGTCTGTTACGGCGACGAGCTGGAGTCAGGTCAAGACCCCGATGAGGATGACGAGCATGCAGTTGAGCTTCCCTGAGACGGTTTCTGACAGTTTGTGCAGAAATTGTTTGGTTATGCAAACCAATTGTTTCAGCAGCTGTCTGAGTGGCTGGTCTCAGACGATCTTGGAGGTGAACCTGCTGGATGTGGAGGTCCTGGGCTGGTGTGGTTACACGTGGTCTGCGGTTGTGAGGCCGGTTGGATGTACTGCCATATTCTCTGAAACACCTTTGGAGACGGCTTATGGTGGAGAAATGAACATTCAATGCACGAGCAACAGATCTGGTTGACATTCCTGCTGTCAGCATGCCAATTGCACGCTCCCTCAATGCTTGTGGCATCTGTGGCATTTTGCTGTGAGACAAAACTGCACATTTCAGAGTGGCCTTTTATTGTGGGCAGTATAAGGTACACCTGTGCACTAATCATGATGTCAGATCAGCATCTTGATGTGGCACACCTGTGAGGTGGGATGGATTATCTCAGCAAAGCAGAAGTGCTCACTATCACACATTTAGACAGATTTGTGAACAATGTTTGAGAGAAATGGTAATATTGTGTATCTGGAATGAATTTTAGATCTTTAAGTCCATCTCATGAAAAATGGGAGCAAAAACAAAAGTGTTGCGTTTATATTTTTGTTGAGTGTATATATATATATATATATATATATATATATATATATATATATATATCACTGATTCTTGAGATAAGGAACAAAACATGTCCCACATCAAGATGTTGCAATTTGTCGTATAAAAAACAATACATTTTTTATTTTAAAAAGTTGGATATGAAAGACTTTTGTATGTGTACACCCTTAGTTTTGTATATATTTATATTATTTCATAGTAATTTGATAAAATACCGGCACTGTACTATGAAAGCCCATGCAAATGAACTCGTCCTCCATAGAGGTCACAGTATCAAACTGCTGAAAAAAAGTGTTTTAAAATGCCCAAAATGTCCAAATATTAATATGAGGTTAATTGTATGGCTTAATAAAATACCACAAAACATTTAAAGTGGACATTCCATTATTTTATACATTTACAACAGCCTCTCAAAGTTTGTCCTTAATTAAAGTCAACTCCGTAAGATATTTTTCAAATTCTAAATAAATCAGGCATATTTTGGTCAGCCTTAACCCTGAGGACCCCCTCTGACTCCTTCCTGCTGATGGATGCAGCAGTCCAACACATGGCTCATTTTCAAAAATATTCAGCAAACAAGTTGAAATCTCTGTGGTCACAGCTAGTGTGTGTCAACACTGTCTTCAAATTAGGGGTGATTTCAATCAATAATTTTGAAATAAAAGTTGGTATTTAGGTTTAGTTTAGTGGCAGCTGACAACTGAGAAAAATCAAAATGGCTACCATTTACTAGATATGAGTAATTTGAAAAAACATGTAATTTTTTCAACTCCGTCAGACGTCAACTCTGTCAGATATTTCGTCTGACGGTGTTGACATGTGAGCTGACGGAGTGGAAAAGGGCTCCCAAATCCTTATTAATTAATGCATAACAACTACATAACATGCTAATATAATCTAAGTATACATTTTGATTGAATTAAAGGTGACATATGATGACAAAACCCACTTTTTCTGGGATTTGGGGTGTTGTTTGGGGTCTTTGGTGAAATAAGGCTGCACATGCTTTTTTGAGTGAGAAACGGATTTCTGAAAATACCCCGCCCTTTTTTTCAGATGAGCCTGTCAATTTCGGCGCTTACTCTGATGTAGGAATAAGGCACATTTGAGTATTCCCACCCATTCTAGGTCAGTGCCCACGACCCACCTCCCCATCCTCCGCTCATTAGAACATTCATAATGTCTTCTTGGGGATCCGCCCAGTATGTCTGCCCAGTATTTGTATGCAGAAACAAAGTCCTTACAGCGATGATGGTGTGTTTTTTTTCTGATAAGACCTAGCGTTTTGTCAAAAACAGCCCAAATGTGAGACCAGCGCAGAAGCAGAAAATGGCTCTTTTTCTCCACGTTTCTGTCTCCCTCAGCCTGGTGGGGACTTCAAGTTGCCACGGTAACCCTTTAACTGACTATAGCTACAGGTAAAGGGATAGTTCACCGCCACGCAGGTGGTCTAGTGGTTAGAGCACATGCCATGTACGCATATATGCAGCCGACCCTGTTTCCAATCCTGACCGGAGGTCCTTTGCTGCATGTCACATCCCCCTCTCTCTCCCATGTTTCCTCTCTGACCACTGCTAAATAAAAGGCGTCTATGCCAGAAGAAAAATCTTAACAAAACAAAAACAAAGGGACAGTTCCACATTTTGGCAAATTGGCCCATTGCCATAATCCCTATAGTCACAGCAGTAGGTTCATTACCTTTATTTGTCTGTGTAAACTATTTTTAGCTGCTCAGAGCTTTGCTACAGAGGCTTAAAAAAAAAATACTCAACGAAATGAAGGTAATTTAAAATGGCTCATTTCAAAACAATGGAAAATAATATTAAAAGTGTATATAATGCAATTTATCACTTAAGCTTGTTAAGGCACACCATTTCTACACACTTAAAGACTTCACAGTGTTGGTGAATTGATCAAACACACAAAAAACATATTTTCATGTGTCAGACGGAGTTGACAAATGTCAAGTTACTCACTGAGTAAATGTCAATTTTTATAAAAATTGGTTAAATAAATTGCCTGTTCCTTTTCATGGTAGATAGATGAGACCTGTGTTTATGAAGATATCCAATTCAAATTAATGTGGCATTGATTATTTGTTTGTCACTTTTCAAAAGTACTTTTGTCCCTAATCTCAAGAATCAGCCTTTAAGTTAATTCTGGTTATAAGTGTTTCCCTGAGGAAATTCAAATCAAATAAATACAATTCACCCCTACAATTCCTTTTGATTATTTTCTCAAGACATTTCTCATGGTACATTTATGGGAACATAATGTAGGAAACACAGCGGCTTGACCACAACGCTGCTGGTAGGCAACATCTCTGTTCACTGGTCAAGTGTCTCATTTACAGTCTGGTCAGAAACATGAACACCAGTAGTCTGCTGGAGGTCATTTTGTAGGGCTATGGCAGTCCTGTTCCTCGTCCACAAAGGAGCAGGCACCGGTCCTGGGTTGATGCCCTTCCACGGTCCTGTCCAGCTCTCCTTGTGTGCTGGCCAGTCTCCTGGTATCTCATACATGCTCTTGAGACTGTGCTGGGACACGAACCTTCTTGCAAACACATGCATTGATGGGCCATCCTGGAGGAGCTGGACCACCTGTGCAACCTGATTGGGCTGCAGGGCCCACCTCATGCTTCATGTATAGTGTCAAGGACACGAGCAGAACACAAAACTACAGCAAATCAGTCAGGAAAGATGAGGAGAGAGCAATAGTCTGTGGCCACCGCATGTAAATAAAAAATAATGTTTTAAATACACATTCACATCCACTCGTATCAAAATATTATGAAATAACATTGTCCATTGGTTCAGAAAGATTAATACTTATACACAGTTGCAAGATAAAGATGGTCTTGTTCTGACAATATGAGAGGGCTGAGGAAGAAAGTAATGGTTTCTGT
The DNA here is from genome assembly GCF_963514095.1 of Eutrigla gurnardus. Lineage (NCBI taxonomy): Eukaryota > Metazoa > Chordata > Actinopteri > Perciformes > Triglidae > Eutrigla > Eutrigla gurnardus. Next base: position 4,768,769 of record NC_139928.1, on the reverse strand, counting down.
GGTTCAGGTGTTCACGGTGTTGGCAGCAGCAAGCAGTGAGGCGAACAGAGAGTCTGGTCTTTGCTTCAGCACATCTGGACAGTAGTGATGTCCAAATGAAGCTTCCATCCATCCATCCATCCATCCATTTTCTTCCGCTTATCCGGGACCGGGTCGCGGGGGCAGCTGCCTGAGCAGGGACGCCCAGACTTCCCTCTCCCCGGACACTTCCCCCAGCTCCTCCGGGAGGACCCCAAGGCGTTCCCTGGCCAGCCGGGTGACATAGTCACTCCAGCGTGTCCTGGGTCTTCCTCGGGGTCTCCTCCCGGTGGGGCATGCCTGGAACACCTCCCGAGGGAGGCGTCCAGGGGGCATCCGATACAGATGCCCGAGCCACCTCAACTGGCTCCTCTCGATGTGGAGGAGCAGCGCCTCTACTCCGAGCTCCTCCCGTGTGACGGAGCTCCTCACCCTATCTCTAAGGGAGCGCCCCGCCACCCTGCGGAGGAAGCTCATTTCGGCCGCTTGTATCCGGGATCTTATTCTTTCGGTCATGACCCAAAGTTCATGACCATAGGTGAGGGTAGGAACGTAGATTGACCGGTAAATCGAGAGCTCCGCCTTTCGGCTCAGCTCTCTCTTCACCACGACAGACCGATACAACGACCGCATTACTGCAGCCGCTGCACCGATCCGCTAGTCTGGTTTTCACCATACTAAGGTCAATCTTTTAAGATTGAACATTAGTCTGGGGAAGCTGCGCTTTGTTTCTACTGCTCAAGAGGCGGGATCAATGGGCATCGTTCAAATGAACGATGCCCATTGTGTTTCGTCATCGTCACGTCACCGGCCAATAGCGTGCCAGGAGAGAATGGCCGGGAAGCTGCGCTTTGTTTCTACTGCTCAAGAGGCGGGATCAATGGGCATCGTTCATGCCCATTATGTTTCGTCATCGTCACGTCACCGGCCAATAGCGTGCCAGGAGAGAATGGCCGTTTCTGATTGGAGCCAAAGATTCTGGCAATGTAACAGCGAAAGTAAGCCTGAGGGTGTCCAGCCTAAACTGCCGAGCGAAATCCAAATTTCCCGGAAGTTCAGGCAGGGTTCACCCAGCCTACCGATCCGCCTGTCAATCTCACGTTCCATCCTTCCATCACTCGTGAACAAGACCCCAAGATACTTAAACTCCTCCACTTGAGGCAGGAACTCCCCCCCGACCTGGAGGGAGCAAGCCACCTTTTTCCGGTCGAGAACCATGGCCTCAGATTTGGAGGTGCTAATCCTCATCCCGGCTGCTTCACACTCGGCTGCAAACCGCCCCAGGACATGCTGGAGGTCCTGGCTCGAAGGAGCCAACAAGACCACATCGTCCGCAAAAAGCAGGGATGAAATCCAGTGGCTCCCGAACCAGATCCCCTCCGGTCCACGGCTGCGCCTAGAAATCCTGTCCATAAAAATAATGAACAGAACCGGTGACAAAGGGCAGCCCTGCCGGAGTCCAACATGCACCTGGAACAGGTCTGACTTACTGCCGGCAATGCGAACCAAGCTCCTGCTCCGGTCATACAGGGACCGAACAGCCCTTAGCAGAGGGCCCCCGACCCCGTACTCCCGAAGTACCTCCCACAGAATGCCACGAGGGACATGGTCGAATGCCTTCTCCAAGTCCACAAAACACATGTGGACTGGTTGGGCAAACTCCCATGAACCCTCAAGCACCCTGCAGAGGGTATAGAGCTGGTCCAGTGTTCCACGGCCAGGACGAAAACCGCATTGTTCCTCCTGAATCCGAGGTTCGACTATCGGCCGAATTCTCCTTTCCTGGGGAGGCTGAGAAGTGTGATCCCCCGATAGTTGGAACACAACCTCCGGTCCCCCTTTTTGAATAGAGGGACCACCACCCCGGTCTGCCAGTCCAGAGGCACTGTCCCCGACTGCCACGCGATGTTGCAGAGACGTGTCAACAAAGACAGCCCCACAACATCCAGAGACTTGAGGTACTCAGGGCCTTGCCACCGGGGAGCTTCTTAACTACCTCGGTGACTTCAGCCCGGGTAATGGGTGGATGAACCTCCGAGTCTCCAGCCTCTGCTTCCTCAATGGAAGACGTGTCAGTGGGATTGAGGAGATCCTCGAAGTATTCCTTCCACCGCCCGACGATATCCCCAGTCGAAGTCAGCAGCTCCCCACCTCCACCGTAAACAGTGTTGGTGGAGGGCTGCTTCCCCTTCCTAATGCGCCGGATGGTTTGCCAGAATTTCCTCGAGGCCGACCGATAGTCCTCCTCCATGGCCTCCCCGAACTCTTCCCAGACCCGAACCTTTGCTTCAGCGACCGCCCGCGCTGCAGCACGCTTGGCCTGCCGGTACCCGTCAGCCGCCTCGGGAGTCCCCCGAGCCAACCAGGTTCGGTAGGACTCCTTCTTCAGCTTGACAGCATCCCTTACTTCCGGTGTCCACCACCGGGTTCGGGGATTGCCACCACGACAGGCACCGGAGACCTTACGGCCACAGCTTCGAACAGCCGCGTCCACAATGGAAGCAGAGAACAAGGTCCATTCAGACTCAACGCCCAGACTGTGCGTGGAGGTGAGCCCGACTACCTGTAGCCGGTAGCGCTCTACCTCCCGCACTAGCTCAGGCTCTTTCCCCCCCAGTGAGGTGACATTCCATGTCCCCATGGCTAGAGTCACCGTCCGGGGATTGGGTCGCCGGGGTACCCGTCCAGGACAGCCACCCAAATCGCACCGCACCGGCCCCTTCTGAACCCTCCTGCGGGTGGTGGGCCTACAGGAGGGCGGGCCCATGTCGCTCCTTCGGGCTGCGCCCGGCCGGGTCCCGTGGGCACAGACCCGGCCACCGGGCGCTCGCCTGCGAGCCCCAACCCCGGGCCTGGCTCCAGGGTGGGGCCCCGGTGACGCCAATCCGGGCGACGTAAACTTCCTTGTGTGTTTTTTCTTCATAGGGGGCTTTGAAAGCAATGGAAATATATCGGCCTTCAACCCTTTGTTGAACAGAGAGCGCCATCTATTGGGCTCAGAAAATAAAGAAAATGCTTCACGAAGCTTCATTTGGACATCCCTACTGGACAGTCTAATTCTGCCACCTGTTGGACAGAACACTTATTGTATGTCTAGGTTTACGACCACACAAACTTTATCTTGTGTATTTGTGTATATTTGTTACCTCTCCATTGTCCATGACCAGAATCAGATCTGCATGCATCAGTGTTGATACGATACAATTCTATTTGACTATTTTTGACCAACTCTACTTTGACTTTTTAACCTACTTAATTCTTTGACATAGAACTTGTATGACCTTTTTTGACATATACTTTGAATATAATACTCTTCATGAATTATTTCAAAATTCTATACTTAATAACTAAACTTAAACTAAATTAATAACTAAACTTTTTTTAGACGCAATACAATGACTTTATGAATTTATTTGACATACTTTAATATCACTTTTTAATGGAATATTATGTAATGACTCTTACAAGACTTGTTTCAACATACTACTGTATATCGCGACTTTGTTGTCCTGCAATATAATTATTTTTTTCACATTTTACACCATTGATTTTTAAAGCCATATTATACTTTGACTCTTCTATAACATCCATCCATCCATCCATTTTCTACCGCTTATCCTGTATTTAGGGTCACGGGGGGGCTGGAGCCGATCCCAGCTGTCATTGGGCGAAGGCAGGTTACACCCTGGACAGGACGCCAATCTATCGCAGGGCCTCTTCTATAACATTTCTTGACAAAATATACTATGATTTTTTGTATTACTTTTATCATCATACTACCACTTTTTTTCAATATGCTACACTATGACTTTTTGAGATATACTATTCTTATTCTTATTCATCACCCCGTTTATCATTTGCAGGTCGCAGCGCGTGCAGGATACGGTGTCATCGTGGAGGCGTCTCGTGTTCAACCCGGAGTGAATGTGTTGAAGAAGAGCAGATGTTTGGAGAAGAAGTGCAGCTTCAACATCCCAACAAAGACACTCAGGGTCAAATCGAGCCCGGCTCCACTGCACCTGTACGCCGCGTCCTGACGTTGTGACGTTCGACCCGAACATTCCCATCGTTTCCATGGTGAACACGACTAATAATAATACTTTTGGGCATTTTATGAAATATGACCCTGGCGCATCTTTTTTCACAAATCTCAATGTAAGATGTTGAAGTTTTGACACCCTCAAACCAAAACAGTGTTTTTCCGAACCACCACACAACTACAACACTACACGGTTCTCCCGCCATATTTAAGACATTCTGTCCCACAAATAATCATTTTACATGGAGAAACCGTCGAGTGAGTGTCTGGTTTCACCAAATGAACTGTTCACCTTCAAACTCCGATAGTTTCACTGATTTCTGGACATGGGGCGATGTTTAAGGTTTTTAGGCTATGAATCAACAAATATAAAACTAAAACAAATATAAAAGGTGTCTTACCATCAAGGTCGAGGTCCAAAACAAGGTCCAGGTGATCCTCCAGGATCCATGGATCCCAGTGGACCATCGTCGCCGTCGTCGTCGCCGGTCTCTTCTTCTTCCAAACAGTAGCTCGTTGACTATCCTCTACTTTGGTTCTCGACAAGATGTGTTTTCGTTGGTTTTTCGCAAGCGCTTTGAAACTTTCCACAGTTTGGTCCAACTCTCTCAGTCTTTCCAATTCGTATCCAGTCCAAGTGCAAAAAGAGAACTCCAAATGGTGGACAGCGCTTTTATACCTGCTCTGATGGGTCAGTTCTGTTTCCATGACAATCACTGAGCGCGTGCATGCGTGCGTGCGTGTGCTTGAGCAAGTCCGAAAGACACAGAGCATTTTTTTTTTCTCATATCTCATATTTGTCAAATGTTTGTTTCTCCGTTCTCTTCTTCGATTGTACTGTCGTGTCATTCTTGTTATAGCCTACTACTGCCATCTTCTGGAGAGCTGTAATTTAGCAAAACCGTATTCGTCACCCTGTTAAAATAATCGCCTAACTCATTTTCTCAAGTTTTTCAGGAAACACAAAAAACTTCACCAAAAGTGTAATACATATATGACATAGGCCATTATCTTAAAGGGGTAAAATCACATGATCTGATCAACTGAGGAAGTAGGCGATTTTACCATAGGTGGCCGGCGTCATGAGTAGATGATTTAACTGCGGTCAAGCCAGCCGACACATCGTGAACGTCAGTCAAGCCAGCCGACCCAGTTTTTTGCTGTACGTGATTGTAGTATCTTTACGGTAATATCGTCTCAGAACTGGTTTCAAAATAAAAGCATTCGTCGGGTACATAGCGAAAGACTGTCAACGAAAGCAAATACTGTCAACGGAAACGTACGGACGTTGTGATATGTACTTTCAAAATAAAGGCTCAAATAATTGACAATTGTAAGCTTAAGCCATTTTTTTATTGAAATTTCTAACAAGGCCATGTTTCCACATGCAAATTTCACTTCAGGGTAATAGTAGACGTACACCGCCTCATATTGCCACCCAGGAAGTTTCAAGTCTTTCCTGTGTCTTTCAAACTAAGGTAAACTGAAGTGTTAAATATGAGACATATTACACATGATTTTGGGTTCAATTTAAAAGGAAACGCCCTGTTATCAAGGAATAATTCCACTTCAGAGTTATAGTATATGACCTGGTAGTGTGAACCAGTAAGTATCAAGACATTCTGATGTATAGTTTCAGAATAAAAGCCCGTCAAAGTGTCAAATATGAGACAAATTACATTTGATTTTGGATTCAATTTAAAAGGAATCGCCCTGTTATCAAGGAATAATTCCACTTCAGATTTATAGTATATGCCCTGGTAGTGTGAACCAGTAAGTATCAAAACATTCTGATGTATAGTTTCAAAATAAAAGCCCATCAAAGTGTCAAATATGAGAATTATTACACATGATTTTGGGATCAATTTAAAAGGAAACGCCCTGTTATCACTGACTAATTCCACTTCAGGGTTATAGTAAATGACCCTGTAGTGTGACCCAGTAAGTATCAAGACAATCTGATGTATAGTTTCAGAATAAAAGCCTGTCAAAGTGTCAAATATGACACATATTACCCATGATTTTGGGCTCAATTTAAAAGGAAACGCCCTGTTATCAAGGAATAATTCCACTTCAGGGTTATAGTATATGACCTGGTAGTGTGACCCAGTAAGTATCAAGACAATCTGATGTATAGTTTCAGAATAAAAGCCTGTCAAAGTGTCAAATATGACACATATTACACATGATTTTGGGATCAATTTACAAGGAAACGCCCTGTTATCAAGGAATAATTCCACTGCAGGGTTATAGTATATGACCCTGTAGTGTGACCCAGTAAGTATCAAAACATTCTGATGTATAGTTTCAGAATAAAAGCCTGTCAAATATGAGACAAATTACAATTGATTTTGGATTCAATTTAAAAGGAAACGCCCTGTTATTATTGACTAATTCAACTTCAGGGTTATAGTATAGGACCCTATAGTGTGACACATTTAGTACCAAGGGCAACATGAAGACAGTTCTCCCTCATGTCCATCAGCATTTGGACTTTGCAACCAGAGGCTCAAACACACTAGACAAAGCCTACACATACATCAAGGCTGCATTCAATGCAGCCCCACCGGCCCCACCTTGGCTCATCAGAACATCTTTCTGTAATGCTAATTACTGCATACAGGCCCCTGCTCACCAGAGGACAACCCACTGTGAAGCAGGTGAGGGTCTGGCCTGAGGGATCTGTGTCAACATTACAGAATCTGTGAGTGCACAGACTGGGACATGTTCAAGAAAGCTGCAACTGAAAACAATCACATCAATGTGAAGGAGTATTCTGAATCTATGTCTGCATACATCCAGAAATGCATGGAGGATGTCTCTGTCATTAAGATCGTCATCACACGGGCAAATCAGAAACCCTGGATGACCAATGAGTTACGTGCAATGCTGAGGGTACGGAATGTAGCGTTCAAGTCTGGGGACGGAGAGGCGCTCAGATCAGCCAGAGCCAACCTGAACCGTGCCATCAGAATAGCAAAGCTTGCCTATGGTCAGAAAATCCAGGGATTCTTCCACGACCCGACGAACACCAGATGCATGTGGCAAGGCATGCAGACCATCACAGACTACAAGGCTGCTCCTTTACCCTGTGAGGACAACACAGAATTCCTCAACGCACTCAATAACTACTTTGGTCGGTTTGAAGCACTCAACAACACTCCTGCGAGGAAATCCACATCTCACCCAGATGAACAGGCAATCAGACTTGAGACAGCTGAGGTCCGGAGGACGCTGAGAAGAATCAACGCAGGAAAGGCAGTGGGCCCCAATGACATACCGGGACGGGTGCTCAAAGACTGTGCTGACCAGCTGGCTCACGTCCTTACGGACCTTTTGGCACTCACTCCCATCATGATGAAGTGCTTCGAGAGGCTGGTGAAGGACCACATCATCTCCAACCCCCCCCCCCCCCCCCCCCTCTTTTGATCCGCTCCAGTTTGCTTACCACTCCAACCGCTCCACAGAGGACGCCTTCTCCTCCACACTCCACCTGAGCCTGGATCACCTGGAGAAGAACAACACCCACGTGCGTATGCTGTTTCTGGACTTCAGCTCAGCATTCAACACTATCATCAGCACCTGATGAGCAAACTGGCCCCCCTTGGACTCAACACCCCCCTGTGTAACTGGCTGCTGGATTTCCTCACAGACAGACCCCAGTTTGTGCGGGTTGGCAGAAACACCTCAAGCATCATCTCCCTCAGCACCAGTTCCCCCCAGGGCTGCGTCCTGAGCCTACTGCTCTTCACCCTGATGACCCATGACTGCCGTGCCAGGTTCAGTACGAACCACATCATAAAGGTACTTTCACCCCTGTGTCATCACTCGTTAACCCTGCAAAAAAGGTTATCATCTCAAATGTCCCCCCTTTTCTGAAGAATGAGCTGTTGGAAAAAGAGCTAGCGAGACACGGACAGCTGGTGTCCCCCGTGAGGATGATCCCCATTAGCTGCAAGTCTCCCCACCTGAAGCATGTCGTATCTTTCAGGAGACAAGTGTTCATGGTCCTAAAGAAAAATGATGAGGAGCTGAATTTGGTTTTTAGATTTAGGATCGACGAGTATGATTACATTGTACATGTGACCTCGGACACAATGAAATGTTTTGGCTGTGGAGCCGAAGGGCATATGATTCGCTCGTGTCCGGGGGGCCGCGGGGGGGCCGCCGGCCGCTCCTGCCGCGGGGGGGGCCGCCCGCGGCTTCGGTCGCGGCTCCGGTCGCGGCGGTGGCCGCGGTTTTGGCGCAGGCTTCCGCCGCGGCTCCGGCCCCGGCTTCGGTCGCGGCCGGGGCCGCGGCTTCGGTCGCGGCGGGGGCCGCGGCTCTTGCCCCGGTTTCGGTCGCGGCGGGGGCCACGGTTTCGGTCACGGCGGGGACCGCGGCTGGAGCCGGTGGCGGTGCCCCTGCGCCGGCCGAGTCGCGGAGGAACACGCAGGATCCTCAGAAAAGAAACAGGGCTGACAGCGATCAGGAAGGTGAGGGCACGGAGGATCAGATGAGTCAGGAAGGTGAGCAGACAGTTGCTGAGCTGCAGGTAGATATTGGTCACACCGCGACCCGTGCTGCGGAGTCTGTATTGTACGAAGACGAAGTCATGAACGATGATGATGTTTTTAAACTGTTGAGTAAAAGGAAAAATCCCGAAAGCAAACTGTGGAGAAAAATGTAAATACATAAGCTAATCACACATGTTTTAAATTACTACACACACATACACACCCACAGGCACAGGCGAGAGAGCAGCGGGGGTAGGGGCCAAACAATATACATAGGACACATTCCTTAGCGGAATCCGCACAGGGGGGGAGTATATGATATATGTGCATCTCGACAACATACATACACATACATAGAAGACAGCACCCGGAGGGATGGACCGTATGAGCCAGTGTGGGTGGAGATACCCAGCGCTCCAACCAGGCCGCGGCATGCTAAAATTACGCTCCGCCTGCATCTATAGAATGAGCCAATCAGACTCATGCGGAGTCTCTTGAAATACACTGCGCACTCTGTTGTAAAGCGCCTTTTGAGTAAATTCAACCCTATGTTGAGTTCACTTTTAGGTCCGTGCACGTATAACTGCCGGAATATGTTTTCCTGATATTTGTGCTAATAAAGCGCTGTTATTGATACAACCCATAGACTCTCCTCCTATATTCAAGCTTACTATTTTTTTTCACAACAAATCTGGTAGCAGAGGATGGTTGGGAGAAAAGCTTGAGGAGGAAAGAATTTTAACGACTACCTCCTGTCTTGCAGAAGGAGGGGGGCTTCCTGAAAGAAAGTGGAGGCCAGAAGGATTCATCCACTCTCGGGAAAGTTGATCACATGAGCGCTCAACCGAAAAGGTAAGCAGAAACCTATTTAATTGAATTCTGTATATTGAAAAATATAAATTAGGTGATCAACAACTACCGAGTGTGAGTATGAATACTTTAGACAAAATTTAACTAAAGGATAAAATGTTAAAAATAGAAGGAAAACATATTCTGCAAAAGTGATAAAATAAACCTGCCATAGTGTGTACACATGTGTGACTGAACCTAACAGAAAACACGAGATGAAGGACGAATAGAAGGGCTTTTATGTGTACAGTATCATGAAGTAGCGGACCCACCACACCCCGTGAAACATGAGAATTCTTGCACATAATTAAGTCACTCTATTAACGAACATAGCGTGTTTTGGGTTAACCAACAGACTGCATAAATAGTACTTTGTAATTTGGAAACGATACAACTCCTCCGGGACCTCGCTGTCGAGCAGAGAAGCGTAGGCAGTGGTTGTAATACAGGAAAACTTATAGTAATTTGGAAACGATACAATTTCTCCGGAACCGCGCTGTCGAGCAGAGAAGCGTAGGCAGTGGTTGTAATACAAGAAAATTTAGACATGGCATGGAGTTTTATGATATAGACATAGAAGAGTTCAGAGAGATAGATAACAAAGAAGAAGAGGAAGCAGCCGACACCCTGTTGCACGCTCTAGGAAGTGACACTCTCCACTCAGCAGCAACAGCAGAGATACACATACCAACGATAACGGTAGTGAGTAGACAGATACTAGAACTAGAAAAACTTATTAAGACGAGTCTGTTAAATAAACCTAGTGGGATTGGGGCTGGTCTGGGTAACGTTAGGAGCGATTCTTTTGATTGTATTGAGGGATTGAACGAGGGGGAAATGGAAGACTTCGTAGAGACCTTGAAGGCTAGAGTTATGACTGAGGATAGAAGTAAAAAGGGAGATGGGAAGATAGTTAAATCAGTAGCGAAAAGGTGGGAGATAAAGGGATGGATCACCAAGGACGGGCTGCCATCAAGAGAAGCTATGAATATAATGGTGAATGATGTCAAACAAAGATTAGAGAGAGCTCGACAGAACATGGAGGCTGAAAAGGACAAGCGATCATTTTTCAAACCACTCAAAAAGATCTTTGAAGAACAAGAAGAAGAGACAAGAGTAACAAATCTAATGCTAAAAGACCTGTTACAGCAGAGAAGAATGGAGAGGGGAGACAAACATGAAGAGACACAGGGAGGGGGAGGGGGCATATATCCAGTCCTGCCAGAGAAGTTAACAACTGGGCCTCCAGAAACGACATCTCCCCCAACAGCCCCACCTCCCTACACCCACCAAAGATTTATGCCTGCACAGACCACAGACACAGCAGTACAAGCACCAGTACTAACATTGGCCGGCGTGGAAGTCCTCGTACAAGACCAAGACAGAGAGGAAATGAAGAGAGAAGTGGAAAGACTGCAACAGCGAATAACGGCACTGGAGCCCCCTGGAGGATCAAGGAGTCAAGGCAGTTCAGAAAAGACCTGGTCAGAAAGTGAACCAGAAGGACCTCTCACAAAAAATCCCTCGAAGCCACCTAGTGGTGGAAACCATATCGACCCAAGGAAGGAGGGGTCAACCAGAGTAAAGTCACCTGCCAGCAGTATTGGCGGCCAGAAAGAGGAACGGGGAGCGGCTGGAGGATACAACCCTAAATCAGCGGCATGTGGATACGATCGGGACTTCATGAGAGATAACGAGGACCACTTTGGCCTCCCCACAGGAGGGGTAGACATATCTCAATTGACTGATCTAAGCAACATGGCCGCTCCAAGTCCAAAAACCCCGCCAAGGAGCCAAAGCCCCACCAGAGGAAGATATGTGGTGCTTCACGGGCCCCCATACCACGGATGTCTCCCTCCCAGAACACATACCACTGCCAAGACAACATGGACTCCCATGTACGGACCACCCAGGAGCCAGAGCGGTTTTGAATGCGGTGAACTCACGATTTTGGACTATAACCCCCCATGACGTAGGAGCCCTGGAAACACAACCAGTGATTGTCACCCTGAAAGACCCAGATGCACCTCCTATTTATCGACGGCAGTATCCCCTAACCCAAGATCAAATGAAGGGAATTGCCCCCACGATACAGGGCCTTCTGGACGTCGGGGTAATATACGAGTGCCACTCCCCATGGAATACTCCCATACTACCGGTACAGAAAGCAGGGGGAAAGGGCTGGAGAATGGTACAAGACTTCCGCCCTATAAATGATGTAACGACTCCAGATGTTCATCCAGTACCAGACCCACACGTAGCACTCACGAGTTTAAGCCCAGCATTTCGATACTTCACTGTCATAGATTTGGCAAACGCTTTCTTCAGTGTTCCACTGGCACAAACATCACAAGCCATGTTTGCTTTCACGTTTGGGGGCAAACAGTACACCTACAATCGGTTGCCACAGGGGTTCAGGGACTCGCCAGGTCTCTTTAATCAGGTACTAAAAGCACACCTACTAGAACTCCAATGGCCACCAGGGGTTGTGCTCATCCAATATGTAGATGATCTTCTCTTGGCAGCAGAAACATCTACCCTCTGCCTGGAGGCCACTGCCCTACTGTTCTCAGTTCTGCACAAAAAGGGCTACAAAGTCAAGAGAGAAAAAGTGCAGCTATGCAGAGAAGAAGTCCTATTCCTAGGCCGACAAATCTCGGCATCAGGATTGGGAGTATCTACGGCCCACAGGGAATCAATCCTACACCATCCAAAGCCCACCACGGTGGCAGACATGCTGTCATTTCTGGGACTAACGGGCTACAGCCGATCCCACATACCTGATTACTCCAATCGGACACAACCTTTGCGGACAATGATCAACGAGGTAGGGGCTCGAAACCTCACAGAACGACTACCCTGGACTTCTGAAGCTGAACAAGCATTCACTGACATGAAACAAGTACTCTCCCAAGCTGCTGCACTCACCTCACCGGACTACACAGAAGTGATCCATTTGGATGTTTCTGAACAAAATGCATTTTTAAATGCTGTTTTGTATCAGAAAAAAGGGGGAGAGAGGAATGTGTTGATATACTACTCTTCAAAACTCGACGCAGTGGAAACCGGACAGTCAATGTGCGCCAGATATGTTGCAGCGGTAGCAAAAGCTCTCCAAAAAAAACAGCACATGTAGTGATGTGTCACCCATTACAGGTCCACACTGAACATGGAGTTGCAGCGTTTTTGGCAAGTAAGGAGTTTACTTTCAGCATGGCCAGAAAAACCAAGATTCAAAGAGAATGCACCAGGCCACATATAACCTTTGTCGCAGCTGAAAGGAACATGGCCGGAAACTTTGGGAAAGGAACCCCACATTCATGTGAAGAACTTGCGGTCAAAGAAAGTAAGCTCAGACAAGACCTGAAAAATGACATAGATCCCAAAGCAGAACTCTGGCTCTACACTGACGGATGCTGCTACCGAGGAGAAAACGGACTGAACCAGGCATCATATGCAGTGGTTCAGCAACACTCCAATGGAAGACATGAGACGCTCAAAGCAGAAGTAATACCACAACCCGCTTCAGCGCAAATGGCAGAAGTCAAGGCGCTCACCGAAGCCTTGAAACTGGCCAAAGGAAAGACGGTGAACATCTTTACAGATTCTGCTTACGCACATGGGGCGGCACAAGTAGATGCACCCATGTGGCAACGGAGGGGATTCGTAACATCCAGCAACGCCCCAATCAAACACCAAAGAGAAATACAAGAGCTGGTGGAAGCAATCACCCTACCAAGAGGAGTATCCATAATGAAGTGCAAAGGACATGAGAAAACAGGCACCAGGATCAGTCAAGGAAACGAGGCTGCAGATCAGGCGGCCAAAAAGGCAGGAGGATATCAGCCAAAGCAAATGGTACTCAGGCTGACGCCCCCCCAACCTAAACTCACCGAAGAAGACCTAAAAAAGATACAAGAACAAGCAGGCCCGTACGAATGGTCGACATGGACACAAAAGGGGGCCACAAAGAAAGAAGGTCTCTGGAGATCACATGATGGAAGGATAGTGGCACCAGCAAAATTAGTAGCGACCCTACTAAAAGAAGCCCATGGACCAACCCATGAAGGACAAAGACAAACACTGTTGAACATTTCAGCACTCTGGTGGCACCCACACCTAGACAGCATGGCAAAACTATACTGCGAAGAATGCGTCGTCTGTGGAAACCACAACCCAAGAAAACCATTCAAAACGCCCATGGGATCCTACCCCGTACCTCTCGCACCATTCCAAGATATTAGTATAGATTATACAGATATGGGACAGGAGAACGTAGTACAGGGAAAGAGGTACATCTTGGTAATGGTAGACAGATTTTCAAGATGGGTAGAAGCAATCCCCACAAATAGAGAAGACGGGAAGACAGTAATAAAGTGGTTGCAAACAGAGCTAATACCCAGATATGGGGTACCGAAACGTATCAGATCAGACAACGGGACACATTTTAATAATCAGATGCTGAGTGAAGTGGAGGCATTCCTGGGGATTGCACACAGTTTTGGTTCGGTCTACCATCCACAGTCCCAGGGACTGGTGGAACGCGCGAATCAAACATTGAAGGCTAAAATAGCCAAGGTATGTGCGGGCAGTAAGATGACATGGTTGGAGGCCCTCCCTTTGGCTCTCATGGCCATGAGAACCTCAAAAGGGGGAGGCACGCACCTGTCGCCCCATGAGTTGTTGACGGGAAGGCCAATGCCTGGCCCGCCACGTGATGGAGGACATATACCTCCTTTAGATGTGTGTCAGATAGAGAAATCCGACTACATGAGAGAACTAATATCTCTTGTCTCAGCCCTCTCAATACAGGTGCAGAAGGCACAGGAGAAGGATCCCGAAGAGCAGGGGACGATAGTCAAAGTAGGAGACTGGGTCAGGGTCAAGGTTCACAAAAGAAAGTGGACAGACCCCAGGTGGACTGGTCCGTACGAAGTGAAGGAGGTTACTTCACACTCGGTCCAGGTCAAGGGAAAAGCAGGAGCTCCCTGGCACCACCTGACACATTGTGCCCCAGCATCACCACCTACTCGCTCACTCCAGGAAGTGAGAACAGATTTGGCCCAAAATGACGACTCCGAGGAGTTTTAGGAGACTCTCCGGAGATCCGTCTGTTGCACCGGAGGAAAGACGGAGGTGGAGATATGCAGACTATCTCCCAAGGGGGAAAACGATGTGCACCGTGATCATGGGTGTAACTGGGGTGGCGGTAATACTCCTTCTACTAGGACTCGAACTAATAAACAAAGAGCGAGACAATTCCACCAACATTTACCTAACCCGTCCCAAAAGGGAACAAACGAAAACTTTCCAGATCCCCGAAGTCGCGTGCGGTGCTAAAATAGTTTTAAATTATACTGCCGGGGATACCACAATGTTCACATTCGACCTGTGCTCCGTGATAGACTGCGGGGAATCCCAAGCAAGTTGGCGGGGCTACGATGTGTCATAGTCCACAAATAGTGGAGAGCTGCGAGGCCACTGGGAATGCTTACCAACGTGGGTTTGGGTTCTCGGTGGATTCACAGCCATTTTGTGCCGCGTGGTATTTAGTAACAAAGTACACTGGGACCTGGTCCGGTTTTACCAGACACACACACAGCGAGTTTTGGGACCACATTTCGTTCCAAAGAGATTTCAGTCCAACCGGCAATCCGCTCACTCTCTCTATCAATAACATTAAGGCAAGCTCCACGGGAAAAAATCGCATATGGATCGCATTAGGAGTAGACGTCACCGGAAAAGACCAGATACGAGGAATACAAGTAAACATATACCCGCCCAAATACGCCCCCACTAGTAAAGGTAGTGCAACGAATACGACCACAGCTAATTCCACTGCCCTAAAGCCGCCCACTACCAGTCCGATAGTGATGACCCAGGATTACACAGAATTAACTCCTTTAGACGTCGTAAAAATGGCTACAGGCTTCGGAGAAAGTAACATTTGGTTAAGGTGGATTACGGATAATGCTAAGCGCCAGAACATGACGGGATGTGTAGCATGCGCGGCTGCGCGTCCTGCCATGTTCGTCGAACCTGCCCCCTTATATCCAGACAAAGTAGGTTATGAATGTATGATGAACTTAACCAGAAAAGCCACACCCTCAGGATGCCAATCCCTGGCATCAGTCTTCCCACCCATTGATAATAAAACTAGGGCCGGCTATTTTACCGCCATAAAAGGAAAAGATCCCAGGTATCAGTGTTTCAACTTCGCCAGCAGCAAACCAAAAGTCAATGTAGGAAACATACCCTCAGACTGGTGTAATAGGACAACATCTGGGGATGTGATAGGACCATGGGCCCGAGCGGGACTGTTTTACTATTGTGGAGGGTTGCGTCTCTATTCTCGAGTAGAGGCCGACACCACCATAGGCACCTGCGCCATGGTCAGACTAGGGATGCCCCTTACGTTAATAGGCAGTCGAGTGATAAAAAACCCCTCAGGACCTAACGCCCTCGTCCAGCGAAGAAGAAGACATATACTTGCTAAAAGGGACACAAGCTTGCAAGACCCATTTGGAGGGACCACATACGTGGACGCTATAGGTATCCCTCGAGGCGTGCCAGACGAGTATAAATTGGCCAATCAAGTAGGGGCAGGGTTCGAATCGATCTTTCTCTGGATACTCCCCAATAAAAACGTAGACCGCATTAACTATATCCACTATAATCTTTTGCGCCTCGCTAATGCCACTAGGGATGCAGTAGAAGGGCTGGCGGAGCAGCTCGCACCCACATCGATCATCACTATGCAAAATAGAATGGCGCTAGACATGCTCCTAGCTGAAAAAGGGGGTGTCTGTGCCATGTTCGGAAAACTTTGCTGTACCATAATCCCCAATAACACGGCCCCAGATGGCTCAGTCACTCGAGCATTAGAAAACCTAAGAGCACTCTCCAAAGATTTGCACGAAGCATCAGGGGTCGATGACCCGTTCACCAAATGGATGGAAGTAGTGTTTGGAAAATGGAAAGCGGTAATAATATCTTTAGCAGCCTCAATAGCCATCTTCCTGGCCATACTAGTCACCTGTGGGTGCTGCTGCATTCCATGTCTGAGAACCATGGTTTCCAGGATAGTGCAAACTGCACTGACTAAAGAAAAAGACCCACCAAAATATATGATGCCCCTACTAGCTAATGAGGAACTTGAGGATGGGAGCCTGAACATGGAAGACGAGGAAGGAGAAGAGTACCTTTAAACAAAATGTTCACACCTAGTTGGTGTGAAAAGGGGGATTTGTGGAGAAAAATGTAAATACATAAGCTAATCACACATGTTTTAAATTACTACACACACATACACACCCACAGGCACAGGCGAGAGAGCAGCGGGGGTAGGGGCCAAACAATATACATAGGACACATTCCTTAGCGGAATCCGCACAGGGGGGGAGTATATGATATATGTGCATCTCGACAACATACATACACATACATAGAAGACAGCACCCGGAGGGATGGACCGTATGAGCCAGTGTGGGTGGAGATACCCAGCGCTCCAACCAGGCCGCGGCATGCTAAAATTACGCTCCGCCTGCATCTATAGAATGAGCCAATCAGACTCATGCGGAGTCTCTTGAAATACACTGCGCACTCTGTTGTAAAGCGCCTTTTGAGTAAATTCAACCCTATGTTGAGTTCACTTTTAGGTCCGTGCACGTATAACTGCCGGAATATGTTTTCCTGATATTTGTGCTAATAAAGCGCTGTTATTGATACAACCCATAGACTCTCCTCCTATATTCAAGCTTACTATTTTTTTTCACAACACAAACCAAACAGTGAGCAGGTGTCTAAGGTGTCAAAGACAACCCCTGTGTGCCCCTCCTCTCAGTCAGGGGACAGTCTGGTGAGCACACAGGACAGTGGAGGGGAGGCCACATGGAGCTCGCAGATGGAGGCCCAGAGTGTTTACTCCAGCGGCAGAATCCGCTCGTTTCTACAAGAAACGAAAGGGATGAGACAAGTCAAAGTGGAGGATTACTTCCCAGATTTACAGCTGTTCCTTGACTCTGTTAAATTTTTCTCAAGGAACACAGGAAGCTCTGGCCAGCAGGCTTTCACTGATAAGGAGGTGTTTCGCCTCAGAAAGCTGGGGGTAAGAATTCGGTCACATATGGCTAATGATTGAGTTTTTACTGTTGTCCTCCTTTTTCTGTGTGTTCCTCTGCGGTCTCTTTCTTTCTTTTCACAATGTGTGACATCAAACTGGGATCTTCAAACATCAATGGTGCCAGGGAGGAAGCGAAGAGAATTGGCCTTTTTAGTTTGTTTTCGGCTAGAAAACTAGATGTAGTTTTTTTGCAAGAAACACACAGCACAGCTGAGAAGGGGGTGGGATGGAGAAGTCGTCCTCAGCCACAAGAGCAGCAACAGTGGAGGAGTTGCTGTCCTGTTCTCTAGGGGGTTTTCGCCCATTTCTTATAGCACTGAAAACATTATTGAAGGTCGCTTGTTGAAGATACAAGCTGTGTTTGAAATTATAAAAATGACTTTTGTTAATGTTTACGCTCCCACTGTAGGTAGAGAACGGGTTGTTTTTCTAGACATTTTAAACACTGTTGTCAACAACTGCAGTGGGGAGGGTTACTTGTTCCTGGGTGGTGATTTTAACTGTACAGCAAACGCCACTCTAGACAGGAACCATCCAGAACCGCATCAAGCCTCCAAGAGCTGTTTAATTAAACTACTTGAAGAAAATGATCTATGTGACACTTGGAGGCATTTCCACTCCACACAGCGGCAGTACACGTGGGTTCATGCTAGAGATAACTCTCTATCCATGGCCAGGCTTGATAGAGTCTACTGTTTTAGACGGCAGACCAATGTGCTTCGGAGTTGCTCTATACACCCCGTAGGAGTTTCAGATCACTCTTTGGTACAGGTTTCCATTTTTATCAAGAATGTTAAATGTAGCAGTGCCTATTGGCATTTCAATGTAGCCTTGCTGTCTGATACTGTTTTTAGAAATGCTTTCACTTTGTTTTGGAAGAACCACACAGAGACAAAATCTCGATACACCTCACTACAGCAGTGGTGGGATATAGGGAAGGGTCAAATAAAGCAGCTGTGCCTGCAGTACACTCTCAATGTTACAAGGGACATGATCAGGTCTATGAGAGCTCTGGAGAGAGAAATAGTGGCGCTGCAAGATTTAGCAGCTTCCACAGGAGAAGGAGAACATATTAAAGTTCTCAAAAGGAAAAAATCAGCTCTGTCGGACCTGCTGGGTTTCTCTGCTCGAGGAGCCCTGGTCCGTTCCCGTTTCCAGTATGTGACTAAAATGGATGCTCCCTCTCATTTTTTCTTTGGCCTTGAACAGAAGAATGGACAAAAGAAACTCATGCACTCCCTGCGGTCCGACACTGGGCAGCTGCTGCAGGAGTCGGGAGAAATACGAAGCTGTGCAGTTGCCTTCTACAAGGAGCTCTTCAAAGAGGAGTTCCAGGAGAGACCGGAGGTGGCAAAATCCTTCTACGAGGGTCTACCCAAGGTTCCCGAGGAGGCCAACGCTGAGCTGGACGCACAGATCTCCGCAGATGAGCTGGCTACGGCGTTTCAGAGCCTGAACAGTGGGAAAGCTCCAGGGATTGACGGTCTTCCTGCAGACTTTTACAAGGCTTTCTGGCCTGTGATTGGCCAGGACTTGTTACTTGTCCTCAGAGACAGTTTTAGCAAAGGACACTTACCACTGAGCTGCAGGAGGGCGGTTCTCACCCTCCTCCCCAAGAAGGGAGATCTACAACTAATAAAGAACTGGCGGCCAGTAGCTTTGCTCTGCACAGACTATAAAATCTTGTCCAAGGTGCTGGCTATGAGGCTAAGAAAAGTGATGGAGCATGTCATTCACATTGACCAGACGTATTGTGTACCCAGCAGGCTGATATCTGACAATGTCTCTCTAATTCGGGACATTTTGGACCTCTCCAGTTCATTGGGCTGCGGCCTTGGTCTGATTTCTATAGATCAAGAAAAGGCATTTGACCGAGTTGAACACCAGTACTTGTGGCAGACACTAAACGCTTTTGGTTTCAACTCTGGTCTCATAGCCAAGATCCAGGTCTTGTACAGTGACATTGAGAGTGTACTAAAGATTAATGGTGGGTTAAGTGCTCCTTTTAAGGTGCAGAGGGGGGGTCAGACAGGGCTGCTCCCTGTCTGGCATGCTCTACTCCATGGCAATAGAGCCTCTTCTACACCAACTGAGACGGCGCCTTTCAGGTATAACCCTCCCTGGTTGTCAAAAAAGCTTTAAATTGTCTGCGTATGCTGATGACGTTGTGGTCATTGTAAAAAAACAAGATGATATTGATGTCCTTGTCGAAACTGCTGATGTGTTTGGTACATTATCCTCAGCTAAAGTCAACTGGGGAAAAAGTAAAGCCTTGGCAACCAGTGGCGAGGTAAGCGGGCAGATCATCTTACCTCAGGGGCTACAATGGAACAAGATGGGCTTAAAATACCTTGGTGTGTATCTTGGTGATGAACCTTTTAAGTGCAGGAACTGGGACAATGTCTTAGAGATGGTTGAAGGGCGACTAAAAAGGTGGAAATGGATTTTACCACACACTTCCTTTAAAGGACGCATTTTAATAATAAACAATTTGGTATCCTCAATGCTGTGGCACCGACTGGCGTGTGTGGACCCCCCGCCGCGTCTCCTGGCCAGGATACAAGCTTTGCTGGTCAACTTCTTCTGGGACCGTCTGCACTGGGTCCCACAGAGTGTGCTGTTTCTGCCCAAGGAGGACGGAGGACAGGGACTCATCCATCTGGCCAGCAGAGGCGCTGCTTTCCGACTTCGCTTCATCCAGAGGCTCCTCGCTGGTCCAGCAGACCTCGTCTGGAGGCCCATAGCCCTAGCCATACTAAGACGGGCTGGAGGGTTGGGTCTCGCTGAGGCCCTGTTCCTGATGGACCTGAGTGCTCACAAACTGTGCAACCTTCCAACTTTTTATAATGGACTGTTTACAGTATGGAGGTTGTTCCTCAAGCAGAATCCAGCCAACTGCGTTTCTTTGTTCTGGCTTTTGAGAGAGCCAGTGGTGTACGGGACTCGCCTCAACGTGGAGCGCACAGCGGGATCTTCCGTGCTACAGCTGTTTCGCTCAGCGGGGGTCGTCACGCTGGGACACGTGGTGCAACAGTGTGGACCAGGTTTGACCAACGCTGCAGCTCTGGCCTCTTGTGTGGGAGTCAGGTCTGTCAGGTCCATCACTCACCTGCTTAACACCTGGAGAGGTGAGCTGACACAGACTGAACTCTCCTTACTAACAGCTCACTGTAACGGACACCGTCAGCCCAAAAGTGAGGACCCCTTCCCTGCACTGACACTTGTTCCTGATTTTAAAAACTGCACCGGTAAACTGCTGGAGTTCAGCAACACTCCACCAAACGGGTTGAATGACATCAAAGGTAAAACCATGTATAGACTGTTGGTTCAAGTCCTGAACAAGAACAAGCTCAGTGGTCGGACTGACACCCCCTGGAGAGCTCATTTAGGGCTCAATGATGAGGTCAGACCTGCGTGGAGAGCGCTATACAAACCACCAATAACTAAAAGAGTCGGATATCTGCAGTGGAGAATTCTCCACGGGATTGTAGCTGTGAACGCTTTTATTTCGTTGATGAATCCAAATGTTAATGAGATGTGTCCTTTCTGCTCGCAGAGAGAAACTGTGTTTCACTGTTTTATGGACTGTGACAGACTGGTTTCTTTGTTTCAGCTGCTGGAGCGAATATTCACAATGCTCGGAGGCACTTTTTCAATGGAAATGTTCATTTTTGGTTGTCCTTACAGACAGAGGAAAAGACAGAATTGTCAATTGTTTAATTTTATATTGGGCCAAGCTAAAATGGCCATCTACCTCAGTCGCAGAAACAAAGTGGAAAGCTCTCTGGATGATGACGCAGCAACTTTATTCGTTAGAATGGTTAAGGTCAGAGTACATGTTGATTTTAGTTTTTACAGAGCCACGAACAATATGAAAGAGTTCTCCAACACATGGAGCTGCAATAATGTTTTATGTTCTGTTATAGAAAATGAGTTGTTTTTTGGACCTGTTTTGAGGTAAATCATGTTTTTGCATTTTTTTGTTGTTTATTTATTCTTTTCTTATTATTATTTACTTCCTTTTTTGAAAATGCAAAGGTCCTTGTACTTAAAGACTGTAGTAAGTAAATAAAGAGGTTTGAAAATTCAAAAAATTCTCTCTCTCTCTCTCTCTCTCTCTCTGTCACACACGATATACTGCATTATGTGTAAAGCACTATATAAACAAAGATGAGTTGACTTCACTTGATTTAAGCAAAATATCAAAAGCATCAATATTTTTACTGGCACTTGCATTACTTGCTGAACAGCAGATAAAGGCCAATTCCAGTTAGATAGACATTATTTTAATTGGAATGTATAAATGCTAACCCACTCATATTTTTTTATTTTGCGATAATCATTGTTATTTAAGCATCATCCGAATTCAAGCTTTACCCATCAACAAGTTTTCCGAATGCACGTGAAAGTGTCATTGACCTGTTTTTGACCTCCCCACACGCTGCCTTCAGCCACTGAAAGACGCGCCATACCTGTCTGCACAGAGAGCCTGACCTGTACGTATTTTTGTTAGAATCATTGCCATTATATCCAGACTTACAGTTTGAATATTAAAGTACTCACTAGTCTAATACTATCTAGTCTAATCCAAAGTACTTTTATACATACCACATAGTACTAGTGAACTAATAAGATTTACCTTAACCTTACAGAGAAAAACGTTAGTATGGACATACATCTTAATATAATGAGCTACATATTTAATTACAGAGTTTGAATGTAAAAGTACACATAAATCTAAAACTAATAAGATTTACCTTAAAATTACAGAGAAAAACATTACATTGTTAGTATGGAAATAAACCTTCATATAACAAGCTACATATTTAATTGCAGGTTGAATGTATAATTACATGCAAAAGTGAAAATAATAAGATTTACTGTAAAATTACAGAGAAAAGTGTTAAGATTGTTTTTTTGGACATAAACCTTTTTATTACAAGTTACATATTTAATTATAGAGAATTACTGTCATTTTACGTACATTTGTATTTAATTTAAGAAAACGGAAAGATAATGTATAATTAATATAGTATTTTTCTGTAAAAAAAAAGAGACATAAATGTAGTTTGTCATTACTGTCATAATACTTAAAATAACAGGCAGATTGTTCATTTACTGATAAAGTCTGTAATTTTAACTGTAACTACTGTAAAAAATTAGAGTCATATATTGTAAAATTAGGATTTTTTTTACAGTGTATTATGCGCTGTACGGCATTTGAAGGCTTGGACACTTTCTGTTTTTATCATGAATTTGGATCATAGTATCAATGGGGTCTTCTCACTTTTCATATACTGTGATCACGTGTGTCTCAATGTGTGTTTTGGGGATCGATGGAAAGAAATTTGGCGGCCGTTTGGATTTCATGATGCATTTTCATATAGTGAAGTAGTTGCTATAGTAACAGATTGAAACCGATGGGGGTGTTTTTGCATTTGCTTTTTTTTTATTTTATTTGCATCTCCTTGCAGGTTTTTTGGAGCAAGAGACTGAAAAAACTGACACGAGGGAGTTGTGTGGCGGCCTCACCGACTAGAAGGAGTAATAAAGTGCAGTATGTTGTCAGTCTCCAGTTGTACCTCCTCCACGTCACCGCCAGGTGGCACTGCTGCCTTTTCAAACGTCACCTGAAGCGTCATTCCTGTTTCCCGACATGCCCCGCGAGCAGCAGTCCTTCAGACGACAGGACACCGAGCGCTAAGGTTGTAGCGGAATTTCTCTGTGAAAGGTAAACGTTTTATCTAAAGAATAAAACGCTTTCAGCTTCGTTAGAAATTGCTGTTAAATGTGTTCACGTCTGCCTTTCATGTTTAATATCTCTGGCAAAAAGATTGGATGTACAAAGCGTCCACTAACCGTTAGCAAAGCGCTCTCTAGAGGTTACCGGGTGTTGTTATTTTTTTTGTTTTAATGATGGTATTTTTAAACCGAAATCAATGTATCTCTTCGCAAACGATTAATGGTTAGCTTAAATGTTCGCTAACGTTAGCCAAACCCGCTTAAAATGTAATTAAATCGTTCCGTTGTTGTGTTGTATTCAGACGCAGTACGTCCGAACTCCGTTTGGAAAAGCGGTGTTTTTTTCAAAGATGTATTGCGTTGGTGCTACTAACCTCGTAGAGTGCAAGTGAAGGTGTCTTACTAGTCAGTAGAGTACTCTGGTAAATTCGGCACATAACAAAGTTACCAAGACGCGCTTAAACTGAACAAATTATCAAGTTTACTAGTCGGTGCTCGGTACTATCCACCGCCGTGGACAGTGTATTTTGGGGGAGATAAAGATTAGTACTGTACTTACACTGTACTCTAGTACTGCAGACCCCCGGTCATTCTGCCGTGTCGCCATTGTGATCCACTGTCTTTCTGCTATGTATTGTCTGTCCACTGTGACCGGTCAGTTTGATCCCAGTCAGACTGGCTCACACTCTTCTGGTCTTCTACAGCTTAAAGCCTGAAGATGGAGGAGAAGATCAAGAACTACAGGACGGCTCCATTCGATGCCCGCTTCCCCAACACCAACCAGACACGCAACTGTTTCCAGAACTATCTGGGTAAACAAGATGGCCACTTCACGTCACTGTTTTGATTCAGGAAGTCTAGATCCCATCAAGGCTGCCAAGTATTGATCCCTCAGATGGTTTCTTCAGGTTTCTTTTTACTCAGTTCCAAGTTTATCCTCACCCCACTGGTTACCAGTCAGTTTTAAAATTTAAAATTGTCTCTTCATGGCTCAGCCCCTCGCTAGTCACTACATTGCTGTATTGCTGCTTCACCTCCTCAGGCAGGACTCTGCTTCCTGAGTCCCGGCACAAGATCAAAAGCTGACCCTGCCTGAGGATCTGAGACATGCAGAATCGGTATTGTCTCTTAAATCACTTCTCAAAACGTCTTGAATAGTTTAAATTCTATAAATTCAGCACACTGTTTTATTTTCAGTATGTCTTATATGTTAATGTGCCTAAAGTCCTTAACACGTTTTAATCTTAGTTCAGCCATGTAAAGCACTTTGGAAATTTGTTTTTGAAAAGAGCTTTTAAAACATTAGATTTAGTATGAGTAGTAGCCTAGTAGTTGTAGTAGTAATTAATTTGATTAAACGTGTAAATACCTTGTCATTTCATATATTCTGTACATCTTTATTATTATATATATTATTTTAAAAAGTAATATTGTGAGGCCAAGACAACAGGCACGAAGCCTGCTGAACACCTCCCATGAAATGTCAAATTTGTCTAAGTAAGAATTGTCTGGAGTTGTGTAGTGAACCTGAAGCTAAAGCAGTCCTGGCCTACGACGCGAGCCCAACACACCCAGGATATCTTCAGGTTAACTCAATCTAACAACTGCGGTTCTGCAAAGCGCTCCTAAGCCGGAGGTTATCCACCTCAGTAAGTCAGCTGAGGTTTCTCAGTCTGTCTGTCAGCGTTCACTTTTACAGCAAATCACAATCACAAACATGGACGAGTCTACTGTCAGCACAACGGCGTATTTCAAAACGAAGAGCAAAGGTTAAGGTTAGACTAATACAAGCCGGACTAAAAGCAACACAGTATAAAACCACCACATGCAGGAGGACAGCTGCTAATAAATCACAGACTGTGTGAATGTTTACAATATCACTGGTCATCTAGAGATCCGTCTAGACTCACGTTTGTGTATTATATTAAATCCATGTGTTTTTGTTACAGAATGGAGGAGACTTTGTTCTTTCCATTGTGGAAGTTATTGCATGTCGGACAATTTAGAGTCCTTCTTTCAGCTGCAACGGTGAAACACGACACAGCTGAAGAAGATGATGCTCACTAGAGAAGACTTATAGATATAATATATGCTGATTAACTCTGCATGTTTAAATATGGTCATACATGCCATGTGAATACAAATAAGCACATTCATTTAATATAATACACACATGCAGCTAATTATATATATATATATATATATATATATATATATATATACACACACATACATATACAGTACATACACACTGTATATAAACGTTTAGAAATGTACACATTAACACATTAAGCTTACTTTCTAGTCTGGATTATGACTTTGCCTTTTTTCTTCTTTGCGTCCCACGAGCCTCACATCGAGCTGTGATTGGTCAGTAGGCGTTGCTCTCTTATCTCAAGCATGAACTGTCCAAGGGCGGTTGTCGGGTGTGTGGCATCAGTTACCATGGCGATCTGCCCTGATGAAAAGTGAACCACCGTCTTGGACTGAAAACCCAGAGTTGAACCTGAAGTTACCTCGCTAAACCCCAAATCCTGCTTTGTGGTACAGGCCTCTGCTTGAGTGTAGCATCTGTGATCTGACGTTTCTTCCTCCGCTCTGTTCGCTGCAGACTTCCACAGATGTAACAAAGCTCTCTCTGCCAAAGACCAGGACACGGCTCCCTGCGACTGGTACCAGAGGGTCTACAAGAGCCTCTGCCCCATGAGCTGGGTAGGTTTTCATCAGCTTAACACCTGCTGTGATCAGCTGTAACCACGCAGATGTCTCTTGCTCTTTTTCATCATGTGAATATTAGCTGCATATTAGAAACTGCCGGTCCATTTTTTTGCCATAAGCATTAAGTCTTGGTCCTGTTTTGAGCCTTTAATTTCGTCTCTCCCGCAGGTTCAGAAATGGGACGACCAATTGGAGGCTGGAAGTTTCCCTGGAAAGATCTGAATGGACGCACCTCCATCTGCACCTTCCTATCTTCATGTGAAGCGTCTGCTCTTTCTGTACAGAAGCCACTAAATAAATAATCTAATGTTACTGTGACTCCTGCTGTAGTTGTCCTGCTTCGTGTTTGATATTGAAACTTTGACATTTAGGAGAAAATCAGCCTTGAATATGTGCGTTGAATGATTACAGGCAGCAGATGGATCTTCAGGAGCTTTTCTTTTGAACATTTAACAGGCCTCCGAGTCTCCACAGTCTGGTGTTTACATGTTAAATATTAATGTCGTCTTTAATCAGCAACCAGTCGAGACATTCTGTTCACACTCGCTACCTGATACGATGCAAACATCCTGGTGGAGATTTATGGGGCAGCATTGAATAAGCAGTGATTTAAATTTGTAAAGTAGTCGAGGCATCAGCAATGTGAAAAAACAAGGTTTTACTGTTCTGGTTCTTTAATATCGATGCAGTCACTGGAATACATTCCACCCCTTTTTTCTTTTTAATAAACCAAAAATATGAGGTAAAATGTGAAACATGAGCGTAGAGGGAGGAATTAAAAATGAAAATCAAGTGTGACTGTTATTAGCATTGGGCTAAATATAGCAGATTCAGAATATATAAATGCTCAGATTGAGGTACAGAATTTTTCCCCCCAAAACTTCTTGTGGCACAACTGACTTCTACAAATTGACTGACTTAATAATAATTTTACTCAAAGCTCCTTGATGCACCGTCACCTGTCTGTCTTATAGTCTCACAAGCAAAATCACAAGAAACGAGGAGCTGCCGTCTGCATTATCTGATCTCCCCGCTGGCTCGACAAACTGTCATCGTCTGCAAATGCTGAAAAGAAATGCTTTGAAAAGTAATCGGTTCTACAAACTGGAGCATCACCTGAGCTGCTCCCGTGACCCGTTGCCTCAGCAACAGACTGCGTTGCATCAGCATCCGCAGCATCAGCAGCAGCATCAGTCAGCTGCTGTGAAGGTCGCCGTCGAGAGGCATCATGGGAAGTCGAGGAGGACGCCATAGCGCGAGGGAGGGGCTCACGAGCGTCACGACCCTCACGAACACCCCACCGTACCCTACCGCGCATGCGCCCGCTTAAGCTGACCGACATCGACGCCGCGGGATGCGGTGATGATGATGCAAACGAGTCACGCGTTTTCTGCACGTAAAAGCGGAGGGGCGGGGCGACGTCACGGCATCCCAGGTTCTCAGAGGTTGATGGGCAAAGACATTAATACAACAAAAAAAAAGGTTTACGTGCGGTTCTCCTCGCAGCTCCCGTAGGAGACGAATCCAAGAGAAGCGGAGGAGACGCTGCTGCAGCTCAGCGACCGGCATCTTTGTTCGGCCCGGAAGTCACGACAGGTGGGGTCACTTTACCGTCCGCTTTGTGCTGCTTTGGCCCGGTTCGGAGGGTTTCTGTGTGTGTGTGTGTGTGTGTGTGTGTGTGTGTGTGTGTGTGTGTGTGTGTGTGTGTGTGTGTGTGTGTGTGTGTGTGTGTGTGTGTGTGAAAAGTCAGCTTTGACCGACACCACAGAGACAGAAAAACGTAAACGGGCAGAAAATAACCTTCATTTCATTCCTGTATCTTTTTACTGCTTCAAATGTCAAACCATAAAACGCTTTATCGATTATCGGTGATTGGTAGAGCGCGGTCGGTACCACGGACAGCGCCTTAAATCGGGTGTGTTTCTTTTCTTCAGCTGAAGGTGCCGGCGGGCGGGTCCTGCGAAGCTTTTAGCCACCACCTGAAGAGCCCCTCTCTCCGAACGTCGCTCTCAGCCACCAGAAGATGGAAGGCCAGGCGAGTGCTTTTCTTTCTTCTTAGTTTCAGAGGAGACTATTGGTGAATAGTGCATGTGTAAGGAGCGTTTCTATAGGGACGTGGGTGGTGGGTGGGCATGTATGTATGTATATGAGTCACCCAAGGAGCGCTGCAGATGTGAGAGCATCACTGTTTGTTTCCAGCAGCGTGCTTCATGTCCTGTGCAGCTCTGTGTTCATTAGTTGTGGTTGAATGAACAAAGTGGACTTACTGAACAGGAAAAAAAAAAGCTTTTCATTTCCAGTCCCATCTCTTTGTGTCTTAATTTTTCCAGATACTTTTGAAATAGCACAACATATTTCCACAATGCAAATCATCACAATAAACATTGGATTTGATGATAAATGCACCTCTGAAAAGGCTTAAGCTGCAGTTTCTATTATTGCGGTTGCAGAAAATAGACCAGACGCCTCTTCACTGCTGTAAAAAAAAAAAGTTTGAATCTCTCCTACTATGCTGGTTGTGTCTGCACGTGTTACACATATTACTGACAGACAAATGCTCCATGTTCACACAGTTCCTCTGGGGTTTGCTGGGAGTCTGTTAGTCTGTGATTGGCTCTACATGCTCCATATGTGGCTCTGGTCTCTATGTGTAAATGTGCTTTTGTCTCGTTGTATGTTTTTATCCTTCGGTTCGGTCTGGTTCGGTGCTTTTATTCCTCTTTTATTCCGCTGTTCTCAGTTCTTCATCTCATACAGTAAAATACATCAGGGAGCAGATGAGGCAGCATGTGGAGACAGAAGTGTAGACACGTGATATTTCATTTGATTGTTTGTTTAGTCGTAGAAAGAAACAGTCTTGTATAAGTTAAACAAAAAGCATTCAGCATTGTTTAACTAATAATGTGACTTAAAAGTGACGTTGAAAGTCAAGTTAGGTAGAGAAGACTCATGCTAAGTTTGTGTTTTAAGGTGAAAAACTGTTAATTAATGTCAAAATAAGTGGGAAGAAAAATCACAAACATTAGACTGACCTGAAACAATGGCCCCCTTGGAAACTCTGAGCAAGACACAGACTTGATAGCTGTTAGTTTGTGGTTGCTTTGTGTCTCTTTGTGGTCGTTTTTTGTCTCTTGGTGGTTATTTTGTATCTTTTGGTTTGTTGCTTTGTATCTCTTTGTGGTTGCTTTGCCCCCTTTCATAATCACTGTGAGTCTCTTTGTGTCCATTTGCAGCTGTTTTGCATCTCTTTGGGTGGAGTTTTTATCTTTTTGTAGTTGTTTTATGTTTCTTGGTCGTTTTGAGTCTCTTCCTGGTTGCTGCGTGTCTCTTTTAGTGACATTTTGAAGGCGAAGGCCAGAGAGGCCCCTGACACTTTTGGCCCCTGGTCCTGTGCCCGGTAGGCCCCTACAGTAATCGAATAATGCTCTGAATATAGTCTAGTAGTAGTTGTAGTGAGTGTAGTTGCACAAATGTGTGTGCTTGTCGTCGTATGTCTATATACTGAGCATCATGTGTCCCTTTAGTGGCGTCCTGTCGTGCTCAGACTCGGCGTGCTGCTCTTGTCGCTCGTGCCAAATATCGACGAGCTCATCAATACACGACCCTCACGTTAAAAATCCAGCATGGACTGTTATTGGATGCATCCCCCAAAACAGCTCGATACATTTACCCTTTCCTGGTTTCACTCCAAAGTGGAGCTGATTGTCTCTGATTGCGGGATGTGGGTCTGATGTAGTAACTAAACCCACATGCAGTAGACCAGCAGGACTCTGTGAGACCCTGCCGCATGTGTGCGTGCCGTGCCAACTTCCAGCCTGTGTCAATAAAGCTGTCTCCTCCAGGCCATCGCCATGGAGACGAAGGAAGGAGGGGTGGAGGGGGTCGAGGGAGCAATATGGACGCACGTGGTCAGCTGGAGATGGGAAAGTGAAATAGACAGAGCTTGATTGAGGCGAGAAGAAGGATGACGCCATTGTTGTTTAAAGATAATAAAATGAGAGCAGAGAGTTCAAGTCGGACAAGATGAGTCATCTCCGTCAGTCAGTGTAGGTTTCTGACGCTTTGCCTTTTTTTCCCTACGTGCATATTTGTTCAAGCTTAGGCCTAAACGGCACACACAGAGTATAGCGTTGGATTTGTGCGCCAGGACAGTGCAATTACATTTTTTTGTCATCACGGTGGTTACCGTAGTAACACAGCATCTGTTCAGCAAACGTGGTGCTGCAACAGGCGGCTAACGGAAACATTCTGGGCTGCTATTCTGTCCTGTTTCTGCTCTTCTTTAAATATAAATGTGTTTGGAGCAAAGATATTAAAACGAGTAAATCCAATCAAATAAGTCAGATTGATCTGAATAATGACAATAATGGAGAAAAAAACACTCTTAAGATTAAAGAGGATTTGAGCTGTTTGAACAAAGGATTTGTCACCAGTAATCATTCAATAACTCCACATGCCAGGTACAAAGATTTCAACACAAATGTCACTAGAAGGCGGTCTTGGTTTTCTGGCCCACCCTCTTCATCGATTCTCATCGGAGACGTTTCAGGCGCCGTCATGTGATTTCTACTGAGTCACTGTGACTTGACAAAAAAACAAAAAAAAACGAGAGACGGACAGTCGATGAGGGAAAAGAGGAAGGTGAACTTGTGGTGTGTGCGTGTGTGTGTGTGTGTGTGTGTGTGTGTGTGTGTGTGTGTGTGTGTGTGTGTGTGTGCGCGTGTGTGTGTGTGTGTGTGTGTGTGTGTGTGTGTGTGTGTGTGTGTGTGTGTGTGTTAGTTTACAGTCACAATGAGTTGCATTCAGGTCTGGTGAGGGACCCGGGGCTCTCTTCTCTCCGTCTCACTTAATCAACTTTCAGTGATGTTGATGATTTCAGACGGACGATGAGGTTCAATGTTGATTCAAGTGTCTCAGTCAAAACGTTTGACATTGATTGCATATTCAAAAACAAACGTCATAGTGTCATTGAGTCAGACTGGCAGTTAAAGGTGCACTCCACTGATTTGACTCATTATGCGATGTGGGATTCCCGATGATGTCATTCGGGGTCCAGAGATTTATGACAAAGCCTGCAATAGAAACTGTGTTTCTCAAACACGTTTACCGGACGGGAAAGTTAAAAAAACATTGGCGTTGAGTCATGGTGAGACCTTTTACAGATCTGCATGTGCTTCCACTTTGACCTTTCTGGACCTACTTTATCATTCTGCCTTGAGATACACTTCAAACTCAGTCTAAGGGGCTCATCATTGTAGTCTTTGTACAATTGTAGCAATCTTTGGTCCAATAATTGGCTTGGAGGTGCCACCTGTGTGGACTGAGACTAAACCAAGGGGTCTATCATGGGCCTTGGTCTTGGAGTGACTTCCAGACTAGCCTCGATCTAGACCCCCTCATGTATTTAATCTCTGCTGTTGGACCCACTCGCCAACAGCCTCTTTTTTACACGGTACCTTTTGAGATGTGTTGTTTGTATTTTATGGAATGCCAGGTCGCCATTTAAAAATAAAGATTATTATGGAAATTAAAGCATCTTCGGACCCTCACATGGATTACGAATTAGAATCTATCTAGTTTGCAGATTACTTTGGTGAATCAGTTCATCAGTTCTGAACCAGCCATATGTCATTTCTTTGTTATATTTTAGTGTAATTTGTCTTTGAATGTGTTTTTTTTTTTACATTTTCAACAAAAACTAAAAGGTTGGTTTTTGATGCTAAGACACAACAAGAACAGACAAACTCCCCAACTGTCCTTGCAAACCCGCCCAGAGACATGGCTTTTAGTCTTTTGGCTTTTAGTCCGGCGTGTTTTAACCAGATTATTGATCGCTTCTGAATGTCACCTAAATCCTCAGGGAACGTATGCAAATGAGGCAGCAAAACAGTGAAAAAGCCTTTCATTAACGGTGAGAGCTGGAAAACATCTTGGTTGTTTAGTGCGTTTATTCACTCAGTGAATGAAAAAATATTCAAAGACGAATAAGAAGGTGGATGTTGTCGGGTGCAGGACTGGGTGGATGTTTGCAGGGCGAAGACCTTGAGGTTTTGTGAATATAATGTTAAATAATATTCATTCAGTGTGCAGACCCTCGTTTCCCTTCATAAGAGATCGTTTTTCTCAAGTGTGTTCACGTCAAAACCATGAGTAAATCAGTTTTCCTCCAACTATGCAGACATCACGGTTACCATGGAGATATCAACTATAGCGAGTGACATGCAGCGAGATGCACCGCTGCACCATCATTATGATGACCTTTTTCAGACATTAACTAACTTGTCAGAGGTTGAACAAATGCAGTTTCTTCCTCCTGCTCATCTGTCATCGTTATATATCCTCCTCGCGTGTCATCACTCACCCAATAGATTCCTCTCATGGTTCCTCGCTGCCGGAATCAAACGGAGGAAACCATGAGTTTCATGTATAGACTGCAAAACATTTAAAAAATATATTTGACCTTCAGCTCTTTTTCCCGTACGCGTCTCTCTCTCTCTTCCTGTGATTGGTCCTCTGTGGCCAACCCCCCTTGTGGCTACAATAAATCCGGAGAAGTGCAGTCCATGCTAATATTACCTGTTATTGTACCAAGGGCGGGGGATCAGCTGAGGCCTCTCCAGGTCTCTGTACCGTCTCATATAACATTCTGCCCCGTCAGCAGCGAGTCTCTTTATTTCTGACTTTCAGACATCAGCAGGAAACAAAGGTGGCCTCACTCCTCGTGCTTCACCCGCCGGGGATTTCATATGTGGGATCAATCAAGAAGACTTTAATAACCTTTGACCTTTATTGACCTCCAGTTCCTAGA
Organism: Eutrigla gurnardus; assembly: GCF_963514095.1. NCBI lineage: Eukaryota > Metazoa > Chordata > Actinopteri > Perciformes > Triglidae > Eutrigla > Eutrigla gurnardus. The sequence continues at coordinate 4,735,977 of NC_139928.1, read as the reverse complement.
CTTATAGAAGTTGGGCAAATGACAATGTCCTGATAGACCGGTGAGCTGTCCATATTGTACACAACCATCCCCCGCATTGCATGCTGGGACAGACTCCATCTCCCTATGACCTTGAACAGCATAAGCAGTGTTCTTTTTTGTTACTAAATCCCTCTGCTACAGCTGTTATTAAATATATTTTTTTAAATAGTCTGGGATTGTGTTTTATCCAGGAAAAACGTGACTTTTCTACCCACTTTCAATGATAAATTACATTTATGACAGCCTCTACAGTAAGGTGAAATAAGCTGACATAATTACGAACATGAACGCATCTTATGGAGGCGCGACGCGGGTCAGACGTTATGACAACTGATCGTCATGACGACCACGGCGGCTACTTAAATACTCACCTTGATTTCATTACGTAGAGATGAATCGATGGCGTTATGGGCCGACGCAGACGCAGGAGCAGGTGGTCGACTTCATTATTGAATTTCATCTGCATTAAGCTGATTACGTTCAAGAAAAACAGTCGTAAAAAACGTTGGCAGTTGAAGAAATTACATTTCAGGTTTTACAGTTGCTTTTTAAGGGGAGGTTCCCCAGATTAATAGGGGTTAAAACACAATAGTAGATCAGAATGTTCTCTAGTAGATTACTGTTGTAATGCAAGTTTTCTGAAATTGTATGTTTCTTATTAAATGTACATTTCCTGAGTATAAATCTGAACATTCTGATTAAGCCATGTACAACATTCTTTTTACAGATTAAAAAAAAAAGTCTGTTTGTTTCACTCCATGAATGAGAAAATACTGTAAACAGCCATTTTTCATGTTTTTAGGAATAACATATATTATTATAAAGTAGGCTATGATTTATGAATCAACTACAGGTCAATGTAGGGTAAACATTTTTTTTTTTTTTAAATGAATGGATATCCCCTTTAAACTTCTCCAGTTACATCATTTTTTTATTATACGTATTTAAACATGTAAATTAGGCATTATTTAATAGTACATTTTGGTTAATTTAGCAGATATCTACAGACACAAATAGACAAGTAGTAAAACAAACGACTGAATGTGTATTTTGGATGTTTTCTTTCCACTAGTCTGACAATGTTCTGGAAGCAGAAAAAAGCCCCAAATCACAAAATTGATCGGTGCATGAAAAACAAAATGTTTCTGCCTGGGGAGACTCCCTGTAATACTCTTTATTTATTAAAGATACGGGAGATTACAGCATAAATATGATGAGTAATCTCATGTGGCTGCATGTGTGGCGTGTACCTGATTATTTTGTTTACTGCCATCAACATTGCAGTTTTATTGTATTTGTACACTGACTTCAATTACTGGAAATCTCATTATGAGCTCAGATTTCACATTTATTATCTCTCTCTCTCTCTCTCTCTCTCTCTCTCTCTCTCTCTCTCTCTCTCTCTGTCTCCTTCCTTTTTACTCCCACATCCGTCTCCATCTTCTGTTGGCTTTCTTCCATCTTCTTCTTCTTTTCCTGTTGTGTTTCCCATACAGGAAAAGCAGGTAACAGGTTATCTCCTGTTCTCTCTCGGCACCGCTGTCATCGGCTCTCTGCAGTTTGGTTACAACACGGGAGTCATCAACGCTCCAGAGCAGGTCGGTGATTAATCGGTGATGTCAGTTGCCTTGTTAACTTGTTGCTGAGATCTAAATCTTCTTGAGTCGAAGCTGCACACGGTTTGCACCTCGGCTTCTCCAGTTGTGAACAACAGGTATTTGTGAGGGTAAATACCTGCAAATAAATGCAGCTCTCTGAAGTCACTGTGTGTGTGACTCAAGAGACTAAAAGATAAGAGAAGAACGCCGAATCAGCAGGGCTTTGGTTTGAAGGTGCAGCTTTAAATTGGATCATTTGAGTACGAACACAGATGAAAAGATGACTTACCCAAACATGAGGATGAGATCATGATGAAGACCATGAACAAGAGTTTTGACAAAGCTTTGCTAGCTGGTCCCTTCACATTCAGTCTTTATGCTAAGCTAGTGCTAATCGACCCCCGGTGACCTCAGTGCACTTCTCTCTTTAAATACAGGAAAGATTGACCTATTTTTTAATCTATCCCTGCCATCAGAAACTGCGATCTTTCTTCAACGATACCTGGGTTGAGCGTTATGGCGTGCCCATCACTCCGGGGGTCTGTACCATCGTCTGGAGCATCGCCGTCGCCATCTTCAGCGTGGGCGGCATGGTGGGCTCCTTCAGCGTGGGCGTCATGGCAAACCGGTTTGGCAGGTACGATCCCTTTTTAGGAGAACCTAAACCTGTTGTGGTAATTTCTTCTGTGTAATGCAGGACATATAGAGACAGAGTGCATTTAAGTTTGCCCACAGCGGAGGTGAAGACAAGTCGTCACTCTCCACTGACTTCGTATTGTGTTAAGTTCCTTAATTTCATATAATTTCGTCTATTTTTTTGTTGCACATATAATAGGTGCCCCACTAGGACTTGGGTTTTTTCCTTTAATGGCTCTGTGTATTTCCTTTGTGGTTTCGGCCGAGCTGTCACAAACCATTACTCCTAATGGATCTCATGGAGTGGATCCGTCTCGGGCCCACTGTTGTTCTTTTCATTCCTCCATTTGCCTCTTTGTTTTTACTCAGAGCAGAAAAACACGATCCATTTATCTCTCTGTGGTGAGACTGCTGTTTGGACCTTTGCCAGAAATGTGTTACAAACATTAAAGACATTTGGCCTTTCACGATTACTTACACATTTAAAAAGAAAGGAACAATGAATAATTAATATTAAAATGATTTGAAAGGTAAACCTCAGCATTTGGAGACAGACTTCTCTATGATTGGCATAGCTTTAAACAAACAAGATACCGTACATTAATAAGTCAGCTTTTTTTTCTTTTTTTTTACTTTTGGGGGTCAGGTGAGCTATTTACACCAGATTTTAGCCTTTATGCTAAGCTAAGCTAATAACCTCTAGATCTAGCTCCTATAATTAAAACACAGACAGAAAATTCAACTTTTCCAAAAGAAAACAAATGAAATGTTGCTTTAAATAGACATCGCAAATAAAACGGACGAAAGACAAAACTACAGTTGACAGAAAACAAAAAACATCTATCTTGACACATGAACACATGTGTGTACCCTGTAAAACTGGACCAACACCTATTTGTCAATGAACTAATTAGACAGGAAAGCAGCTGACCTTTACATACACTCAGCTCCATCACACTAATGGAATCCCTCAGTTAATCAATGAACTTAACAATCTTCCTCAACCACAAACCGCTCACCTTCTCTCCTCACTCCCAGCCTCTTCAGTAAAACCATCTACCTTCCTCCTCCTCCTCCTCCTCCTCAGGCGTCGCTCCATGTTCCTGGTCAACTGTCTGGCGGTGATCGGCGGCCTCCTCATGGGCTTCTCCACCATCTGCTCCTCCTACGAGATGGTGATCGCCGGTCGCCTGGTCATCGGCCTTTTCTGCGGCCTTTTCACCGGCCTGACGCCCATGTATGTGGGCGAGGTGTCGCCCACTCCCCTCCGAGGAGCGTTCGGCACTCTGCACCAGCTGGGTGTGGTGGTGGGCATCCTGATCGCTCAGGTCAGCAAACCTCACAGATATCTCACTGTTTACTTATACTGTGTGCTACAGTTAGCTGCAGTGGAGGTGGGATTAGTTAGCTGTCCTGTAACTGAGACCCAGCTGTCGTGGCCCCTGGCGTTTAGATCTTCGGTCTGGAGGCTCTGCTGGGATCAGCCAAGCTGTGGCCCCTGCTGCTGGCCCTCACCGTGGCCCCTGCTGTGCTGCAGTGCATCCTGCTGCCCTTCTGTCCGGAGAGCCCTCGCTTCCTGCTCATCAACCTCAAACAGGAGGAGCAGGCTCGCAAAGGTACGCACCGATACTGCTTCAGTACTTCTGCCACTACGTAGTGTAGTAATCTGTTACTGCGATACCACCGCTATTCCTGATATTACTGCTGCAACTACTAACTGCTTCTACTGACAATACTAATGCATCTACTGACAATACTACTGCTTCTACTGACAATACTACTGCTTACTGACAATATTACTGCATCTACTGACAATACTACTGCTTCTACTGACAATACTACTGCATCTACTGACAATACTACTGCTTACTGACCATATTACTGCATCTACTGACAATACTACTGCATCTACTGACAATACTACTGCTTCCACTGACAATAGTACTGCATCTACTGACAATACTACTGTATCTACTGACAATACTACTGCTTACTGACAATATTACTGCATCTACTGACAATACTACTGCTTCTACTGACAATACTACTGCATCTACTGACAGTACTACTGCTTACTGACAATATTACTGCATCTACTGACAATACTACTGCTTCTACTGACAATACTACTGCATCTACTGACAATACTACTGCTTACTGACCATATTATTGCATCTACTGACAATACTACTGCATCTACTGACAATACTACTGCTTCTACTGACAATAGTACTGCATCTACTGACAATACTACTGCATCTACTGACAATACTACTGCTTACTGACAATATTACTGCATCTACTGACAATACTACTGCTTCTACTGACAATACTACTGCATCTACTGACAATACTACTGCTTACTGACAATATTACTGCATCTACTGACAATACTACTGCTACTGACAATACTACTGCTTCTACCGACAATACTGCTGCTTCTACTGACAATAGTACTGCATCTACTGACAATACTACTGCTTCTACTGACAATACTACTTCCACTCATGATACTACTGCTTCTACTGACAATACTACTGCTTCTACTGACAATACTAATGCTTCTACTGACAATACTACTACCCATACTGCTAATATGGTATTATGGCAATACTACTGCTTCCACTGGTATTAATACTTCTAATCATAATACTACTGCTTCCACTTACAGTATTATATATTTCCCCTAAGATACTTTTGCTTCTACTTATACTAGCACGTCTTCTACTGACAATACAAATTTGACTCCTGACACCACAAATACCAAGTCTGCTACCACTACTATCTACTAACTACTATCTAGTACTACTGCTGCTACTATCACTTCTACTACCCATACAGCTAATATGGTGTTATTTCTACTGTATCACTACTACAATACTACAACCTCTGCTACTACTGCAACTACTATCATTACTAACTAATACCACTGCTACTAATAGCTGCTGATATTGCTGCGACAGCTATTTTTCCTGCTGCTTGGATTACTTGCTATTACTTCTGCTGATATAACTACAATGACAATTGCTACCATTACTTGTGCAGCTACAGTTCTAGAGAAATACTATAACATGGGAAAATACATGTGAGACAGAGGAGGAAGATGAAGAAAGAAAGAAGACATATAGAGAGGAAGAAAGTGAGAAATGTCAGACCCCATGAATGGGAAAGAGAAGGAAAAGGATGACAAAGGATAAAGAGAGAGAACAATAACATCAAGCAGACACCAGAGAGACAGGGAGACATCAGTAGTTACAGATCAGGTGAGTCAGGATGACCTTTTAACCCTGTGAGAAGAGTCCTTGAACGGCCAGAAGGTTTTGGCATCTTTTCAACCCACTGCAGCCCGTCAGGGTCGACTCTCAGCTGCTGACCTGCTTCTCCTTCACACCTCCCGGCCGACTCAGACGCTCAGCAGCCGGGAGTGGCATTGTGGTTTCTGCCATGCCAAACTGGTTTCTCTGCTCTTCCCGGGGAAGTTGAAGAGTCAAATCTGCTTCTTGTTTTGCCAACAGGAGAATCAAAAAGCAACCACTAGCAGGTCCCTGAACTTATCGTGTCAACGCAGACTCTTTGGACGATACTGTTATCGTTCGGAGAACAACTTTTAACCCTTTAAGTACTATAGTTATAACAGTCCATCCTGTCACTTTGGTCTTTTTTTTTTCAATCAATTTGTCAGAAAATATCCTTTGTGTAAATTACTTTGCTATGTAGGATTGTTATGGGATTATAGCATCTTTAAAAATGACTATTAATAGCTTAGTGTTTGTTTGTCGGAAATGAGACACATTCTCTGGTACTACCACTGCAGGGATCCATAGTTTGGGATTTTGAAAAATTGAGTCGTAATGGCTTTTAAAAAAAATATTTTTAGACCGTTATTGGATCGTATCCAGTGCAAAGCTGAAAAGAATTAAGAGGAGCTAGAATACATTAGAATTACACAGTCAGCGTTTTTAAACCACGAGGCCACACAGATGTCCAGAAATAGTGGCTTTAAAGGCACAATATATATATACACTCAACAAAAATATAAACGCAACACTTTTGTTTTTGCTCCCATTTTTCATGAGATGGACTTAAAGATCTAAAATTCATTCCAGATACACAATATTACCATTTCTCTCAAACATTGTTCACAAATTTGTCTAAATATGTGATAGTGAGCACTTCTGCTTTGCTGAGATAATCCATCCCACCTCACAGGTGTGCCACATCAAGATGCTGATCTGACATCATGATTAGTGCACAGGTGTGCCTTAGACTGTCCACAATAAAAGGCCACCCTGAAATGTGCATTTTTTTTGCTTTATTGGGGGTCTGGGGACTCAGAACCAGTCAGTATCTGGTTTTGACCACCATTTGCCTCATGCAGTGCAACACATCTTCTTCGCATAGAGTTTATCAGATTGTCAATTGTGGCCTGTGGAATGTTGGTCCACTCCTCTTCAATGGCTGTGCGAAGTTGCTGGATATTAGTGGGAACTGGTACACGCTGTCGTATACGCCGGTCAAGCACATCCCAAACATGCTCAATGGGTGACATGTCCGGTGAGTATGCTGGCCATGCAAGAACTGGGACATTTTCAGCTTCCAAGAATTGTGTACAGATCCTTGCAACATGGGGCCGTGCATTATCTTGCTGAAACATGAGGTGATGTTCATGGATGTATGGCACAACAATGGGCCTCAGGTTCTCATCACGGTATCTCTGTGCATTCAAAATGCCATCAATAAAATGCACCTGTGTTCTTCGTCCATAACAGATGCCTGCCCATACCATAACCCCACCACCACCATGGGCCACTCGATCCACAATATTGACATCAGCAAAGTGCTCACCCACACGACGCCACACACGCTGTCTGCCATCTGCCCTGAACAATGTAAACCGAGATTCATCCGTGAAGAGAACACCTCTCCAACGTGCCAGACGCCATCGAATGTGAGCATTTGCCCACTCAAGTCTGTTACGGCGACGAGCTGGAGTCAGGTCAAGACCCCGATGAGGACGACGAGCATGCAGTTGAGCTTCCCAGAGACGGTTTCTGACAGTTTGTGCAGAAATTGTTTGGTTATGCAAACCAATTGTTTCAGCAGCTGTCTGAGTGGCTGGTCTCAGACGATCTTGGAGGTGAACCTGCTGGATGTGGAGGTCCTGGGCTGGTGTGGTTACACGTGGTCTGCGGTTGTGAGGCCGGTTGGATGTACTGCCACATTCTCTGAAACACCTTTGGAGACGGCTTATGGTGGAGAAATGAACATTCAATGCACGAGCAACAGATCTGGTTGACATTCCTGCTGTCAGCATGCCAATTGCACGCTCCCTCAATGCTTGTGGCATCTGTGGCATTTTGCTGTGAGACAAAACTGCACATTTCAGAGTGGCCTTTTATTGTGGGCAGTATAAGGTACACCTGTGCACTAATCATGATGTCAGATCAGCATCTTGATGTGGCACACCTGTGAGGTGGGATGGATTATCTCAGCAAAGCAGAAGTGCTCACTATCACACATTTAGACAGATTTGTGAACAATGTTTGAGAGAAATGGTAATATTGTGTATCTGGAATGAATTTTAGATCTTTAAGTCCATCTCATGAAAAATGGGAGCAAAAACAAAAGTGTTGCGTTTATATTTTTGTTGAGTGTATATATATATATATATATATATATATATATATATATATATATAAACATACATATTTAAAAGGACCAGCTATAGATTCCAAATGACTGGAAGGTGATTTAATATACTAGGTTTGTTTACATCAGAACTGTTTGTGAAGACATCGGTCATTCAGTTCCATTGAGAAAGTTCTCTGTTGTTGCTACTTTAAAGCCAAAATGGCTGCGGAGCTACCACAACACAGTTTTGACGTGGGCTACCTGAGCTTTCATCCGAATGTACCTGTGAATTAAGTTCACATGGAGATGGTTGCCGGGGGTTACAATAAAAAAAATTGTTTTATGATTTCTAAGATCATAATTTTGCATTCTGTTGGCAGCACTGGTGCGTCTGCGTGGCAGCGAGGATGTGAGTAAAGACCTGCAGGAGATGAAGGAGGAGAGCGCCAAGATGGCCATGGAGAAGAAGGTGACCATCCTCGAGCTTTTCCGCTCGGCGTCGTACCGGCAGCCCCTCCTCATCGCCGTCATGCTGCAGCTCTCCCAGCAGCTGTCAGGGATCAACGCTGTGAGTCCACAACAGGCAGCATGTCCACACACACACAGACACTCACACACACACTCACACACACACACACACACACACACACACACACACACACGGACTGCTGTCAGCTATTTTTAAAACATATGCATCAAATAATCGATGCATTCACTGCATGCAGTACATATGACAGTTAAAGCAATGCCTGCTAAGCAGTGGTGGAAAATAACGAAGTACATTTACTCAAGTACTCTTCTTACAGTTTTTTCCGATTGCTAAAGGACAGCGGGCACACCAGCAGCTCCATGTTCAACACTCTAACTCCAGTCTGCACAGCAGCAGTTCATGTGGACCAAACTCAGCTCCTTCATTGTTGGAACACAGTTTTCAAAACTCTCCACACTTCTCTGCTGACTTTCACCACAACCTGCACAACACTGTGGATTTACAGCACTTTGTTCACATGTTAACACACCGCTGTCTAAATGTAAACCTCACATCCAACACAGGAGGATTTCAGCCTGATGACTTTAAACACTGATGATCTTCAGCTGAAAACCTCAGCAGGTGTTTCAGACCAGTTAGTGAACACATGGAGATATAGGGAAAGACAGGTTGGTGGAGGGAGAAGAGTGGCAGGGAGACAGGTTGGTGGAGGGAGAAGAGTGGCAGGGAGACAGGTTGGTGGAGGGAGAAGAGTGGCAGGGAGACAGGTTGGTGGAGGGAGAAGAGTGTCAGGGAGACAGGTTGGTGGAGGGAGAAGAGTGGCAGGAAGACAGGTTGGTGGAGGGAGAAGAGTGGCAGGGAGACAGGTTGGTGGAGGGAGAAGAGTGGCAGGGAGACAGGTTGGTGGAGGGAGAAGAGTGGCAGGAAGACAGGTTGGTGGAGGGAGAAGAGTGGCAGGGAGACAGGTTGGTGGAGGGAGAAGAGTGTCAGGGAGGCAGGTTGGTGGAGGGAGAAGAGAGGCAGGAAGACAGGTTGGTGGAGGGAGAAGAGAGGCAGGGAGACAGGTTGGTGGAGCTGTAGGTGCTGATGAAATCAGGGCCACACCATGTTGTCAAGTGAGAGAGGATTGAGGGAGCCACCCAATCAACAACATCTACAGTTGCATCTGTAATGCAAATGTTCAATCGAACAAACAGGTGATAGTTGAATCCTTAGATTAAATTAAAACATTACAGGAATTAATTTCTGTATTGCAATTATAGAATATTTACACAGATATATATCAACAGTTTTATTGTGAAATGTAGTTTTACAATATGAGCCAAAGGTAACAGGAGGACGATCACTGCCTGCCTGAATGATTCAAATGGAATGTATTCCTGGTGTTTTCCTCACACAAACGTGTGAGGAAACACATTTGGCCTCCCTGCATCCGAGGGAACGTGTGATGTCCACCAGTGGCCCAAAAGCTGCTCGAGAGAAACTTCTTTATTGCTTCTTTATTCTTTTCTTGATTCATGAGCCATGAAGTGAGGTTTGACTCGATATACAAACAGGAATTGTAACTTTGTTCCACTGGGTGGATTCTATGTAAACGTGATGATGTGACTTATTAAAGTTGTCTCTGAAAGGTAAATACATAAAAGAGACATCATTCCAGATGGTTATAGTTGAATATGATGAACACATTTATATGAAGGTCTTCATTAAATACGTATTTTTCCATCCTCTGCGTGTCCCTCAGGTGTTCTACTACTCGACGGGCATCTTCGAGTCTGCCGGTGTGAAGCAGCCCATCTACGCCACCATCGGCGCCGGCGTCGTCAACACCATCTTCACCGTCGTTTCCGTGAGTGACACCGTCGCCACCGCGTTGGTCTTTGTTGGTGTGTTTGTGTGCGTTCAGCGGCACATCACTGCCTCCTCTGTCTGTGCTCCAGCTCTTCCTGGTGGAGAAGGCGGGACGAAGGACGCTGCACCTCCTGGGATTGGGTGGAATGGCGATCAGCGCTGTGCTCATGACCGTCTCCCTCTTGCTGGTGAGTCCAGTAGTGGTGTGTGATACTGCAAGATTTGGTATCGATTCCATACCAAGTAAAGTAAAGTAAAGTAAAGTAAAGTAAAGTGCTCCAGTGTGTCATCAGTACAACGTGACATCAGCGTTGGCAGCTACAAGGTGCTAGCTTTCAGCTATCCGGTTGTTTTTGCGGCACCAACAATAATACCACTTGGAAACGTTTCTTGTCGGCCTCGTAAGCGTCCGGTCATCGTGTGCTACCCTGGAAACTGATTTCACCAATCTCCTGTTTTCCTTTGGCTGAGAAAGAACTACTAGTTTATCCATCAGAGCATAACGATGTCATCTGAAAGGGCAAAGTTATGTTCAGGATCATAGAAACACACAAAAACCATCTCGAATGATTTTATTTTATTTTAGGGTGAACCTTTAACCTTTCTATAAAACTACTGCTTGATCTTAAGCTCTCTCATCTTCTCCTACAATGCTTCTTCACTGCACAGAAATCCATCCTTTTTCCACATGCGGTTCTGTTTTGTGCCACAAGGTTTCAGTAATTCATTGGTGCTGATTTCTAACTTGTTCTCATCAAAGGATATGAACAACCTTCCTTTCTTTCCTTCTTGTCTGAGCAGAAGCACATTCCCGTTATGAGCTACATGGCCATCATCGCCGTCATGCTGTTCGTGGCCATGTTTGAGCTGGGCCCCGGTCCAATCCCATGGTTCATAGTGGCCGAGCTGTTCTCCCAGGGGCCTCGCCCAGCCGCCATGGCGGTGGCCGGCTGCTGCAACTGGACGGCCAACTTCCTGGTTGGAATGAGCTTCCCCAAACTAGTGGTAAGAGAGGTCGTCCTGGTGTTTGAGCTTGGATTTATATTCTTTCTTTTCTTGTGTATTCTTTTACAACATCATCACTTTGTCCTACTGACTCGATGATGACGTGGGAACTCGCGTACGTACTCACAAGTACTCACGTCTCATTTCTTCCTCCTCAGGAGTGGTGCGGGCCTTGGGTCTTCCTCATCTTCACAGCCTTCCTCATCCTCTTCTTCATCTTCACCTTCCTCAAAGTCCCGGAGACCAGGGGCAAGACCTTTGACGAAATCGCCCGCAGCTTCGGCAGCGGCCCACCTCCCACCTCCTCGTCCATCGAGGATCCTCCCACCGGCGCCGGCGCTGCCACGACGCTCCCCGCCTCGCCGGTGAAGGAGAAGGTGCCACTGGTGGAGGCACCAGCTGCTGCTCCGCCCCCCGCCGGCGAAAACACGCCACTGGAAGAGAAAACAAAATCGGCAGTGCAGGGGAGTGTGTAGAGCAGCTGCAGATAGAGCTTGAGTGGGTGAAGGGGGATATAAACGGAGGAAGAACACAGAGGTTTAGAAGATGCTTTAATTTGTAGTTTATTATTATAACAATAGAAACGACATTCTTTTCTAATAGACCTTCCTGAGAACAACAGCATTATCAACGTACAGGCTTTGAGCTGTAAAAGCTTCCTGCTTTCACGGTAACTTCCGTCGGTGTTTCTGTGTCTTCCTTCCTTTAAATCCTCCCTCCCTTAACTGTGAAAGGGAAGCCGCCCACCGGCGAACACAGATTAATACAGATTTAATCTATTGTACATTCCTAGGAATTAAGCTACATTCATCAAAAGGCTGAGTCTTTTTCAAGACAGCTGTGTGTCTAGAGTCAGGACAACACTTTTCCCGACACGGCGAACGCCTGGCTGCGCCAGGAAAGCGTCTGGGCGAAGGTCCGGGTGGAAGGGCCGCCGCCACCGCCGCCTAGAGGCAGAGTGTGTTGACAATGACGCAGCCTTTGTGCAGGTTTTTGCCAGACAAGTCCATTCACTTCTGATTTCAGGTCCGCGTTCAGGTCCACGTATTCCTGGTTTTAAAGTTTAGACAGGCATTTTAAGTGTGTATTTTAGTGCAGTATGAATTTGTAGTTTCACAAAATATTTACATTTTTGACGATGTTTTTCGGAATGTCTTCTCAAGTCGCAGGTCTAAGAAGGGATTCTTTAAACATCTGCTCCGCCTCCAGCTTTGTTAGCGATGCCAAAGTACTGAACATGGTTTGCCACTCAGTGAAAACATGTTTTCTTGATTCATTCTGAAAGCTAAGTTGGTGGTTAAAGCACTTTTGCTCTCATTGTGCGGTCTCATCCTGCTTGTTCTTGGATTTTCGGTCGATGAAATTCAGTTCTAGTTTCTTCCAAACAAACAAATATCTCCGTTTGTCTTTGATTAACTCGTCATTTGTCAAATTTATATTCTGATTCATGAAAAGAAAAGCTAACGAAGCAAAGAGGCAAAAAAGAAAAGATATGAATTTGCTGTTAAGTCTTTTTGCTTTATTGCATTGGAGAAAGAATATTGCAAGCTGGTAAAATCATGACTTGCTTATGAATTTTAGGACTGGCTTATGAACCTGTGGACAAGAACATGTCGGCTGAATTGTTTTACACTAGTTAGGGTAACGTGCAATGTATATTTTATTTTGTCGAAGAAGAAAGAAAAAGAGTATTTATTACCTTAGAAATTGATTTTTGTATGAAATATATACCTATAATACACAAAAGCTAATTTAGAATCGTAATGCTTTCCAGCCCAGAGTAATGAAAAGCCAAATCTGTGTTGGAGTAAATCGACATCACATGAAGTGCAATGCTGTTAGTCTCGTCTGTTGCTCTTTAGACGCACTTTGCTAACCAGATAAGCAGCAACACAGGCGTCAGAGCCACAATGTAGCAGTCAAAACTATATTCACCTGAGCAACTGCTTCTATCGGGCCACGCCTCTTATTAGAACATAGGAGTCGTATTAAATGTGCAATCAATAACAAACTGCAGCCTAAACACTGTAGGAGCTGATCACGGAGAAGGAAGGGGAAGTGCTAATACTGTTTCAACAACATTTTAATGGAAGACCAACTTTTGATTTCAATAACGAATCTGGATCATTTATTTGCTGTTTTTCATTTCTTTTCACAAAGGGAGACATGAGTTTAATTACCTAATCGTGTTGACAGCTGATCATCTGAGATAATCATTTCTTTGTTCAATCAAAAAAGTGTTGTTCCAAAATGAGAGCCCCAAAATTATTGATTTTCTAAGTGATTTTAAAAGCAAAAACTATGATAGGAAGACACTGATATAAAAGTATTTTGCTGAATGCTCAGTTATTTAAATAATCCCATTTACAGATTAACCTAAGCCTCCATGTTTAAGGTAGGAGACGAGACATTGGGTGGTCTTGAATTAAAGGGGGAAAAAACAAAACAATAATAATAATAATAATAATAATAACTTTTTATTTGTCTCTTGACTTTGTCCCCTGGCTATGTTCGCTATCTTGTGCTCCAAAAACTAAAGTATTCTTTCAATCCTTCATTTCGGTGTCTCACTATTGGAATATTCAGCGAACAGCAAAAGTCACCTGAAGCTCTTAAAATCTACCGTCTGGTCTGAAAACCAAACTGACTCTTGGAAATTGTTTTGAAACTAAAACTATAATCTGCCTCCAAGTCAACATTATATAAATTTTTTTGAAAATAGCATTTGGGTGTAAAACTGTGAGACGTGCTAACTTGTGTTTCGCTGTGTGTCAGAATGTTGTTGTGTTTTACAACGTTGTATGACATTTAAAGCCCAAACATATTAATTACTGTATGTATCCTAAAGTGGAAATACTGATTTACATAATAATACAATTAATACGGTTTCCTCCATTTACCACAAAATCATATGGAAGCCAATTTCGGCCACTGTGATATAAAAAAGGAAGATTCTGTCATTTTAATGAGAAATAATCCCAACATATTGAGATGCTAAGACAAAGTTACGATACATTTCTCATTTTTTTGAGATACTTAGTCAATATTTTCAGATATTAAGTCAATATTTTCAGATACTAAAAATATTGAGAAAGTTCCTCGTTATTTTGAGATACTTAGTAATATATTGAGAATGTTCCTTATTATTTTTGCAATTCTAATGAATTATTTTTGCAATATTTATTAGTCATTATTTTTGTGATTGTTTGACATAGAATAACTCACAGGATATTTTTCCCATAACTGGCCAAAATGGGCTTCCATAGAAACATCCTCGTTAGTTGCAGGCACTCAAACTGAGATGTGTGTTTCTGGCTTCATGTGTCGGGTCTGAAGAGGCAGCCATGTTGTCAAACCTTTACATATTTATTATGCATTACCAACGTTGTACAGTATGATTGTTCGCGTATCCGTGTCCGACACAAAGTATATTTTCTATATTCTGTAGTGACTGTAGTTGTGAAAATACCTTTTTTTCACCAACAGTAATTCAATACTGCACTTTCAGAACATATTTATTCATGTATGTATGTTTTTTTGCTTCACTGGGAATATATTTATTTTGACAAGAAATTCCAGCGATTTATGCTGAAGTGTGACATTTGATCAGAAAACATGGCTCTTTGTTGTGTTCACTTGTATGAGGAGTTGGGCTTGTTAAGATGAATATTTCCTGCAGTGGGGGGGGAGGTGGAGTCACTGCTTGGTCGTGTATCACTGTGTTGTGGACGATAGTGACGTGCTGTGTTTGCACTGTGTGGTTCACTTCCGTGTCGTACTCAAGGTTCTGCTTCTGTCCGTGGCTACACCTTCTACTAAACCCGAGTCCCGTATGGAGTTAAGATGCTTTCTATTACTACGGCTGTCTCAGTCGGGTTCGCTTCTTGTGATATCGCACATTTCCAATCACCTCCGGAGTCTGCGCTCTCCTTTTTCTCTGAGGCGTCTCAGAAGGAGCACATGAAGAATTGTGTTTAAAGAGAGCCAACATACAACCTGCCTCCTCTGGTTCATCGTGGCCAATATGACAGAATGCAGGCTGGTCTCCTAAAAATGTTCTCATACAAGGAAACTGCATTGTGGATTATATTATACAAGTTCAGTTTCCCACCAAACCGAAGCATAGGAAGGAGGTTGTGGGTCCAGAAACACATGACTTTCACCCAGGAGACTGCTGTTTGTGTAAACCAAGTACTTTATCTTTTGCTTAAAACAATGTTGTTTTGAAGTGTATTTTCCTCGTTCTTCTGTTTGCCAACCCAAGTTTCAAACCGCCACTAAAAATCTATTTACCTGGAATGCAGTTTGGTTGTATGGAAAAGTAATTTTGCAGGAGACAGCGGTCCAAATCTTCCCACTTGAGAGAGATTTGAGAAACATGTTTCACCCTGGTGAATTCAGCAAATCACAAAAGTACGTGAACGGCTTTGAAAGGAAATCACACGGATCCTGACCGAAGCCACATACTTCATGTACGATCTGAAAACGCTCCGCTCGCTGTACAAAGTAGAAGTATTGATTTGTAAATATGTATTTTTTGGAAAGAGTACTATTTATATGTTGACCTGCGTGGTCACAGCGAAAGGGTGTGTTCCGGTTATTTATTTTTTAGGGGTGCAAATGTTAGTAGTAAACGTTAAATATTGATACCTTTTGCTGTTTTGTTTTTAATTATGTCACCTCCTTTTAATTTTCACGTCTTTCTCACCACTCAATCACAGTTAGTCCTTTCATCTGTGTGCCTAATCAGATTACACTCAGAGATGCTGACAGTCGTATGTTCTCGTCCTTTTCTGTTCTGCTGCCAACATTGTCATGTAAATCCCAAACTGTTACCTTTTATTTCTCTGCTTTAACAACAATGGTGTATTTGGCTACATGTAGCCCGGATTTAGACCATTTCATAAAAACATCATTTAAAAACCCATATGGTGTTGAAACAAGGTTTAGGATGAGACTAGACGTATACTAAACGATGACTTTTCAACCTTGAAATTACCCGGATTTCAAATTTGATATGCATTGATTACATGTGGAGGTGTCGAAAGTACAGACATCCTCTGCTCAAGTAGAAGTACACTTGTGTTCAAAACTCAAGACTCTGGTAAAAGTAAAAGTACTGATTCAACTTCTTTACAAGTAAAACCGAAAAAATACAGGCTCTGAAATGTAAAGTACAGAGATTTGTTTGGAGTAAAAGAAAAATGTCTAATGAAAAATAAATACTCAAGTAAAGTACAGATACCTGAAACTTCTACTTCAGTACAGTAACAAAGTATTTGTACTTTGTTACCTCCCACCGTATTTGAGACGTCTGATTGGTCAGTGGGCCGCCTCTGAAATGAACCATAGTGTCACGGACTAACTGGCATCGACATGCTTCGGCTGCAGTTGTGATTTCTGTTTCTCTGTTGTGTTTGTGTAGTTGTATATAGTTGTGTTTAAATGTACTGACTGGACTGTATGTTTGAGTATCATGTACTGTAAGTCTGCTATTTGTGCCTCTGCAGCTCACGCATCCACAGACTGTTAGTTAGTGTGACTGGAGTGATTTTAGACACAAACATCTGGATGCTTTGCCTTTCCTGCAGTAAGATAAGGCTCTGTTAAATGAGACTCACAGTGTGCACCTACGTGACCGTGTTAATGCGTTTTGGGTGATTCATCACATGCTTCAGTTCCTGTCGTGGGATGGAAACGAGCTGAGCATTCAGGCTTTTTTCCACATTTCTTCTGTGACTGGTTTTTGTTTCACTTTGTGTTTGTATTACCAGATATAATGTTGTTAAATAAAACTATTCATCATGTAACGAGACATGGTGTGAATGGATTTTATTATTTATTTTTTCAAAAGTTAACCCTGATTGTGGCACCTTCGGCTTGGAGAATTAAGTTAATAATTCAATAAATAATACAATTATATGGGTTGCTCATGCTGTGTCAAGGGAAAAATCGAATGTTCTGATTGGCAGTTTGTTTGAGTTGCTCTCACTTAAATACCGTGCTTCACTTCTGGCGGCCTCTTTGACTTTGGTCTAAGCTGTGAATGTTGCTTCTCAATGAACTGTGTATTTAGCTTGCTTGGTGGGAGGCTTAATATATGACACACACACACACACACACACACACACACACACACACACACACACACACGCACACACACACACACACACACACACACACACACACACACACACACACACATACACACACACACACACATGCACACACAGAACTTGTAGGGAATAAGTAGGGAATATCTATCAGAATAGACTACTGCCCTCTATCAGATTTTATAATAGGTGTGTATTGCACGGAAGAGAGCTCCTGTATATCGTTGATATGAATTAACAAATTTAATTTGTATTTTAAATGTTTCCCCTTGGGTTGGTACTAAAACTGCTAAAAAAAAGAAGTGAAGAAATGATTATAAAAAATCCTTTCTGTCCACTATTGTGGAGTCTGCTCCTGACTGGACCCCGGTGTGTAGACTGGACTGGACCCTCTCCGTCCTGCTGCTCCGTCATCCCGTCGCGCCGGAAAAGGCAGAGCAGCGGAAAAAAAGGAGGCGTTGCCCTCCAACAAACACCATCAGCTGCAAATTTATGCAAAACAGTAAACGCGCTGCCGCCCCCTCCTCCCCCTTCGCTGCTGCGCCGTCCTGCAAAGCAAAAGAAAGGAGCATCCAGAAGAAGCTCCGTACGCGGTCGAGTCTCCCGGACTCGGTTTGTCGCGGGCAGCCGGTGCAGGAGAGAGGCTGAGAAACCCGGACCGGTGACGGTAAGCACGGACCGAGAGCCCCGTCAACGAGCCAGACAGCGGCGGCGGCGGCTAACGGGATGCTAGGAGGAGTAGCCTCCGGTGGTTCCGGTGTCAACTGGTCTCAAACATGGAGGGTAGCTAGCTAGCAGCGGAGACCCCTGCTCAGGTGATACCTGCAGCTAATACGAGGCTGAAGCTAGCGGTGTGTGTGTGTGTGTGTGTGTGTGTGTGTGTGTGTGTGTGTGTGTGTGTGTGTGTGTGTGTGTGTGTGTGTGTGTGTGTGTGTGTGAGAAGATGCTGCAGGTATGTCATGTCTAAAGAGGCCCATTGTGAGTCCAGATGTTCAATAAGAAAGAAGCACAAATAGATAGATAGATTAGGTCTGTGCTTTTAGATCAAATGCAATAAATCTATAATGTGTATATATAATGTCAGTAATGTCCACATTTTTGTTATATATTTCTGTTTGAGCTCCAGACTTGCTGAGAAGGACATAGTTTATAATTCTGCTGTAATGTGTGCTGTGGTGCGTTCATGTGCATGCATGGGTATTTTTTTATTATAATTATTGTAGAATGGCTCGCTCAGCAGAGGTTTGAGACATCCTTATCTAAGGTGTTTGTTTACTGTGGGCCTTTATTTTGAAAAATGTAACATCTGCAGATATGTTATAGATTTTTCCTAAACTCCAGGTCGGTCAGGCTATATTGAAAAAACAAATAATCTCCTAATTATAACCCGTTTACCACAATAACTACCTCAAACTGTCGGAACAGAACAGAGGTGTAACGATTCATTCGATTAATCGATGAATCGATAGTCAGTCCTATAGATTCAACTAAATCAATCTGCTAAAATAAATAAATAAGAATGAATAGTTTTGGCCAATAATCGATATAAATGCGTTTAATCATATGAATCGTGATTCTTACTTATGATTAATGTTTTAATATGTTTAGGACACTCTCTCCCCTGCCAGCATGTAGTCTACTGAAAATGTTAAAAATAACTGAGCAATGTTTTTGCCTGTGAAGCCAAAGATTCACACCCCTAGAACAGAAGTTTAGTTGATATATGTTTGATGCTCAGTACGACTGAGCACATCAGTCAAACAACCATGAATTATGGGAATGGTCATACCTGCAAGTTAGACTGGTATGAACTGCAATGTACTTAATGTACACTCATTAATATCACACACAGAAATCTGTCTCAGTACTTGTGACAAAGCGTTTGCTGAGAAATTATGTTGATCACAACTGCATCTTTTAATATAAACATAACCAAAGATAAAAACAAAAAAAAACATTTCAGGTATCCAACTTGCATTTTTGATGCTCTCCATTAATATCTAGGAATATCCGTGAAGAAGGTCTCTTGCTTTTATTTTCTTTTATTTATAGGACAAATTGTCATAAATCATCACAATAAAACAAACGTTTGGAAATGCTTTTAAGTTTTAATTTTCTTTGCACATTTTCTGAATGAATTATTCAGTTGTGCTTTTATTCAAAAGCTTTTCCTCAGCTGGTGACTGTGTATTTAATATGGTGTAACATGTGTAGTCTCTTCTGTGAGGACCGTTGTTTGAAGACACTGAGTTATTCTGATGTCAAACAGAAATAAATGGCTGAACTTAAAGATGTTGAAAGTGTCAGAAAGAAAATGTTAGTGGCCGTCACATCAGAGCGAGCAGGACGGCATCCGTCAGCGTTAAGATCACCTTTCAGTGAAATATGGAGTCAGTGTTCCGGGCGTCCGTCTACTCCGTGAGCGTTTGTCACAAACTGTGACGGGTGTTTTTTCATCCGCTGGGTTTCTCACAGAGAAAGTGAAGTGTTTGTGTTTGACTGATGGACGTCTCCTCTGTCGCCTCAGCAGCCATGGAGACAGATGGAGAGCAGAAGCAGCAGGGGGCCTCGACCAATGGGAGTGCTGCATCTGGGACGAGCTCCCGCCCCTCTCCGATGAATTCCATGTCTCTGTATGAAAGACAGGCGGTGCAGGTAGGTGTGTGTGTGAGTGTGTGTGCTTGTTTGTGTGTGTGTGTGTGTGTGTGTGTGAGAGCTGTCAAATGCTTCACTAAACATTTACAGCCTTTCTCTCTGCTGATTAGTGCTTTTTTTCTGACGAAGATTTGTCATAAAGGCATGTTTTAAAACCCATCTGAGCCAAATTATAATATTTTGTCTGAATCAAATACAATTCATCAGGACTGCAATTAGCTTTTTCTTGAAAGATTCCCTCCTTCGAGTTCACGGACGGCATGATGACGTTTTTGTCGTCTCATTTGGCCACATGGCAACCATATTTTTAAGAACGGAAAAGCTTCAAAAATTCATAAGACGGCTATTGACTGATTTAGTTTGATATTGTAGATAAAAACAATAAAATAAGAAGCAAACGAAAAAAAATTAGGAACCGGAAAATGTAAAAATATTAACTAATTTCTGGGTCATTCTTGCAGCACTCTATTGAGGCTTGGTGACATTATGCTTCTCTAACCAAAACAAGACTGCAAAACTTTGAAAAGATTCACTTGTTATTTTCATCCTACTGAAATATATTCCCTCCATGTAAATCTCAACTTGTTATTTTTTCTTTGTAAGTTTGTCTTTTTTTTCCTGCCCTCAACGATGGACCAACATGTGCATGTCTTCCCCACACATGATGGTGCTCCAGTAGCAAAGACGGGAGGCAAAGTAAAAAAAATAATAAATAAAAAACAAACTGAATGAAAATGTTAAGATTCAGAATGTTAGTTGTTGTTGGATATTACAAAGGTATTTATACTTTGGAATGAGATCACAAAAAGAGACTTCTGGACTTTTTAACTTTTTAAAAAGTCATATGTTGAAACTTAAACCTCTATAACAGGTGCCAATAACCACAAATCTCCTTCCAACAGTTTATTGACAAAGAAGACAATAAATTACATTATTTTAATAAGGCCTTATTTTTAGAATTTCTACTGTTATAATAAAAAAAACATCATTTATCGTTACCTTGGATGCATTTCCTCATGAAACATGAGCTTTTGCATGACAAGTCATAATCATAATTTAGTGTTGAGGTGTGAACGGAGTTTGTTTGTGTATGTGTGAGACCTGGAGGATGCTCCTGTGTGTCTTTATACTTTGTGATTCATGTGTAAGCCGATGGACAGGAAGTGAGTGAAACGTGGAGCTGTAGAAAGAGACGTGCCAGGTTGATGGAGGCTCCGTGTAATTTTCCCAGGCTTCTGTCGCCCTGCACAGCCATCTGTCTTTGTCATGCTGCACACCCTAATCCAGCCGCCACGCTCCTCACTTTCATCTCTCAACTTATTACTGTACGAGCGTCTGCTCATACATCACGCAGCTGGCAGGAGGCTTTACTCAATAGCATCCCTCCCTCTCTGCCGTCTCTGACCTCCTTTCTCTTACTCCGCTTCTCTCATTTTTTATGGCGCTATCCCTTTTTTTTATAATCTCTCCCCGCTTCTTTCTTCTTCCCCTTCCACATCTTCTTCTGGTTGTCTGGTGCCATCTTCTCCATCCCCCTTTCTCTTCATCATCCACCGCTTCCCTTCTGTCTCTTGGCCTTCTTTCTTCTTCTTCTACTCTCTCATCGCTTTCTCGGTTTGCTTTACTGCCCCGTGATTGGTCATTTGTCATCGTCTCCTCGCTCCCTCCAGGCGCTGCAGGCGTTACAGAGGCAGCCGAATGCAGCTCAGTACTTCCAGCAGCTGATGCTGCAGCAGCAGATCAACAACGCTCAGCTGCAGAACCTGGCAGCCGTGCAACAGGTAAAGGTGTGTGTAGGTTTTGTCATTTCTAATATTGCCTAAATGTAAGTCAAATGCTGTTTCAGGAATCACAGAACCATGTTAGAACGGTGGACTCGGTAGAGAGCAGATCTCTGCCAGGTGCGTCTGCAGCCACACGCATTCGGCAAATATATTATATATATCTTTTTTTTTTTTCACCGATTTAGATATATAGATATAGATAGATAGGTAGGAGTGGTTGTTTATGCTCTTTCCGTAAGTGTTCTTTGTTAAGTATTTGAACATAATGTGTACCTCTGCCATACACAGCTTAAAAGGGAAAAAAGGTAATTGTACAGAAATGTATATAATGTGTGGTTGTTGATGAAAACTAAATACAAATTAAGATTTTTTTTTTTTAAATAGCCAATAATACGCCCAACAAAAGTTTGGTGTTGAACTTAGTATATGATACTCGCAGGGATTCATTGGAGTAGACTGGAACCTAAACCGCTTCTCTTCATCTTCCTCTTCCTCCAGGCCACTCTGGCTGCCAGTCGTCAGTCAAGTCCTTCCAGCAGCGGCTCTTCTCAGACCACCAGCACCGCAGCTGTATGTACAGTTTTCGTGTTTCCACCACAAATGTCTGCTCTCACTTACAAGCTGTGAAAACCTGGGTTTGGCATGGTTTTGCAGGACCGCTTCGGCAAGCTCCGTTGTGGTCTCAGCATCAATGGCTCTGAGTGCACATTCATTAGGCTACTTTATATGATATCCTGTGTGCACCGTTGTAAGAATGCAGAACAAAAATCCTAGATAATTTTGGTTTGATGACATTGAGAAGTTGGACTTTTTCCCCCTGGCATAAAAAAAATACAATTTAGTTTTACCTAGAATCACTGTGACATGTCTTTCCTTAATGAAATGCATAAAATAACCCAGCATCAATTTAAGACATTGAAGTTCCTCATTGTTGTTTGTCAGGCCAGTGTAACATCTGGATCTACGACCAGCAGCCGTCCTATGGGCTCCCCAGCAACGTCCACTATCAGCCAATCGGTGCTGCTGAGTGGGGGGGCAGGGGGGCAGGGACAGATGTACCTGAGGGTGAGTTTGGCCTCAACTTTGAGTGGATTACAGTGTCATGAATCACTTTTAACACTCAATATGGTTACCTATATATATATGACCATTTATTTACATATACATGCTGCATATCCCTTCAAACAACTGCATTTACTCAAGTTTCTCACCCAAAACTAAATTTTACAAGATTCTATTTTATTATCATGATCTATTGATATTGTTTTGCCCAGTAGCCGATCTAGTATGTTAGGCTGTATCTGAACAACTCTAGTCTCCTGTCAGGGGCTTATACTTGACACCATTATTGGCTGAGTCCTGTATGTCTGATGGCCATCCCGTCGTCCTGCAGGTCAACCGCTCCCTGAGGGCCCCCATCTCCTCACAGCTTATCTTCATGCCTGGTAACACGGCAACTGCTGCCGTGGCAACCGTCACCCAGCAGCAACAGGCTCAGCAACAGGAAGTGACCCCAACTTCCTCTTCCGGAAACCAATTGGATAACGACCAGGTTTTAATTAATGAAGTGTTGATGATTTGAGGAGAGGACTTTTTTTTTAACTTCACTGATTCCTTTCCTCTCCTTCCCTCCCTCCCCGTATCCAGGTCCAGAATCTAGCTATGCGAGGTGTGTCCAGTCCCAAAGGCGTCGGTGTGAAGACGGAAGCTCCCGAAAGAAGTGACTCAGGTAGCGAGGAAGTTAACAAGGTAATAATATGTCGGTGTTGCCAGGTGATGCAGTTTTAAGTGTCACTGTTTTTTTGTCTTTTCAGCTGCCTACTCCCTAGTCCAGCCCTCACACCAATCCAACTCTCAGTCCCCCACAAAGCCCAGCCAGCCACAGCACCAGCCGCCCCACATCAAAATCCCAACGTACCCTCAGCCCACCAACCTCAAAGCCCACTCTTCCTCCTCCTCTGGTGCCTCCTCCACATCCTCCACCTCCTCCATCCCTCTCTCCCAGCTCCTGCTTCATGGAACCCGGACCCTCACCACAGGAACCACAGCTCCCACAACAGCACACACTCTGGTCCTGACATCCAGCGCAGCCTCCCAGGCCCATGGGTATCCTGTCGGCACGGCGACCATCAAACCAGCTGTCAACGCTCAAACCCTGGTGGTGCAGCCTCTGCAGAAGACAGAGAAATCCGGCCATGGCAATGGACCCATCCCCATCCAACCCAAAACTATGCAGGGGCTCCGCCTGCCCCTCCAGCTGCCTTCAAGGAACCCCCCACCCATCCTACCTGCCCCGCCGCCCGTCAGCAGCTCTGCTCAGCCCCCTCACATCCCTGTGCAGATTGTTGGTGCGAGGCAGAGCATGCTGGGAAACACCCAGGCCCTGGCTATGGCCCGGGGCAGCTGCTGCCAGGACGGAGCCGCCGTCCTCAGCAGCTCGTCTAGCCTGCTCACCATGGTGGCATCCATCGCTTCCAGGGAAGGCGGGGTCATGGGCCGAGGGGTGGGGCTAAAGACGCTTCAGTCGCCCCAGGAGGCTCCCCCGTTGGCTCAGGTCTCTCAGGTGCATCCACAGGCCAATCAAAGCTCTGGACAGAGTCAGAATGGACCTTCGATCCCTGCGTCCTCCCAGGCCCCCACCGTGTCCTCTCCTCCCTCCTCAATGCCTCGCTCCTCCCTCTCCCTCCCCCTGGCGACGGAGGAGCGGAGAGGGCCGTCAGCTGCAGTGACCACCAATGGAGACTCATCAGGAAGTCAGACAACACAGGTCAGCTGATTCCTGTAAACGCGGCAAGATTTTATACACTCTGTTTTTTTGAAAACATTCTTTAATTTTACAACAATTATCCAAGTTAGATGTGTGATTTTAATTAATTTAAATATTTAATTTTCACCTCAACTGCTTGTGTCAGGCAAACATGTGATTGAAGGCTGTATAAATGTAATTTAGTGGTCTGAGATATTTTTTAAGTTTGACTGAAGTTCTTCAATTTTATTTTAATTATGAATGAATTATTTTCACATCAGTGTGACAGACTAGACAAAGGTATAACTAAATATACAGACAAGACGTATGAAGCAGAAGTTATGACTTCAATTAGGTAGAGATTTTTCTTTGGTTTTGTGAGTGGTTTTGTGCAGTGTTAATGTGTAATATAGTCGCATATGAATAACTGACCAGAGGAGTGTGCAGGTATATCCAAGGAGGAGCAGGGATTACATAACTAAATAAATAATAATTAACAGTTAGTTAAAGTTTTATCAGGAAGTTCAATAATTATATTTATAACAAGAATCGTATAATTACTATAATGATAATTTTGATATTTATTAAATTTACTCTTTTTGTAACTGCTTTTAGGGAAAGCAGTTGACAGGCTCACTAAAAAGAAAATCAGACTCCAATTCGGCCAATGACGAAGATGGCCCCTCCCCTCCGCGGCTCCAGCCAGTCAGAGATCACGTCCTGGCACTCCAGACCAATCCCGTCGAAGCAGGTAACTGCTCAGAAACGCGTAAATCTCCTAAATTTGTGAATGAGAGTGTGATGCAATATTTACTCTTGGGTCATTCCATGTGAAAACAGCCAATATCGGGGTACCATGTACATGGTACCTCTCAGATTGTGCTGAGAAGCGGTGAAAATATGCCTTATGTTACCAAACAAGGGAATCTGAAGTTTCAGGTAAATATCTCAAACGGTTTGCCCGTGGCGTCCATTTGAATTTCAAGTGCCACGCCCCTTTTTGACACATGAATTTCGCATTTCATTTGTTGGCATTTTTGGAGGTCCATAACTTCTGTTCTAATAGTGATAGAAGGCTGGAAACTGGTCTGTTCATTGTAGTTTGTACTACACAATGCTGCAGGCAGAATCAACATTCCTTACTGTTTGGGTGAGAGGTGGGTCACATAAGGCATATTTTTACTGCTTTTCAGCTAAATCTGAGAGGCGTCATGTACATGGGTGGCTGAGTTGTCACGGAATGACCCTCTTGTTGTCTTGCTCCTCTCTTTTCTCCCCCCCTGCCACTCCACCAGGCTCTGCTCCCCCTCCTCCCACCTCCCCCTCTCCCTCCCCAGTGCTGTCAGTGTCCCGGGGGGTCTGCCAGGGGGAAAGAGCTCCTCCCCCCCAAGCTGTGGTGAAACCCAACGTCCTCACACACCTCATAGAGGGCTTCGTCATCCAGGAAGGGGCAGAGCCTTTTCCTGTGAGTACATGGGATTTGTAGTTTCTAATACCTCCTTCCAGGAGGCAGAAGCTCATGATTATTATTTCAGAGGAATCTGCCAATTGTTGTCTAGATTAAAATATAACAGAGAAAACCAGGCACTCTCTATATTTATGAGCATTTATCAGCATTTTCTGCCATTTTTGTATGAGAAATGACTTTTAACGTTTTAACTGATTGTCTCAATAGTTAGTCGATTAGTCGCTGCATGTCTACTTTTAAAGCACTCATGTATGACCGTGGTCCCCTGGTCACCAACCTTTCCTTTTATCACTCGTTATGCTTGATTGACAGGTATGTGGTTCAGTAAAGGACTCAACTGGTGAGGATTTAACCAACGACAGTCCGGACACGAACCAATCAGAGACCGTTACAGCGGCGACAGGTAACAGCCGAGCTGCTCCGAGAGTTCTGCTGCCTTCCAGACATGATTGAGGGTAGAGAATCGTCTCCTTAGGGCCACGTTAGATTGACAACATAACATAACATTTTATCCTCAAAACATTGAAAGGACGTTTTTTGCATCACATGATTAAAATATTCCAGAACCGAAGATGAGGACAGACATTTTTGGTGTTAAGGAGAAACACTACAGGCAAAAACATTGTTTTCATGCACTGATCATTTTGGGGGGATTTTGTGCTATTTTTCTTCCATTACAGACTAGTAAAAAGAAAACATCCAAAATACACATTTAGGTATTTAGGTTTATTTGCGTCTGTAGATTTCTGCTAAATTCACCAAAAGTTACCATTGGATAATGCCTCATTTGCATATTTACATTTCATGAATCATGTAAAAAAGAACCTGAAATCTATCTCTTTTCATTGGTCATGTCATTTTACAATCCAAATCTTTAAAGGCCATTTTCTCTCAATTACATTTTCTGACTGAGCCAGAAATCTCCACTTCAGTAGCACCTACATGCAGTAAACTTTCCAGTTTAAATCCTAACTATATTCTGAAGGTCTTTACGGGAGCGGGGTTCATATATAGTTCAATTTGATTTATATTGTCATATCGCAACAAAAGTTATCTAGGGACACTTTACACACAGTTTTTCATCCCGTCCACCTGTATTGTCTTCCCTTAACTTGCCAGTCATAATTAAAATAACATGGACACCGAGGGCAGGATTCTATACTGTGCAACCAAGTGATGCTCGTTTTTCCGAATGCACAAAGGTTTTAATTACAACCTTTGGAGCTGGGAGTTCCCCACCTCCGACTTTGACTGGAAGGCAGCATGACCTGCCTTAAAACCTTGAAACTAGTTGATCTGTTTGCAGTTCCCTTGCTTTTCTAATGCAGCATTATAGTGGCGTTGAATGTTGATTTATGTCAAATGAAATGGTAGAAATGATATGTTTACCATCTGCTCTGTCCCCCCCCAGTGCTGAAGTGTGAGTACTGTAAAAACTTTGCTCCTGCCAGCCAGTTCAGAGGCACCAAAAGGTTCTGCTCCATGACTTGTGCCAAGAGGTACTTCAACATGCATGAAATATAATATATGCAGTGGAAGCCATCTTAGAAATAAATAGAAAAGCCCCACTGAGCTGCTGAGCGCACTGTAGCGTCTCTGTACCCCTCACATTTTAAAAAGAACATTATAATAATCGATAACCTTTCAGGAACTGATGATTAAGTACATTCTGTCATGTTCTCAGGTGGCTCCAGCTGTATATTACACAGCATGTATGTCTTCTTTTCTCATGTTTTATGTCTTATGTGTGAATTCTGTGATAATTCCACTTTCTCACATTTCTCTACAAAAATGGCATGTCAATGTTATGTATGTCAAATTGCAATTTTTTTTCCTCTTTTGAATTTGCTCCGCGTAAAAATGTATTTATTATGTCGTATGTTTCCCTGTACAAACAATGCACTGCCTGCATTGTTTTGATGAGTTTACATTTTCTGCTTCTGCTTTGCATTTGTCCCTTTGCCCACGACACATGTATAGATTATATTTATACTGCGTATGGTGCAAAGGGATAAATAACTGTATGTGTTGCTCGTCTTGGCTTCAGTACCGTATATGTCACTCTTTGTCTACGATACAGTATGTATTGGTTCCCCAGGTACAACGTCAGCTTCAGGCAGCACTTCTGCGTGCGGCAGGGTCAGGGTCACGGTCAAGGTCACGCGTCGGATCAGGATCAAGGCCACGGTCACCTCTCCAACTCGGACGAGGAGGGAGGGGTCAGCAGGCGGCGGGTCCCCCGCAGGACCAGCTCAGAGATCGCCAGCGCCAAGATAGCAAGACGGCCCATACCTGTCAAGGTGAGACGACGCCACGTTTCATACGGGGATCTGAAGAAATGATGGGAAATATGTGTTTTTTTTAATTCTATGAGATCCACATGCTTTCTGTTCAAATAGTGTGATGTAAACCACAACAGACATGAACGTGGTGACACTTGAGAACAGCTGCAGGTTGTGACTTAGACGATGAGGAAGTGGAAAGCAATTATGGATTCATAGATAGCTTTCAGTTGTTCATTTTGAAGCAGTCTGCCCCCTAGTGGCTGCTAGTAGGCACTGTAGGACAACAGGGGTCGGTGGGCCTCGTGCAAGAACGTACATCATTAAGTGGCTTGTACGAGGGTTTTAGGAGAACAGAAGCCAAATTAATCAGTTTTCTCATTTTTCTTTATTTCCTCATGTGGTCATGTGTCTGCTGTTATCCAGGCCAAAGTTTTTCACTAATTAATAATGGTATATGTCATTATACAGTTCATCATTATGGTGACATGTTCCCGTTTTGACCCTGCGGTCATATGCTAATTGAATTGCATATGCATTCATATAGCCATTTATTTAATTTGGCCATTGATGTTTTACAATATCAATATGCACCTAAATAATTTCACCCCTCCTTTTGTAATCATCGATGTCCTTTGCAAGACGTTTTTCATATGAGACCATTTCTTTTTTATTTCCGTGACACCACGACCCTCAAGTGACTTTAACAGCATCACCAGCACTCTTTATTTGTCCTCATAAGCAGGTCCCCTCAATTCTGCTGCTGACGATGTTAAAAATGATGTTTTACTTCAGTGTAGGACAGGACGCATACCCTTATATGTTATGATTGTTAGTTATGCTAATTTACTAGCTCATGAATGCACACTGATGTACTCACTAATGGCGTTCATCGCGTTTATGCAGTTATCTGAAGTTGCTGAATATGACGTGTGATCTCACTGTATGAAAAAAAAAAAATTAAGTAAGTTTATGATCAATGATGCTGTAACATAGTCAAAGTTAATGCACAAGATTCCTTGATGTTAAATCTTTAATGTTATGATGTCGGCCATGTCGTCCGTCCAGAGAATTGTTTTTGTTGCTGCCGTTTACATTCCTCCGAATGCAAACTCCACAAAATGCTGTACAGGAATGTACAAAGTCTAACGAGGAAACAATCCAGTGCAACCAGAATCACAAAAAAATGTTTTTAATGCCTTGCTCATGGGTTCCTCTGCTTGTCCTTCCCCGTAGTGCCACTCAGAGTCCAGCCATTCAGACGAGGAGTCCAGCGGAGAGGAGGATGAAGACGACCCCGTGTCCCTCTCGTCTGCCTCCTCGGCCTCCTGCCACCAGCCGCCTCCCCAGACACCCACGGAAAGTTCTGCTCCCAGCTGCTTGCCCGCTAGCCCCGCCCAGTGGAGCGTGGAGGAAGTGTCACAGTTCATTTCCTCTCTGCAAGGTTGGAAGATTTTTCCGGGGAAACTGATTGCATCTGTTTTGTGTGTGTTGCACATTCTTCGTCACTGTTTACGGGTTTGGTCTTTATTTTGACCTCTTTTTTTTCTTTTTCTCCCTCCTCATCACAGGCTGCGAGGAGCTCGCCTCCCAGTTCCTGTCGCAGGAGATTGACGGCCAGGCCCTGCTGCTGCTGAAGGAGGAGCATCTCATGTCCACCATGAACATCAAGCTGGGTCCTGCCCTCAAGATCTGTGCCCACATCAACGCCCTGAGAGACTGATGTCCGTGTAAATCCAGTATTCAAAGTCAAGCCCTGGGCCTTTACCCCCCTCCCCCCCAACTCCTGATACACACCCAGTTCAGATGTGTAACTGGTTCCAGAGCAGCACTTGCAGGTGAATGTATGAGGTACAGCTCAAGGCTCTTCTGGCTCTAGCTGCAGCAATTGAATCTGTTGGTGATTTGGCCGCTCTGGAGCACGTCCTTAAAGGTCGTTCTTGCACAGTCTTGTTAATCTGTCATCTGTGAGTTGCAAAAATACAACACATTGCTATATTTTGGTGAGGAACCACGCTCCTTAAAGTACTATTTCTGTGCAAAACCAGTCCGTGCAGTCAGAAATAGTTCTTAACAAGCGGTGTCATTTTGCTTTTTTAGTTTTATCACAATTTCAGTCTGAAGAAATTAAGGCTTTGAATGTATTTTTGAGGCAGCAGTCACTTGTGCAAGTACAAATAACTTTCACACAACACAAGATTCCCACGTTGTGTACAAATATGGCTGCCCTTCCCACAGACTTTGACCTAAGCTGTGCTTATCTTATTGTTATAATAATTATTATTTGTGTCATATTGTACAGGAAAAAGTATTTTTGACAGATTTGCCCACTTATTTGTCAAATAAATTCAGGATTTTTTTTCTCTTCTTTGAGAACAAAATTGGTTCTCATTTTGGCGAAGACCGTTGGTTTTTCACTTTTATTTTATTTTTAGGGATTTTAAGGGAAGGTTTTTAACTTAAGTGTTATATATGTAAAAACAAGTATTCAAAAAGTGTAATTATTTTGTAGGAATCAGCATCATCGTGTTTTAAATGGTGGCTTTTTATGTTGGAGGTAGCCAATTCTAGTATACAGGGTACAGTTAAAGAACAGGGTACCTGCTGCAGAGATGCCGGACCGGAGTCCCCATGAAACCTGAGTCCCTCGAAGTTCAGAGAGCATTGCAAACTGCAGAAAAACTGATGTTGCATATAGTTTGACGCATCCCGACCCTGTTTTTTACACACCAAGCACATCGACATTTGATGAGACGCTCCTGCAAAAAGGCTTTTCCAGAACTGTTTTCACTTTTAAGAGTTTTTCAATCTGCGATCCAGTCTTTTTCATTTTTCTAACAGATGACTTGTTGTTAACTCTACTCTGGAAAAAAAGGACCGTTATCTGAAAAAATCTGTCACCATTTTGTTCTGTGAGGCAATTTCAAGATTGTCACTTTTGTTTTTCTTCAAATGGTTCAACGCGGCTGCTGCTGCTCCTGATCGACACGGACGCATGTGTGTGAGTGGAGGGTAACGTCACGGGCTTGATTTTGGGAAGAGACTCTAAAAAGAAATGCTGGAACAACAGAATGAAAGAAAGCGGCAAGTTTAAACCGTTGACATGAAGCTGCATTCATGAACAAAGCCAGAAGAGGAGGCTGATGAGCCACACGTGGACCTACGTTTAGAATGGATGAAGAAAAAAATCAAACCTGAATGGATGAATGAGTGTGTGTGAATGAGGAAAAACAACTTAAACTATACTGTAATAAGTGTAAAATTTGCCTTTTCTATTTAAATGCACATTTGTTTGCTGGACTGCCTTGTTTACGCTCTTTTACCGTAGGAGTTTTCTCATGTTATCTCTGTGAACCTCGTGGCCTTTCTCACTAGTCTCTAGGTTTAGATGAGGATTGTCTGTTTTTTAACTGCTTTTCATACCATTCCTTGTTTTATATTAGTGCTTACTTTTTTACAATTTGTTATTTCAAGCAATGACATTTGTTGCCTTTCCCAAAAAGCGTGACTGAATAGTAGCTACCTTGGTCTTCCTCATAGCTTTGTCACATAGCGTGTAACTACCGACAGTATTTACCTTTCTAGCTAGCTGTCTTCGGCTTAATTGTTAGTGACTGTGGCTATTAACAGTATTTTCTTTCAAAAGAGGATAATAACCTTTTATAGCTGTGTGTTTTTATATTTCAAAGTCGTCCCCGGATTTTTGAAGTGTTTAAAGCGGCAGATCATTCGTCATTTTGTGAAGAGCTAACTAAACCCCCCCCCAAAAAAAACAAACACTTGTACTGCATCGAGCCACAATCTCTTAGTCGAACCATTGCAGGTTTCGGGTGCTAACCAGTGAAACATTAACAAGCAGACTGTTCCCAGTTTGTTTATTCAATCATCGTTCTCCAAAAAAAGTAGCACTTTTAAAAAATATATATAATAATAATACGCGACTGCTTCAGGATCAAATGTGTTTGCTTGCAATAATCTGAAAAACTGCTAAATCTCGGAGGGACTTTGAGTTTGACGACACTAACAATGCTATCGTGCAAATAAATAAGCAAGGAACGGTTTTAAAACGATGCCTTTTTCTTTTTGACATGGAAATAAACTGACTTACCTTTTGCTTGTTTAACTGTAAGGATCCATGAGTGTTTAGAAAGGCGCCCAATAAAAGTATTAGTGTCATTATTTCAAGGTGACCTAGCCCTGAGGGGTGTTATTTTGTTTTGTATTTGCATGGATTGCTTTCAGTACGCACCCATGGATGTTTTTGGCCAACAGCGTCATTTTCAGCATTGCCATACGCTACTGTCTTCAGGGCCGGCCCAAGCCTTTTGGGAGCCCTAAGCAGAATTTGATTTGGGGCCCCCCTCCCACCACCGCAGAGTCACCTGTGCTTGGCGATTATTGACAGAAATTATCAATTGTATTCATTATTAATTATATCACAAATCACATATCCTGTGATATTTATCTGAGGGGCCCCATTCAGACATCATAGCCCTTTTTCTATGATTAAGGGGCCCTATAAAATCAGAATTAGCTTTCTTTTGTGTACAAACTTTGTTTATGTCACCCGTTTCATTTCTTTAATATGTAAAAAAAAAAAAAAAAAAAAAAAAACACGATTGGGGGCCTGGTGGCCAGGGGGCCCCAAGCAGCCGCTTAGTTTGCTTATGCCTCGGGCCGCCCCAACTGCCTTTAGTCTCTGTTGCTGCAGGCTTGCGTCTTTGACTTTAGGAGCAGGTGTTACTCTGTTCTGTGGCCTGATTCATAACTTCAGACCTTGAGAAGATGTTGGGATGAGCTGTCACAGAGATGATCTGTTAGGGTTTATCTTAAGGCCGTATGATAATGAGAACAGTCATAATGGTGCAAAAAAGCTCAGCTTTCAGGTCTCAAACGAAAGGCCTCCAACCTCATTGATGGCCCATGTAGAAGACGTGTGAATGAAGCAAGCAACCCTGGTTTTCTATTGCATCATGGTCCCTTCATTTTGTTTTGACATGAAAACACTTCCATTACAGTTACAAAGTGCAGGAAAACTGCATTGTTTTCCATCATTATAGACATCTTCAATTAACAGTTAGTTTACATAAAAATAAATATTTTCAATACATATATTACTCTTCAAACGTTCAGTATAAGATGCTTAGACAGTACAAGGAAGTATAAAAATAATATTGTTTGATAAACGATGTGCATTTTTCATGATAATGCTTCATTCTTGCAGCAGTCCCCCATAGGTGCAGTTCACTGTGACAAGTGCCATTCTGATTCTCCCGGCCAATCAGAACACCGCGTAATTGAACGCCTCTCCATATCCCGCCTCCCTCATGTACTTCCCGATGTCCAGTGGTTCGGGTACTCTGAGAACTGTCCGCCCATTGGCTGATTTCTCCGCCTCCTGTAGGCGTCGGGTGAGCGCCGACATTGAGAGGCGTTGTTCGGGGCGCCAATGGCAGCAGTCCCTGATGATGGAGTACCTGCAAACGGGTAAAAGGAACACTAATGTTAACATAAAACTGAAACCCAGTGGAAAGGATGTATTAATCCTTCCGTAAAAAAATGATTGGACAGGATGATCCGGGCTGTGTTGATTTTTTGCAAAACAAACAACAGGCTCTACATGCACATAGAGGCGTGTTTTCTTTTTCTAAAACCAGATGATTTATGTTGTTCTATCGGAGCATAGTGTCGGCTTCAGTGAATATGATCAAAAAAATGTTGCCGCCTGGGACTTTAAACAAGGCCAATAATAATCCAGCCTTTAGCATCATGTATAACATATGATATAATTTGTATGTATGTATGATGTATCTACACAATGCTAAGCCATTTATAGAACGTGTTTTAATTCTATGTTGGCACTTCACTTCACAATAACACAGCATAACTTTTAACAAATATGAACATGTATATTTGTTTTATTATAGGTTGTATTCATGTTAATGTGCATTTTTGGGCATATTTTAAAAAAATTGGAAGAAAAAAGTTTGGGATCAAATAACTTTGGGGACCCCCTGCAGTAACTCTGCAATCCCCCTAGGGGTCGCGGACCCCCAGTTGAAGATCTCTGCTCTATGTCTTATAGGAGGAAGGATGTTTCCTGGTTCGTACACTTTTTCTTTTCTTTTTTAGCTAACGCTACTTGCGATAAGTACTCACATTGGTAGTTTTTGAACAGATTTGTTTTTAAATAAGCCCTGGGTGAGATATCAAAAAATATATTTAAAAAAATGAGATATGAGGATTTATGGATAGTGGAAATCTCTAAAATTGATTGAAGTGATAAATCTCACGCTGACGTTTCCAGTGTTCAAAGTGCATTAATAATACATCTGTGTTGTTTGTCTCACAGTGAGTTGGAGCAGGACGCCGGCCGCTTGAGATGCTTCCCTCTCTGCAGATGCTGCAGAAGTTCAGTCGCCATGGTCTTGGCAAACGGTGGGTCACCTGCATGCAAAGGAGTATGCATCACACTGAAGTTCCCTTACTTAAATATGCACTAAACACAGACTCATAGACATTAATGAAATACTAAGCTGTGTCATTAAATCACCCCTGTGTATAAAACAAGTTTAAATTGATTATTTCCTGGTAATTCTAAACAAAGAAAAAAAATATTTCACGCAGTCCTATTCTATGAGTATAATAAATAAATGAGGTTTGTGTAGAATTTGAAAACACCCACCCAATGTGACCATTTCATAGAGCAGGATACCAAAGGACCATCTGTCAAAAAAGGTGAGAAGGAGCGTTATGTCAAGAAAAGGGATAGGATCTTAGTCTCCGATTAAACTATTACACAACTATAATATAGAATACATCCTAGTGCCACTATTTAGGGTAGAGACACTGGAATCAACAGTTAGATGCATTTCAGATAATTTACTAATCTTACTTGTGCACCAGAAATGTGAAGTGGCTGATTAAAACACAGTTGATCCCTCAACCTGATTACACACTGTGTTGAAGCGAGCTATTCCTCACAAACGTATAAACCAAATTCAATCACATCATATATTTAACATCCTGATATTAAATGGGATAACAAGTTGAAACATCAAACTCCCTGTTGAATAACTGGTGTTTCAATGACATGCTTTATGTTCATCTTTCTTTCATAATTTGATAATCTTACAGAGGACTTGGACACTCACACGTCACTGCTGTGACTGATGGCTCTTCTGCCCAGCAGCTCCGGTGCCTGCCACTTCCTCATCTCCATGTCCTCTGCTTCCCCCGGTGACACGGCCTGCGTCCTCCTGCGATAGGCCGGGCCCAATCCCCACAGCTTCGCTGTCAGATCTGCGCCAATCAGAACACTGCGAGCCGCCACGTTGCCATGGATGCAGCTCTGGCTGTGCAGATATTCCTAGAAGATGTTCAGATAATGAGAGGGATGCTGGGAAATTTGAGGTACTGGCTGAGAAACATCAGCGGCAAAATACAAAATATAAAGATCCTCTGGATGTAAATTGACATTTAGAATGGTTTATACTGTATTCATACTTTCACAGAATTCACATTGTGTTTTGTTTATACCTGAGTGCCATGGCAACATAACCGTAACAAACTAATATACGGTTTATGCTCTATAATGAAGATATCAGGTGAAAACGGAGAGACTTTTGTTTGCCACCACATCATAACAAATTGAAGTTGATATAGACAGACTGGAAGATCAGCATCAGCACAAATCCAGTGGTTTGGTCCATGAAGCAGTGAGAGGTTTAACGCACCAGAGCAGAGGCCACTTGTGCTGCCATGGTGAAGATCCTCTTCTCTGTCATGTCACACGAAGACTCTGAACCCGAGTTATCCTTCAGGGAGAGAGGAGGAGGAGTAAGAGAAGGGGGGAATGTAAATGTCGTTATGAGTCTCCTTATGGTTGGATAGTAGCCTTTTGAGTCAGACTAAGTCTTTTATATAATGTGATATACTCTCCGGGCCATACGTGTCAAGTCTTACTGTACCTGCCACTGTCGAGTAACTATGGATACCTGTGACTGCTTTGCAGTTGTGGGATATATAACCCAATGCTGCCCCTCACAGGCAAAGAGCAGTAATTACTTTAACTGCACTAAATGTTTTAAAGTTGCATCTTAACTGCCATGTTCCAGGGGTTTTATTAATTACCCTACTGTTTAAAATACTTCTTCAGTACTTCTACTTCAGAATAGCATGCTGTCCACTTCAGAGGGTTTTTTATTTATTTTCTTTATATAACCAGGTACAAAAGCCCCTTTAGATTGAGGATCTCTTTCACATGGGTGACCTGGCCAAGAAGCAACAGCACAAGTCAGAACCAGTATACAAAGACACAACAAGACAAAACATCAAACACACATACATTGTCTAAAATATTTCAATTCAAGGTCCTTCAAGATCGTATCAAAGTCATTTTTTGGGATGAAGTCTGGCAGATTTAAATCCTTCTGGAGGGAGTTCCAGGCAAAGGGTGCAGCATATTTAAAACCCCTTTTCGCCAGCTCAGTGTGAACACACGGGACAGTAAACTTTACAGACAACTCTCTATCTCCCATTCTGGTATTTAAAACGTTCATCACCGGTGTCCAGCTTGAAATAAGCCGATTCAATTACAGATTGCATTAAAATGTCTCAAATATACCTGTAGTTTAAATAATCTGTCTTCTTAGTTTGTTTGTAGTTTAGCGTACCTGTCGACATCTCCACAGATACCCCAGCAGGTCTCTGTGCTGCAGCTCCTCCACCACCAGCATTGGGGGGGATTGCACTGAGACCACACCCAGCAGCTCGGGGAGGAAGGGGTGCGGCCCGAGTCCTGACACGAATGAGGCAAAACCCAGAAAGTGTTGCTTCTCACTACTGTTTGCCGTTTCTGAGAAAGAGGTAAGATAACAGAGTAACATTTTAAATATGCTTTAATCAGGGGACTTTCACTGAGAAGCACTTATGAAGCAAAACCAAGCACATATAAAAGAAAAAGAAAACACACACACAAACACTTTCCTGCAGTAACCAGTCGGACCTCTTTGACATTTGGCTTCAGCTCACTTTACCTTTCAGCACCCTCAGGACGACGGCCCTGTTGTCCATGCGGGCCCTGTAGAGGCTGGCCGTGTCGTGGGGCTGGATGGAGAAGGACAGAGGCAGGGCAGAGACCTGGCTGAAGGCTCCCAGAGGCCGCTCTGTGGAAACCCGAGGTACTGCGCTCAGAGTTGGCCGGACGTTCTGCTGCACTTGTTGAACCGACATTGGCAGCTCTTCATGTTCCAGCGGGTTTATCCCCGGGGGAGCTATTGAGAGAGAGAGAGAGATACGGAGCAGAATATCATTCTGAGTGTAATCCTTTCTACAAATTTGAGTCACAGTGAAAATATATAATATGTGCATGCTTGCTGACCATCAATGCCATTTAGTTGTTGTCTGTGGCTTTGCCTTTGGTTGTGTCTGTGTGATGAGCTGTGGTAGCGGTGAGGCGCTGGGGTCTGGGCCCGCCTCCGTTCAGGACAGTACCTCAGTAAGCCCAGGGTCAGTAAGGTGAGCAGTGTTCCCAGGAGAAGCAGTGTAGGGACGATGATCACCGCCTGCATGTGCTTAGTTACAACTGGGAGAGAAGAGAGATGTGTGAAGGTCAGGTTCATGAGGAGGCAGTGTGTTTTCAGGACTCCTACATGCTCTAGTACAGGGGTGCCCAACCCCAGTCCTGAAGAGCCCCTGTCCTGCATGTTTTAGGTTTCTCCCTACTCTAACACACCTGATTCGAACGATTTTCAAACCTGTGACAAGCTTCAGTTGCTTGATAATGAGCATGTCATTAGAATCAGGTGTGTAAGAGCAGGGAGCAACCTAAAACATGCAGGACGGGGGCTCTCCAGGACCGGAGTTGGGCACCCCTGCTCTAGTAAATTGGGTGCAGGCATTTCAGACGGATGTTACAAAAACCAGTACACTGCGTGAGTCTGTGCAGGTTTGGTGTCAGTGTTCTATTTTGACAGGATGAATACGTTGGCTGCACCTCCCAAGTGCATTCACCATTTACACCACGGCTCATATGTTGATATGAAGCTAGATGACACTGTGATTGAACAAACACAACAGAATTTTAGAGCAATACTTTGACCCTGTTTGAGATGTATTTAATGCTACTGTACAAGCTAGGAAACAACAGTTATTCCAACAGTTATATATAACATCACTCAGATATGTCGGCCATTAAATCATCAGCTGCCAGTCAGAAAGTGGAGAATCTCACGCCGTTATGATTTTTGCATTGCTCACTGACTCGGCCTCACTTGGCGGGTAATGAAACGACTCTCGTCCTGCTGCATTGCTGCTGCATTGCCAACATAACACAATAAGGCTTTAATTAGGCAGTTGGGCTGCCTGAGCCACTAGAGTGAGTCATGCAATGACAGAATCAGTGTTTCAGACAGGGCTGATTCATTAATCACATGCATGTATCTGTTGAGCCACTGAACCACTTTTTAAATAGCTGTGTCTAGCAGGAAATGCATAAATGTGTTCTTGGTTACGCAAGGTTTGACTTATTCCTACATTGTGTTCACATGAACTCCTTCATTAGACACTGTCATTATTTTGTATTTCATTTTTCTGTTGCTATCATTAATGTATGCCTTTGGTTTTATAATTATGCCTATTCTCCATATTCACCTTTTACCCTTTAATACTTGTGTGTAGACCAACACACCCTGATATGACATCACAATGCATGTTACACAAAGCCATCATCTTACACACCTTTTGTTGGTCCGATCCTGACGTGAATCCAAGTTAGAAAGAAGAAACTGGAATGTAAAGCCGATGGTTTGTGTAAACACGTGACCGGGTTCTGGCTGGTGCACATTTTTTAGGTGCGGTGAGGTATTTGGAGAGTGGCATAAATCATTTTAGTCATGTTCGTAAAAGACTCTTTTTCCACTTGAACTCTCAGCTCCTCTCCACAAAGACTCAAGTCCAACATTTGACTTTAATTTGATTTAGCAAAATGCCATCAAAACATATTTCAATACTCAAAGTGTTGAAACTCACAAGACAACACAAGATTTACAGTATCATGCCTTATCATGACATTTGAAAGTGCACATGAATAAAATGGTTTTCTGAAGACAGAATAATTTAGTGGTATGGTTGTAGAACAGCTCATCTAATCTAATCTCATATATTTATTAACTGTGTGACGATAGACCTCCCAGTAGTATCTGTGACTCAGCAGTTATTACAGTGATTAGTGGTTCAGAAGTGCTATGACACTTCACTTGGAGCTCCAGTATTGTATGTGACATTATGTGGAGGCCGATTGTTGCAGATAAGTCACGTAACCGTGTGTCTGATGTGAGCATGACCTCGGCAGAAGCTGGTGTTGTTTACACAATCATAATGAATCACAATTCAAACATTTCCCTTTAGTTTTGATCATATACTACTAACCACTTTTTAAAAAATACACTATGATTCACTATTCATTATTATTAGTATCACCAGCTGACCCATCTATAATAAGTGAAAAGATTGATTTAAATGCATTATTACTTTTTGTATAATGTCAGATTGAACAAAAAAAAGTTGCATTGGTACTGTTTACTACAAGATATTTGTTTTGAACTAAACTGCAAACAAATTCTGACAGATCAATATTTTTCCCCAAATTTTCTTTTCATTTTTTTCATGAAAGGGTTCTTGTTTCATTTATATAATTGTTTAACGAATCAATCAATCAATAACAAATTAACCATTTAGATGCCAGTTTTGATCCTTTTTTTTTTTTTTTTTTTTTTCAATATTCTAAAAAAATATTGGACTTTGATTATTATTAGTATCACTGGCTGACCCATCTGAATAATAAGTGAGAGGATTGATTTTGGTATTACTTTTTGTATAATGTGAGATTGAACAAACATATGCAGGTGTGGCGGGGCAGAGCAGGGACGGTGAGAGGGCTGGGCAGGAAGGACATGAAGGGAGAAGGCGTGGTCCAACATGAGAAAGAGAGAGATGAAACGTGGCGGTTGTGTCCTTACTACAGAGGTGGTTGTCCGGTGCACACGGAGAATCGGCCGTGGAGTTGGATGACATGCTGCGGAGGAAGAGAGCAACACAGTTGGATCAACATTACCTCTGCTCAGCAGCCGCCCTAAATCTTCTGAGCTCAGATAGAGTGATGCAACATCCGTCTCTAATAACTCTATATATAGTAGTAGTTGGATGAAACAGCTCGTCCAGATCTCTGCTCTAAGAGCCATCAGTAAAGTTCAGTAAACCAACTTTTACAAAAGTGCTGAGAAAGTTAACTGAATCCTCACTTGCATAGCAAATATAAACCGTGACCTTTTTTTATCTGGACTCACACAGCAAGTATAAAAGGGAGCCTCGCGTCTTGTTCCATGTCTGTTTAGTAACCGATCGGTTACATAGATAATAGAGGAGCAGAGATCAGCATTACCATTGCTCAGCGCTGACCCAAAATCCATAAAGCCTTGAAAGGATAACCTGGCATTCAGCAGCCCATTAAACTTCTCCAACCACACACATGATACACCAGATATATTTTATCTTATCGTTTCCCGAGAACTGTTAAGGTCTCACATTAGCGGTGTGTTATTTTTATGTTACGGTATATTGTCATTTTGGGGAGATGACCTCCTCTATATAAGGCAGGGCTGATCAGATTTGAGGACGAGTGTTTGTTTGTCCGTTAAATGCAGTAGTTGAACTCTTCAGGGAGAGTATAAGATCTTCTCTTTACTGTTTGTCCTTATTTTTAAAACCAGCTTACTGGTAACTGCAGACATTCAGGTAAAAGGGATAGGCTACAACTTGTGTTGTATTCTTTCCATGGAGTGATTTTGTTGTTGCATGTAGATTTGGTAGTGATATATGTAACTAAAAGGCTCTTGAAATAGTTGTATTGTTGCTGACATGGTCCGTTTTTAGAAACTTCTCTATGCAGGACAATCCCTGACACTGGGCTTTTGTGTATTCATTTTTCACTTCCTTAATAAGCAAACTGTAACTTTTAGCTTCTACGTCACTAACAAATGACTATAAAAACAAACTCATTGGCAGGACAGGATCATGAAAAGGGGAAGGGAAGGTTGAATTTGTAATTGGACCTGCATTTATATAGCACCTTTCTAGCTAACTAGCTACTCAGTCACTTCTACCCGTTCACACACACATTCATACACACACATTCATACACTGATGGCAGAGGAGCCACCTGCACATCAGGATCTAACTCATTCATACACATCCACAGCAATGGGGGGTTCAGATCTTGCCTAAGGACACTTTGACTGGAGGAGCCGGGATTTGAACCGCCAATCTTCGATTGGATGTTGACTTGCTCTACTTCTGAGCCACAGCGTGGGATTGTTCATCCACAGTCAGTGCATTATTACACTCAACACACCCCCAGTTTGGAGAAACGGGCAGGAGTAACAAGCAATGTACTGCTCTGCAGAGGACAGCAACAAAATGGAATTTAGCCTCCTAAAAGATGAACAAATGTACACTATATTTAGAATATTTTCACCGCTCTGCCTTGCCATCAGACAGCCCGTTCCCAATGGGAAAACTGAAGCAGTTTCGTCCGTCGATGCTCCGTTCAAAAGCACCTCTTCATGGTCGATGGATGCCGGGTTAGTTGGACTTCATCAGCCACACAAACAACAAACACAACCACCTGCCTGAAACTTCAACAGTACCAGGCTAGCGCTAATGCTACAGGTAGCTTCCTCACGTCACTCACTCATCCTAGTACTCACCAAGCAGTCAGACATCCCTAACACACACACACACACACACACACACACACACACACACACACACACACACACACACACACACACACACACAGCCAATGAAGAAACAAGCATGTGGTTGAAGCTAATGCATAATCAACCATTGTTAGATGTTATCAACCTCATCACAGGCAAGAAACACAGCTCGCCTCCTCATTGAATCAGGTTGCTCTCTTCTTTCAATTAAATTCCATTCCATTTTATTTATAGTGTCATATCACAACAGAATTAATCTCAGGACACTGAACACAATGAGCAGGACTAGAATACGCTCATGATTTTCAGAGTCAGTACGATTTCAAAGTCCCAACATCACCCAGGGGCGTTACAGCGACAGTGGCCAGAAAAAACTGCCTTAATAGGCTTTTAGGCAGAAATCTCGTGCAGCCCAGGCCCTTGGCTTCCATCATTTGGTGTTGGTACTAGTGTTAGTAGTGGTAGTATATGCAGTAGTGGTAGTATTAACACAAGCAATAGTATCAGTCCATTCAGGCACATCCAC
The DNA here is from genome assembly GCF_963514095.1 of Eutrigla gurnardus. Classification (NCBI taxonomy): domain Eukaryota; kingdom Metazoa; phylum Chordata; class Actinopteri; order Perciformes; family Triglidae; genus Eutrigla; species Eutrigla gurnardus. The sequence goes on along the minus strand of NC_139928.1, from coordinate 4,693,393 downwards.
ACCGAGATGGATCCATCAAAAAGCCAAAGAGACCAAAAAGTAGTAGCAGCAGTTGTTGAGCAGCCAGACGGCGGGCAAGTGGAGCGACTATATGGTTTGGTTGGAATATCAATGTTAGATCATTTATAATGAAGATGGATTAAAACAATAAATACGCAGCTTTTTTTAAATACTGAATTCTAATCAGCCAATACACATGCTTACAGCCTGTTATCTCCCAATACTCATTTATTTGGCTGTGATTTTCATAAAACGCTCTGTTACTTTGTCGTTGAGGACTGTCCTAATGAAGTCTTATTCGGTGATTTAGCTTCTGTTGACATCACTTTAAATAATTTAGACGAGGTAAAGAAATAGTTCTCATGCCTACCTTGCCCTTTTCTGTCATGTGAAGAAGTCTTTCACCAAACCCAGTTAAAGTGTAATGTACACTGCAGGCTGCTGTAGTGATGTGATGCTATTATTAGCGTTGGAGGGAAGGCGCTGCAGGACGGGGACACAGTGTGTTTGTGACTTGTTTCATGTGGCAATAATGCAGTGTCATCCACACCTCTCGGAGCATGGAAAACTCCTATTGTGTTCTCTCGGCGTGACACACACACGCACACACACACGCACACACACTGCCTCACGAAGTCGCCGGTATTCAGAAAGCTTTTTCACAGACGCTGTGCTTTTACGTGGAAGGATGGATGTAGCTGAACCCGTTTGCCTGGATTGTTCTCCCACATTCTCATGCTCCATTCACACACCTGCATCAACACATAGCTGCGTGCACAACAAAAGACTGGCCATCTCACAACACACACACACAGAACAGACACTAAAATATGCCGTTAAAGACACACAGACTAATGTCGGTCAAAAAACATTAAAAGTGCCAGGATGATACAACAAGCATGTCGGGTAAACAGTGAAGACGTCTCCATTACAGTACTGTATGTGGATGGATTCTTTTACACATAAAATAATGAATCAGAACTCACACGGCACGAATGGACACATAATATATATCACACATATTGTGATATAAACGTTGAGCTTTTTAAATGTCAGCAGGAGTGCGTTGGAATCCAGCCCATCTCAATGAAGTTGCAGAGTTTCAGCCACACATCCACAGTTTGCTTTTGGTTCATCTTACCTGGCTGACTTTCTGCGACTGTTTTAGGTGTGAAACTCTGTTTGCTCTTCTCATCCAGAACATGCAGTGTGCTGTCCCTGCAAGCCAAATACTGGAAGTGTAGAGTCGCAAGAAGAATTCAAGTCCACTCATTTTTCATATTTATGTAGTTTGTTATTTTAAATAGAGATATCCACAGGTAGAGACATTTCCAGTGAAGGTACTGGTGGTGATAGAATCTTTCTATTTTGCCGTCACCAGTGTGACACTGTGTTTTCTCACTCTCTCTCTCTCTCTCTGGTCGGCCACACCCACCCCTCCAACACTGTTTCCTTGCTGCTCTTATCATCTGCACACACACCTTACACTCTGTGTTATATTTGCCTGTCTGTGTGTCACTGTTCAAGTGTTTTTGTGGGCTGTATGTGGGCCATCTACAGTCGTTGGGGGGGCATGATGCATTGAAAGAACCTTTACATGGGTTGCACTGGTGTGCCTAACATTTTCATTCAGGTGCAGAGACAAGATAACCTGATGCACAAACGGGTTGAATCCATCATTCACCACCACCTGTCGATGTGTAAAACAGGCAGCTGAGTATAGTTAGCAGCCACATTTGTCATGGACACATGCATCCACTGCATCAATTGGTTTAGCTGCAATGTTGTCAGCTGTGCTTCTCTGCCTGGCAACATGTTAGTGTGTGAGATGATGAGTATGAAGTTAGCAGTTGCATTATAGCTGTGAATGTAGCGGTGCAGTGTGCAAACAGTATATCTGACAATAAATGGTACAACTCCTCAAGATCTAAGCCAATGTCCTGTGTGTTGTTAGCTGTGTTGAATAAAGGGAAGGGGTTAGCCCCGAAGCTAGCCACAACAACAGCTCAGGCTCACTTGAGGTGGGCTGACTTTTAGGTTGGATTTGAGATGTGTTGCTTCTAGCGGCCTCTGTGGCGATAGATGGAACTGCAGGTGAGCCTCTGGGACTCGTCTCCCTCCCCAACAGTGTGGACTGTCTGTCATCTGCGTGATGCCTTCAAATGCTCCACACTGAAAGGAGGTCCGTGGTTTCCCCTCGTTGGCGTCACTTTGCTTCTTGATGACTTTCCTTCTTCACTTCCATTAGTTTGTTGTTTCTTTTTCTTGGACTGGAAGTTGAATGGTCTTCTTTCTCTGCCTGTTGATCCTCCATTGTGAGTCAGCAGTAATAAAATGTACCTGGTCAAACACTTTAGACTAGAGGGAAAGAGAGAAAGAAAACAACGTGTAAAATGCTTCACCACAATGCAATTCACACAATGTAAACAAATGTACGCATATTATTAGGATTGTTCGTATAAGAGGTGTGTAAATGCGTTTGTAGGTAGTGCGTGGTTGAGGAGAGAGAGAGAGAGAGAGAGAGAGAGAGAGAGAGAGAGAGAGAGAGCTCAAAGCAAACAGCTGTTGGCGATCAGAGTGGAGAAGAAATTAGCAGCAACAAATCCGGCAGCTCAGGATTAGGCATTTTACCAGGGACAGCAGAGGCAGGTGGTGGAGCAGTTACCCCCCCCGATGATGCCTGGGCCGGGCCTTTCACTCCAGGTGTAAAAACAGTGAATAGTTCTCTACATGTTTGTATTACCAGTGTGTTTGATGGTTGTGATGTTGCTCGAGGAAGAGTACAGGGTGTGGGTTCAGACATGCGCACACACAAAGACAAACACACTTGACAGACTGTTGGTCATGTGGAACCCTGGTTTAATGTTGCATCTTGTTTTGGTTTCACCAAAACCAAAGAACTTCTATCCAGACAAATGAAGGTATTGTCATCATACCAGTATAGTATCAGCTCAGGAATTGTTAAAGACTCAAGAAATTGAGAGAGGAGACAGGTAAACACACCCTTGCCTCGTTGAGAGGTTTTTATCAAAGCTAAAATTGTATTGAAATACAATACAATTGCAGTAAACGTTGAGTCTATTTAAGAAACCAACTCCAATGCACTTATCACTTTTATTTGAGCTGAAAGGTGTGGCGCTGGCTCTGGTGTATCGTGTGATCAGTACTGGTGTTGAATAATCATGACTTTTCACCTGCTGTTACCTCCACCCTTTTCCCTTCAGAAAGTCAAGACACACCCAGACACAACAGCACGTTGATCAGGTTCCACCACAGCTGCAAATGCATTGATCTTAATGCATTGGGACAACATTTTTCCCCCTTAATGAATGGACTTGAAGGGAAACTGTGTGTATGTCTAATCAGCAGAAGAAATAAATTCCATGTACCACGATGCATTGCGTGCAAACGTGGATTTCGCCATGGTTAATGAATAAACAATATGAACTCACAAAACGTCATTAAAGACACTTCGCTGACTGGACAGAAAGAAAGCTCGCCAAACACATCTCTTTGGCAGCTCTCGCTCTCTCTTTAGAGGCGGGCCATTTATCTTTGGATCTCTGACGGCTTCTAGCAAACCGTCAAGCAAAGAGCATCCGAAAAAAGCAGAGTGATTGTTTCTGTTGGCATCGGAGGGCAATTTGAGCAAAGGCTCCCCCAGTCAGCCGCATCCTCCCTGCTGCAGCAGCTGCCTCAAGCGGCCTCTCTGCATCTAAATATCGGAGTCAACCATTGTAAAATCTACACTGTAAAAAGTCAAATTTACATGGTCAAAAAAATGTAGGACCAGCAAGCTGAGAGTAGCACTCTAGAGTTTGTTGGCAATCCCTCCTACAAAGGCCAGAGATTTCATTCTGATATCAGTCAGTGTATATTTTGTTTGTTTGTTAGCCATTTGTCCCTCAACGATTTCCTTAAAGCAACACTAAAGAGTTTTTAGTGCCTTAAAATAATGTTTCCAAAATAGTTTCAGTGGTTCATCACCTGAAAACCGGGTGAACGGCACTTCGGCATTCGCTCTGCGGCCCTCTGTCAGCTGTAACCGCACTATGTAACTGTGCCTCATTGGGTACTGTTTTTGTAGTTCTAATGAGACTACAAATTTGACCTGCTTTACAGCAAGCGTTACAAAAGCCGGTAGGTGGAGGCTCTGCGTAGAGATCAGTTGGAGAACACCCGGCAGGTTCGTGGAAGATACCTTGCAGCTAGGTAGTTTTTAAATTGGCGTCATGGCAGAGCCTGCAAAGAAAAGGAGGAGTATAATGTCCGATGAGGCGAAGAAAAGAAAACGGGAGCATGACAAAGAACGAGCTCGAACAAGAGTGAATATCGGACCGGCTCACACTCGTTGGCGAAAGCTGAAGGAGGCTACAAAATGCAAAACTGATGGTGACTTGGCTTTGATGCTGCTAGACTTGTAAATAATACCGGTACTCATTTTTTTTCCCAACAGTGTGCAAATGTGTACAATTGTTGATTATTTTATTGGCTCATGTTAGCTAAGTCCTTAGCTATTGTGCTAATATAAATGTAACTATCGCTATGGCTCATGTTAGCTAATCTTAGCTAAGGCGTTAGCTACTCTACCTTGTCACTGGACATCGTTCAAATTGTTCATCGTTTCCAGAGCCGGTTCTGCATACAAACAGATAACGTGCGTGCGACGGTATGCGGTAGCCTACGGTAGGCTAAATTATTTACAACGGCAGCAATGGACAATTCCGCTTCCAACCTGTAAGGGGACCGAAGAGGAAAACTTCTTAAGTGTTGCTTTAAGTTAGACACTGAATCTACAGCGGTGGCTCTGGTTTGAAAAAGGCTAAATCAGACTTGATCCTCTTTTTGGTTTCATCCTCTGTGAGTTTGCCACGACAGAAAAGACAGATGTGTGACAAATCCTATATTATTTGCTATGACATATCAAAGCATTAAATAAATTAGCCTATTTTTTGCTTTAGTTGGATGATCGAGTTTCTTCCTCTTTTTCACAGATTTGGTACACACAGGAAACTTTTGTTTATTTTTAGCTATATCTGTTTGAATTTTTTAAGAAAGAATCTTTTTGTTATTGTTCATGTTCAGGGATTTTATTCCAACATCTTAGTTGTTCTGACAAGTTCTGTTGTTTGCGTCACTGTTTCTTTGTCTTCTACCTTTTTATGATTAGGCCTATGTAATTGCTTTGTATGCATTTGAGGCTTTGAGTCTGCTATGACAGGTTTCTGTGTCTTTGTATACGTCCTAAGTACTGTACTTCACTGCTGATGAAAGCACACACAGATTTGGGATTTTACTTCATTGCTGATGTTTGGTAGAACCTAATTTGCCCAACTTAACAATCATGGTAATATCTGATCATTTTAAAGGCATTGATGATGCCTCTTTTGCTTTGAAAACTTGCACGTTTTTTTGTGGCGAAACAGTCTTTGAAGACACGGTCCATGTAGAAAGCAAATCTCTGTTCACTTCCAGGAATGTAGAGAAGAACCAGTATCCTAACCAGTGAAAATGCATTTGGGATGTAATGGAGAATACTGTTGGGAAGCAAATACTCTTGGCACACTGTTGGATCTGCCTCTGTACGTCAGCTTTTCCTATATCAGGAGTCAAGCCCCGGCCACCCGGGTGAAAACCAGGAATCCTGATCACCTGATCACTCGATGATATGTGAGACTATGGAAAACTCTTATGTCATTAGTCATTAACAGCTAGGAGGCGAGTGCATGCTTAAAGTGTGAAATGGCAACACGCACAGGAATACCATCTACTTCCATAATCAGCATTGGAGGGCAGCCTCCAGGAATCTGAACAAATGACCCAGAGAATTAAGTACTGATCTTTTTAAAGGTACTATATGTACTATATACATGTATACCTGTCTGTCTCTACATGTCAGCCCTGTGATAGACTGGTTACCTGTCTGTCTCTACAGCCCTGTGATAGACTGGTTACCTGTCTGTCTCTAAATGTCAGCCCTTTGATAGACTGGTTACCTGTCTGTCTCTACATGTCTCCCTGTGATAGACTGGTTACCTGTCTGTCTCTACATGTCTCCCTGTGATAGACTGGTTACCTGTCTGTCTCTACATGTCAGCCCTGTGATAGACTGGTTACCTGTCTGTCTCTACATGTCAGCCCTGTGATAGACTGGTTACCTGTCTAGGGTGAACCCTGCCTTCGCTTAATGTCAGCTGGGATCGGCTGCAGCCCCCCACGACCCTGAATACAGGATAAGCTGTTGATAACGGATGGATGGATTATTATTGAGCGTCAGCTAATTCATCCAGCTGTTTACAAATGACTTTATCAGCTGACATTACAAAGCAATCAACACAACAGTGTAGCTTAGTTTCAGCTAGAGAGATGTTTCTCCTTTTTTTCATTCTTCCTTCGCAGTGGAGGCAGGCAAGAAAAGGTTTTCTTCAAGAATTCAAGGTTACTGATGCAGGTAATTGATTGATTCCTATAAATCTGTACACTGTCATGTGTTAACTCTAATAAGAATGATGGGGTTTTTTTGCCAGCAGGAACTTTACTCAAAGGAAAAAACATAGGTTTAGGTTTAGGCACCACACAGGTCCTCTGATCAGCCAGTAGGAGTTGCTAGTGAAACTACAAGCAACTACATGCAAACAGCTTAGTTGTGTTTGATGGAGCTCCTGGACAAACAAGGAGCTGTGCTGCTGTGGATCCACCCGGTTCTTCACAGCAGTGGGCAGTGTGCTTCTCCCGCTCCACCACTCAGCCACCCATGTCTTAGATGTTGAGCAATAAGTATTTGGCACGGTGCACTTTGAACCATAACAGTTTTCGTGCTCACTGCAGTTAGCTTGGCAGTTAGCTTGCTGCATTGGAGGGTAACCCCAGCTGGAGCTAGTTTACACCATGTCCGAAAGTGTGTGTGTGTGTGTGTGTTTGCATGTGCATGTCTATCCCTGTGTGGCAATGCAGCGTGTGTGTGTGTGTGTGTGTATGTGTGTGCGCAAATGTCCTGGCTGGGTGTCCAGTGCGGTCCTGGTAATGCTGAGACAGACGGTGAGCGGGTGGGTTTATTTTTGGGTCAGTGACAGTGTGTCAATGGCCGCAGATGCGTCGGAAAGGAAGGCTCTGAGATACAAGCAAACCCTGGTCAGTGTCACTCTCTCGTTCCTCTCATTATTTCTCTCTCTGTTGCGCCTTCTGTCTCTCAGCGTCCATGTGTTTGTTTCTCACGTCAGCCTGTCCCTGTCATGCTCATTCCTCTGCCTTGTGTCCACGGTGTCTCTCCTCGAATCCCTCATGCCATTCTTGAGTGACGCACCTGCATTGGCGGTGCATACATGTGCATGGATGGAGCCTGTCTAACTTACTGTGTGTGAGCCTGTGAATGAACCACTTTCAGTTGTGTGTGCGTGTGTGTGTGTGTGTGTGTCAGTTGTAGAAATGGACCAGTTAGCGGATGTATAACAACAGGGTCACCCACGTGATCAAGCAACAGGTGCTTAGACACCGTGCACCTCCTTCACCCCTGATCTTGGCATTGTTGGGGTTGTAGCAGGGGCAGATTTGGTTATCAACAGTTAACTATCAATATCAATGTGATTATCGGTATTAATAATTATATTTAATCTATCATCATGATATAATCATGAATAAACGGGGCACCACCCTGGGATCAGGGAAAAGATAACCTAAAACTGTATTCAGTCTCAATATGGAGGTTTTATACTCACATGCCAATCATCGTGATCATTGGCATAGGAGTACAAAACCAATCGAACAATTAAAAAGGCGTGAAATTCAAGCACTAGCCTTCACAACCTGCTGTTATCCAGTGACATATACACAACAAGCACAAGAGACCGCTAGTTATAATATAATAAGATTTATTAAAATCAGTAATAATGATCACAATCAATAACACTGCAATTAACAAGGCCTTATTACCTAACTACCTAACACACAAAGGGAGAGACACACGTGGAGTGTGTGTGTGCGTATGTGTGTGCGTGCGTGCGTGTGCGTGCATGTGCGTGTGCGTGTGTGTGCGTGCGTGCGTGTCGCGAGAGAGAGAGAGAGAGAGAGAGAGAGAGAGAGAGAGAGAGAGAGGAGAGGTGGCTATGGGCGGCCACCAGATGGAGCTATTCCTCGCAGCGTTCAGGGGCGGAGCCACTGAGGTTCGATGGGGTAGCGAGAGAGAGAGAGAGAGAGAGAGGTGGAGCTATTCCTCGCAGCGTTCAGGGGCGGAGCCACTGAGGTCTGACGGAGTAGCGAGAGAGAGAGATAGCCGTATGTAGCCACCAGATGTAGCTATGTACCTAGCGGCCGCCGGGAACAGCTGGCTTAGGACACGTGTGTGTGTGTGTGTGTGTTAGCGGGTCACAAACAAAGAGAGAGAAAATGCGCGAGCGATATCCGGAGGGACAGAAAACGTGCTGCTATCACATGGGCTCGCATGAATGAACTGGAATTTATTCCGCGAGACCGGTCTTTTAACTGATAGTAGAGGCTTTCTGAGCTCGCGAATATGGCGGAGGTTAGTCGAAAACACTGTTACAGAAATCAACCCAGCTGTGTGGGTAACCAATCAACATTCACATACAGCAGCATATGAACAAACGGACTCGGCGATCCGCGATCAGAACTTAAAACACATTAACAAGAATTACAAGCATATCCTACACTATCACTTATGTCTCTGCCCAGACTGATAGCCTCTTACTGGTATCGTTGCGTAAGACGATGACGGCGTTCCGTAACGGCGGTGGTTCGTGAGTCCCCGGCGTCAGCGGGGGCGTGATGAGTCGGCTTCGTCCAGACGAGAGCGGAGCGGGTTTCCTCTCGTCGATCAAACTCAAATAAAGAAAACAGTCCGTGTTTCTTTCTTCCACGGACGGCGATATAATCGCGGCTTGGCGATTTAGTCAGCTTACTTCAGACAGCGTCTGGTAGCTGGACGGCAGGAACCGGCTTGGTTCCTCTTGTTGCAGCGGTGCGCTGCGGGAGGGGGTCGCCTCCCGTTGCAACGTGGTGTTGCGCCGGTTGTAGGAAGAGGCCAGAGTAGGAGTCGGAGTAAGAGTGAATAAGAGAGCGTTCTCCGGGCGGCTTCGGTTTATAAAGCTCAGGCCGCTCCAGGGGACCCCCCGGGGTTCCCTGAAGATGTCAGCCAATAGGATGGTTGTGAGGTGTCGCATCTCTCACCTGGGTGAGATGTGAAACTAAAATGGCGGTGTAGTTTTTAATCCCCTTTGTCCCTTTGTCCTGGCCGCATGTGTGGGCTTCTGTAGGCCGCATTGTGTAGTCCTAACGGTTAGGTCCCAACAGTCCCCCTTTTGGTCTGAAGGTTGAGGTGTGGGACGCAACCTTCGGAGCAACATAAGGGCCGAACCGTCCATGTATTCCTTGAAACATGTGGGAGTCCAAACAGTCTGTATATTCCATGGAAAAAAGGTTAAACAGTTCATTCAGGTTAAAGTCCATGACTTTGATGGAGGCATTGTCTGGGCAGAGATTGAGGCAAGGTCTGGGCAGAGATTTCTACGGTCTGGGCAGAGATTTCTAACCATCTAACCTATATCAAACATCTGCTAAGACACAATTTTCACAAACATCAACATTGTCATTACACTCAGGTAGTTTCAAACAGGACACACCCCAACTATGAAACGGAACGAAGGAGGAAAAGGAGAAGGGGTTAGTGGTCGTTTGGTTTACTCCTGGAGAAGATTTAAGTTAGCCATATTTACTATGTTGTGGCTCAGGGCTGTAACGCTCCATGTAGCCAGAAACAGAGGAAATGTCAGAGGCGCTGTCATTATCTGAGTTGTCATGTTTGTACACTGCTGGTTCACGTGACTGGGACAGAATTTCGGAGTAGGGCTTCCTACTACTTCTGTGTGAATGCCCATCTCGACGCAGTTGGTGGGCATGTCGGTGATGCTCAGTATCCCCACGCCGTCTCTTACCAGGCTTCTGGGGGGAGTTTAGTGATGGTTGGGTCGAGTCACGCCATAGCGCTATCGTTTTTATCAGCTTCTCGATCGGGTCGCATGGATCCCTATCTTCGTCAGTTTGGGAGTTTGTCTGATTCCAGGGGCGTGCTGGCCGCTCACCCCCTTTCGCGCTGTTATGAGGGCTCTGCTTTAAGGCGGCGGATGTTTGGGAGTTACTCTCGTTCCTTGGTTTTGTCTGATTCCTGGGGCGTGCTGGCCGCTCACCCCCTTTCGCGCTGTTACGAGGGCTATGCTTTAAGGCGGCAGACGTTTCGGACGCAGATGTGTCGAAGTTAGCGGGCTGGCTTTTAAGTTTGCGCGCTAAGTGGGTTTCCCAAGCCATCTGTGCGTAATTACGAATCTCTTGCATGGAGAGTCGATGTGTCCTGAAGTGTATGGTGGCATCGTAGCGCACACTTTCGTGTAGGTTATGCAGGAAGAGGGCCTTGAAGGCAGGCTCTTCCTCCACTCCTGGGGAGTTACGGCCCTGAGCATAGGCGGCTCTGAAGCGCCAATAGTACTCCGTGGGTGATTCCTGCCCCTCATGTACGACGGCGAGGGCACTGATCGTAGCGGCGGCGGGATCCCAGTCCCGGCTATACTCCTTCCGGAGTGCTGCACAAAGTCTGGAGTATCGGTCCTGGGTTCTGGGTGCAAGTGTTCCTATGAAACTGCGGACATGTCTGGTTGTGGTCTTCCCGACTAGTCTGAGCTTCTCCCGTGAGGAGGCATGGGGGAGGTCAATCAGGAGTCTGTCTAACTCTCTCAAATATTCGTCAATATTATGGTTCGAGTTGTCGGGATCAAAATGTTGAATATCTTTAGCCATGCTCTCTAGCTCTTCAAAGCGGAAGCGCTGTGGCATCCTTTCTGGTGAAGGCGAGACTAAGCTAGGTTGAGGAGGCGCGTCGCAAATTACAGGTTTGTTCCAAAGATAGGAAGATTTTGGAGGAGAACTTGTGTAAGTTCCACTGCTGGTTTCTTCACTGTCTGTGTCGGAGCAATGGGAAGCTGCGTAGCCGTTACCGCTGTCTCTCAGTGGAGTTTGTCTTAAGGACTTTGTGTCCGCTGGTAACTGTTCCCATCTTCTGCATGGCGGGGGAGTCGTATTTTCACTACGAAAAGAGGGGAAGTCGGAGAAGCCTGAATCACACTGACTGGCCGAGTCGGCTGAGGGAGGACATTCTGGTTTAGACTTCGACCACCTGTTCTTGTAGGACAAAAACTGGGACTCTGTGGTGTGCAGGACATCTAAATAACGCATGGCTCTCATGTCTGCTGCTTGAGCGTCGTGGAGGTGACAAGCACTTTGCTCCTCTAGTGCTACCACTTTTTTCTCTAGGGCAGATTTACTCTGAACCAAGAGACAGGTTTGTTTGTAGAAAGTCAGTAGCAAGCATTTTAACAATGGACCCTTGGATGATGTTACTTCATCAGATCTGCTGTTCAGTAACACGTTGATCTCCTCTTGGCACTCACTGAGATTTAGTTTCTGCAAAAACTCAGAGTAGCCTGTCTGAAGGCTCTGTGCCACAGATGAGATGAACTGTTCACAAAAGTTCTCCATTGTGTCTGGAGAGAAAGGAGGGGGGTTATGCAAATCACCTGATAAGGTGACTGGCGGTTCTCTTTTAGAGAGGTCAGCTTCACGCTCTAATGATTCTATACAGCAACTCAGACTTACTGTAGGCTGCTTACTTAATTCTTTGCCAAAGGCACGCTAACTGAAATGCGCGGCAGGAACAGTTAGGGAATTATTTTGAAATTTTAACTCGAGCTAGAACCCGTGGTGGAAATAGCAAGGTACAATTTCAACGTTCACAGAGTCGGTACACTCTGTGGCTCTATTCTCTGCTCTACTTCTAGTGAAAGGGAGAATACGGTGGCTTTACTTGTTCGGTGTTAATCGCAAGAAAAACTGTATTTGTTGTTATACTGAGGTGGGTGCACAGGTGAGCTGCGTCGACCTGTGACTTACAATGGAAATGTTAGTACTCTTCTACAGCCTGTGGACTGTCAATGAGGTGTCTCTAGCACCTCTGGTGAGTAATAACAGTGTTATAACGCGTCTTAGTATCCCTAACCCTGTGTTTGTTAGTATTGTTGTCAAACAATAAATGGCTAATCACAACATGCATATGCAACCCATCACTGTATTTGCTTGGCAAATAGTAACAGGGAGCAAACAAATCGATCCTTGAACATCGATTTCTAAACAATGATATCAATAACAACAATTCCTATTATTGTTATTATTACTATAATTCTCAGGTTATTGTGCATAAATCTCTGGATAAAGCTGGTTTAAGAAGCCCTCACACGGGGCACCATTTATGTTGGGGTTGTAGCAGGGGCAGATTTGGTTATCAACAGTTAACTATCAATATCAATGTGATTATCGGTATTAATAATTATATTTAATCTATCATCATGATATAATCATGAATAAACGGGGCACCACCCTGGGATCAGGGAAAAGATAACCTAAAACTGTATTCAGTCTCAATATGGAGGTTTTATACTCACATGCCAATCATCGTGATCATTGGCATAGGAGTACAAAACCAATCGAACAATTAAAAAGGCGTGAAATTCAAGCACTAGCCTTCACAACCTGCTGTTATCCAGTGACATATACACAACAAGCACAAGAGACCGCTAGTTATAATATAATAAGATTTATTAAAATCAGTAATAATGATCACAATCAATAACACTGCAATTAACAAGGCCTTATTACCTAACTACCTAACACACAAAGGGAGAGACACACGTGGAGTGTGTGTGTGCGTATGTGTGTGCGTGCGTGCGTGTGCGTGCATGTGCGTGTGCGTGTGTGTGCGTGCGTGCGTGTCGCGAGAGAGAGAGAGAGAGAGAGAGAGAGAGAGAGAGAGAGAGAGGGAGAGGTGGCTATGGGCGGCCACCAGATGGAGCTATTCCTCGCAGCGTTCAGGGGCGGAGCCACTGAGGTTCGATGGGGTAGCGAGAGAGAGAGAGAGAGAGAGAGGTGGAGCTATTCCTCGCAGCGTTCAGGGGCGGAGCCACTGAGGTCTGACGGAGTAGCGAGAGAGAGAGATAGCCGTATGTAGCCACCAGATGTAGCTATGTACCTAGCGGCCGCCGGGAACAGCTGGCTTAGGACACGTGTGTGTGTGTGTGTGTGTTAGCGGGTCACAAACAAAGAGAGAGAAAATGCGCGAGCGATATCCGGAGGGACAGAAAACGTGCTGCTATCACATGGGCTCGCATGAATGAACTGGAATTTATTCCGCGAGACCGGTCTTTTAACTGATAGTAGAGGCTTTCTGAGCTCGCGAATATGGCGGAGGTTAGTCGAAAACACTGTTACAGAAATCAACCCAGCTGTGTGGGTAACCAATCAACATTCACATACAGCAGCATATGAACAAACGGACTCGGCGATCCGCGATCAGAACTTAAAACACATTAACAAGAATTACAAGCATATCCTACACTATCACTTATGTCTCTGCCCAGACTGATAGCCTCTTACTGGTATCGTTGCGTAAGACGATGACGGCGTTCCGTAACGGCGGTGGTTCGTGAGTCCCCGGCGTCAGCGGGGGCGTGATGAGTCGGCTTCGTCCAGACGAGAGCGGAGCGGGTTTCCTCTCGTCGATCAAACTCAAATAAAGAAAACAGTCCGTGTTTCTTTCTTCCACGGACGGCGATATAATCGCGGCTTGGCGATTTAGTCAGCTTACTTCAGACAGCGTCTGGTAGCTGGACGGCAGGAACCGGCTTGGTTCCTCTTGTTGCAGCGGTGCGCTGCGGGAGGGGGTCGCCTCCCGTTGCAACGTGGTGTTGCGCCGGTTGTAGGAAGAGGCCAGAGTAGGAGTCGGAGTAAGAGTGAATAAGAGAGCGTTCTCCGGGCGGCTTCGGTTTATAAAGCTCAGGCCGCTCCAGGGGACCCCCCGGGGTTCCCTGAAGATGTCAGCCAATAGGATGGTTGTGAGGTGTCGCATCTCTCACCTGGGTGAGATGTGAAACTAAAATGGCGGTGTAGTTTTTAATCCCCTTTGTCCCTTTGTCCTGGCCGCATGTGTGGGCTTCTGTAGGCCGCATTGTGTAGTCCTAACGGTTAGGTCCCAACAGCATGCACATATACAAATGCACACACACACACACACACACACAGACACACACATGCTTTGTCGCCGTCTTCCCGTTTCCTTCTTTCCCGTCTGGGCCATCTGTTTTGCTGACCCTTTCTTCACCTTGTTCATTAATCCCCGGTTGGTCTTAACACATCTCGGAATTACTTTTTGTGATATGCGACGCATCGTATATGTATGAATGTTTTGTGTACATCGTGTGTGTGCTTTCTGTGTACAACTGCATTGCGTTCACTTGTGTGTGTGTTGGGTGCTTGTCCATGCGTGTTCCAGAAAAAGGGAAACCCGATCATGCATTTGCAGCAGTGCTAATCTTCACCATTCATGCAGTTTCATGTATGTTTTTGGCCACGGCAGTGTGAAGGGTGCCTAACAATAGGTGTTTCATCTGGAGGATTATCATTGTGGCTTTAGGATGTTCTCATGGAGAACCTCGGAAGTTCTGGGATGTACATGAAGAGACCAGAACAAATGTAAACACTTATGGGTTGTTAAGATAATTCCTTGTTGTGATTTTACGATTTATGTTGAACAGGGTCCCTCAGGTCCGGAGCACACTATATGCAAAACAGCAGCATGCTGCAGGTCAGCCTATTATTGTTTAAAGCCAAGATAAATACTAATTGTTGTTTTCCCATACTCTTTGCTTACATCTTAATTCTTCACTCAGTTGAAATCCAGTAAAAGATATAATGATCGAGCGCAGCTGATATTTGTCGGGGAAGAGGGAAGTCGATGGGTTTATACAAAGCCCTCCCAAATGCCAAAAAAAGAAAATAAAGTGTAATTATGAATACTGCATTAGAATTACAGATTCATTTGAAGTCAAACCTTTTTAAAACCAGTTAAATTTGTTCCATATCTCTTTTACACTAAAATCCAATATTTAAAGTTTCATTCAATAAAGTTTTTGCATATTATCAATTTGGCAAAGTTAATTTTAGAGGTACAGAAACATCATTTACACTCTTAAACACACTTGGTTTTGAATGATGAATTGTTCTGAACTAAAGGTGTATTCCACTCTTGAATACTTGAATACTAATGCATACAGCTGCAGAGCCTCTGTGGTGTTGATTGGCTGGTATGCGAGAGCTGGTGATCATGGTGACCTATAGAGTTTAATGCTCGTTGAAACCCTATGCCTATGGGTAGTCCAGGAAGTGCAAAGTCATTTAACCTGTGTATGTGTGTGAGTGCACTTCTGAAGGCCATGCGGGCTGGGGGTAACCCTTCTGTTTACACTGTCACCCTTGTGAGCAGAGCTATAAACAGAGAGTCCTGTCACTTATTTATTTATTTGTCATTTTGAGTGCATAGTGTGTGGCTCTTTATCCCCTCGTATTGTGCTATAATTTCATAGTTAATGTTCTCTCTCGAAGAAGAAGCTACATTTTAAACCTTATAAATATCTAATATAGTAATACTTATAGTTATAATAACTCCTCCCACTGAAATCTGCTACAAAGAGGGCATGTGACCGTGGAGCTGACAGTCATGTAGAGAATGTATGGAGTTAAACCCTTCTCTATTTTAGAAGACCTTCATACATATACATATATATATATATATATATATATATATATATATATACACACACCTTTATAATGACAGCTAATAACAGCATGTACTTAAGTGCAGCTGTAAAATTTTAGCTATGTTTTATTTATTATTCCTTATTATTTCCTTGCCTTACATTTTGGAATTAATATTGATTTATATTTTTATTTTTCATAATGGGCCAACACAAATACTAAAATTTTTTAGAGCCTTGCATGGTCCAGTGCCTGCTAGCTCGGCCTTCCTACACCAATATCAAGGCGATTTGAACTAACTTACTGTCAGAGTTAAGATGCTGTAAAACTAATCTCTACAATCTGAGATGTACTGTGCATTTAGAGATGTTTCTGGTGGAGCAGCATGTTAATCAGCTTCAGTGAATGAAAACCTTCATTAAGTTGGCATATTTGTTCAGTGGATGTCAGTCTAACAATGTTGTATGATATCACTATCGCTACATCATCAATAAATATCTCCACATACCTCTCAAAGCAGAGGTAATGCATCTGGTACATGACTGTTAGCAGCAGCCAGGTCTCTCTCCAAAGTTTCAGAAACCACAAAGAGAAATTACAAATGAATATACAGTACTGTGAAAAAGTGTTTGCCCCCTTCCAGATTTCTTAGTTTTTTGCATATATTATATTCACAAAATGCAGATTTTAAATTATTTTATTTATTGAAGGGAAAAATGATCCAACCCTACCAGGATCTATGTGAAAAAATAATTGCCCCCTTGGTTACTCAATCAACCAAAAGACTTGAGTTAATTTTTTCAAGACACACCAGGAATGATTACTGCCAACCTGTTCAATCTGAACACTTATAAAGAACCTGTCCGGTGAAGCTAAAAGGTGTCAAAAAGCAGCACAGGATAAAGCAATCAAAAGAACAAATGAGTAAAATAAATCATTTTTCAGTCTGGAAAGGGTTATAAAGACATTTCTAAGGCTCTGGGATTCCAGGGAACCACAGTGAGAGACATTATTAACAAATGGAGAGAACATGGAACAGTGGTGAACCTTCTCAGGACCCACCGGTCACCAAGAGCACATCGGCGACTGATCCAGAGGGTCCCAAAAGAGCCCAGAATCACATCTAAAGGACTGCAGGCCTCACTTGCCTCAATTAGGGTCAGTGTTCATGATCCCACAGTAAGAAGGACACTGGGCAAATTTCGCACCCATGGGAGAGCTGTGCTATGCACCGATGAGTCAAAGGTAGACCTTTTTGAAGACACGGGTCCCAATAACAACCACAATAAGAACATCATACCAACAGTCAAACATGGTTTTAGTGTGATGGTCTGGACAACTAACAATTGTTAATGGAACCATGAATTCTGCTCTCTACCAGAAAACTCTGAAGGAAAATGTTTATCCAGCAGTTTGTGACCTGAAGCTCAAGTGCACTTGGGTTATGCTGGTTTGCTGGATAATGATGCACACAAGCAAATCCACCTCTGAATGACGAAAAAACTCAAATGAAGGTTTTGGAGTGGCCTAGTCAAAGTCTGGACTTAAATCCCACTGAGATGCTGTGGCATGACCTTAAAAGGGCAGTACTGTCCATGTAGCGGAATTAAAACAATTCTGCAAAGAAAAAAAAGACTCATTGCCAGACATTGGATTGCAGTGGTGGCTGCCGAGGGTGGTGCTACCAGCTATTAGGGTTAGGGGGGCAATTACTTTTCACATGGCTGATATAGGTTTGGAATAATTAATTACCTTCCATAAATGGAATCATGAAAAACAATGTCACTCCAAACAGATATGATGTTCACTTCTGCTGCTTTTTTTTATCTTTTCAGTGGAGTGGCAGCTTCAGCAGACGTTTAAGTCTTAGTTCTTTATGACTTTTTGTGTCTTAACTGGCTTTCCAAGTGATTTTTATTAAAACCCCAACTTCTCTACCTCAACTAAGAATTCAGACTTTTTCTGCAATATTCTGACTCTTTTTTTTTTGGTGGGGCTTTGAAAAAGTGAGTAAAATAATTAATTAATCACGACTTTGCTTGATATAAGACACGCGTCCAGGTTGGTTTACATATATATTTGCTGAATTTGGCATTCTACAAAAGACCCGGATAATCTCAGTTCTGAGTATCTGAGCCAAATTCTTGTTTGACTGCTTGGGATTTGTAAGTATTTAACAATAAAATAGTTTTGCTTTGATTTTTGTAGAATATTGTATTTATATTATGTTTATAGAGTATACTATTGAAAAAAACACTTCTATTTTGGTGAAAAAGCTCCTGTGTTGTATTTGTACATGGCAACAATATCCAGAAATGTCAAGCAATACACCACTCGGGTAACGAGTGCAGAAGCTTCGAGGAAGGCACTTAAACCCTCTATGGGGCATTGCACTCTACCTGACCATCCAATACACACATTAGTAAATCTGCACTCTGTGGTATGTGAGTCAGAAACCGAAGCTATATTGGCCGAATATTGGGAGTTGCACCTGTTTGGAGTAATTTATCAGTTTATACTTCCTCTATAAGTCCTTGACGGACTAAAGCTGGAAGGACGCAGAGAGTGAGAGAGACATAGGAGAAACTAGGGAATATGATGAGGCATTGAAAGGTACACTGATGGTGGGTTAGAGGTGTGGGAAGTGTAATGAAGAATATTGGATCACACCGATGCTAAATTTAGCCCAGAGTAGTGTTTCACCGGCACAGAGTTGGGGGGCAACGAAGGAAGGAGGTGAGGGATTAGTGCAGAGCAGAGTTTTACTTTTCAAGAGGCAAAACAGGAAGGTGAGGTGGAATGAGGTAAAGGGGGCAGGATGGATTTCTGACAACATGACTGTGTGACCACCTGGTCCTGGCCTGCACAGCAGTGAACAGCTGATGTGCTACTTGGGTGTGTCAAAGTCAAATAGAGATGCTCAGATGTATGTGGATTTGGAGGAATAATCATTTCATAGTGTTTAGATAATGATGTTTTATCATCAATGCTTATTAAGGAGACACAATTTCTATGATTCTTTTTTTAAATGTTGATTTAAAATTACACAAACAAATGTCTTGATTATTATTATATGTTAATAATCAATCATTGCTCTTGAGTTTTCTTTAACATATTTAACAGAAATAGATTTTTTTTTCCTCCATATTCTGTAGTTTTAGTTTCTGGTAAAATCTTTTTTTGATTAGATGTTTCTAATGGTGCTACCATTAGAATGAAAACCATTCCTACAGGAGAATCAGTGCCGTGAGATTACTGGAGGTGTGATGTTGACAGCGTGTCATGTGTCTGTCTGGCATTACATCATGTAAGGTGATAGTTGTCCCCTTTCAGATACATTAATGTGCACTCTTTGTGTGTGACGGCCTTGCAGACGTGAGCTTTCAGGAATAATGTATAAGAAAATCCTCCCTTTGTATGCATGGAAGCGTCTTGTTCATTTTTCTATAAAACAACTTGTTCTGCTAAGCAACAGTGTTACGCCCCACCCTTGGGTAGCCCTTTAGGGCGAACAACAAGCCATCACTGACCCCAATCAGATACAAGACACACCGTTTTAACAAGCAAATCCATCGGATTAAATAATACGCAGAATACAACAACATGACGACAATCCTCATCTAAGTAGCAGCAGAAGCAGCAGTGTGTGCACCGGAGTACTCCCTCTCAGGCAGGTGCACCTGGTTGTAAAAATGCCGCTCTGCGTCCAAAATCTGCTGGCTGCCGCCGCTCGGTCCTCGGCCCTTGACGCTGGCTGCCGCCGGATTCATGTTTCTACTGGTTCCTATTCCTTTAAAATAGGCGCGAACAACTATTTGCTAAGTGAAGACATGATAGAGTTTTTTTTTAACTGAGCAGATAAGGAAGTCGCTTTCACGTTGCATGTGTCATTCTCCCGAGATTCTCCTTGCTTCATTTACATAACCGTGCCAGCACATGCTGTTAGTGCATGTTAGTACTTGTGAGCCTCACCCCACTGGCTAGCTAATGGCCACCACTCTGCTCTGCACTCAGTTACAGTTGATAACACCGTCATGGCTGACGGGGTTGCAGAAGCGTAACACCCACCCTCCGGTCCCCCCTCAGACTAACACTGATAGCTGCTAGCCGCTGGCTCAGCCGTCAGTGTGTTCAGAGCCACATGGAAGCAAAAGATATGCTCTGAATATCATAGCACACATTTTAATGCATTTTGAAATATCAGAACTAAGCTATTATAACAATAATCTCCTACTCTACATTTAGAGATGTTTCAAGTTAACAACCTGTATTTGTCCCTATGGGGCAATTGGTTCTGCAGCAGTAGCAATAAAAAAAACAAACCAGAAAAAGGTGTCCAGACATGTCCGCCCCTGAGACCCGTTAATCAGCACGAGCTACAGTGGTGTCTTCTCCTTACACCTCCCATGTCTGTTTGCATGCTCACCAAAACTTGAATCTGCACTCCATAAGAGTTGTAAATGCTATGGATATGAGCAGTCCCGGCGGCATGGCGGGCCGTGCCCGCCCACAGAGTCAGCCGTGCCCGCCCTGGGCTGGAAGCTGTTTATTTTATTTGGGTTTTGTTTTTTACCTCAGAGTGGCCAACTTTCTATTATTCCTATCTCGGTTTGTCGATCATGAGAGGGTAACGCTGTTAGTACTTGACTTTCATGGTCGCAGTTGCTCTAGTCGCTAGTTAGCTGTGGTGTTCGGTATGGATATCCGTATTTTTTCCCCAAAAAATATGCGGACAAGAAGTGACGACGCGAACGGGAGCGAGCAGGAAGCAGCGATATTCACTTCTACTGGAAACGTCAGCACCGAAGTCAACAGTAACACTGGAGTAAACATTCATGCTAGGAGAGGTAGCTCCCTAGCTGCTGTAGCTACCTCTCCCAGTATGAATGTTTACTTCAGTGTTCAGGTTGACATCAGTGCTTCTGTTTCCAGTAGAAGTGAAGCTGTATGGTGCTATCTGCATGCCGCAACCCTTGTTGCTGGTCTTCTTGAATAAATGCTTGAGTTGAATAAATGGACACAGCACTACACTATATTGTTTGATTGTTTTTTAGATTTTGGGATGAACTGCCCCTTTTTAGTAAGAGGAAAATGATTTCTCCGCACTGTAGGAGTGGTCACAGAGCCATTGTTCAGCCTGAAGCAAATAAAATGTATGTTGAAAAAGTTTGCCCCCCTGAAAAAATGTAATGCCCCCTCTTAATTCTTTTTCTGCAGCCGGGTCTGGATATGAGATTGAGTTGTGATTTTTTTAATGTAAATATCTTAAATGCTCCAACTCTTATAAATGTTTATTCTGGTACCTTTTAACTGTATGTTTTGAAGAAGGCTTTAACGGTTTGATTATTTCAAAGCCTGGCCTTTAATATCCCCCGCACTCCTGCAAGCCCCTGGCGATCGGATCTCTACCACGATTGGACAATATTGGGAGTGAATGTGTTGTTTCGTACTTCAGTTAAAGGGTCACTGGTTTGTTACGTTTTTGGTACAGAAGGGACAACATTTTTTTTTAAATATATACAGTATATTTTTATGTAAACATTTACAGTGGCCATAATTCTGACTGTAACCGATGAGTCACTAATTCTGGCATATTGCCACTAAGAAGAAAACAGAGTGCTCTTTCATAATATTCTGATCTGTCGAGTCTTGACCTGGGCAGTCACAACAGACTGGCTAACTTTGTAGCAGGGCTCAAGCATTGGACCACATGCTGTAATTCTGTATCATCTATGATCGAGTGTGGTCTCATATGCATTAATAAATACTTACTTTGGCACAGTTTGTATCTGCAGCTGGTTGCCAAACAGAAGACGGATCCCCTTCACTTTGAATACATGTATCACTTCACCCTTAAACAATTTGAAAATCAGTCACACCACAAATCAAGACATGTGTGGCTTCTATTGTTTGAGTCTCTGTTGGGTGGTGGCATTCAGTTACAGCATATTGTGCACTATGCTGCTCAAGTTTCACTGTGCGTTGACTGGCATCCCTGCTCACACAGCATCGCCAGAACCTTATATACCCGCACGCGTGTATGTGTGTGTGTGTGTTAATCCATCCATCAATCTGTCTGTTCACGAAGCTGCTAAATTAGAAGCTGTTGAAAGGTTACTGCACAGACATTCAGAGTGTCAGCAGCAGACACAACTTATCAGCTTGTCAGTTGTATTCCTGGAGTTCTATTGTGTGCTGTTGACACCAAGAAAAAAAAAAGTTTCATCATTCATGGCCGAAATAAACACTATTACTGCTTTGTTCATGTTGTGGAAGTCCCAGACACACTGGGAAACTAAATGCCGTCCTGTCCGAGTTTATAGCTTTACCTGGAGGGGGTTTGGTTAATCTCATAGAGCTGCATTCACAGCAGCGGTCGCTATCAAAAACCACGTTGTGATTTAATTACAATACAAGGATAAAGAGTATGCCGAAGTAACAACGATTAGTAAAAAGTCCTAAGTCATGGTTTGTTAAGTCTATCCATTAAGATACGAAAATAACTTTAAAAATGCTTGTTTTGGCGTTTGGCTCGCTCAGAGCTAAGCTAGGCTAACACGGTAGCGGCTACGTAAACACTGAACATAGCATCGTCTCGGCATAAATATGGCCTTGTTGTTTGTTCCACCGACATATATTTAATCTATATAGTTCAGATTAATCTGACTGCTTGTATTCATTTAAAAGTAGCCATGTGCACTTTCATGCCTGTGTACTGATTGAATGCTGTTTATTACAAGTTTATGATTTCAAACCACAGAAAGCAACCATATACTATATAGTGCTGCTTATGTTGGAAGTGTGTGAGATACAGTATCTTGTGTTGAGGGAAAAGGATGCAACATATGCATGAGGACATCTCCTACTGAAACAGATATTTGAGAGAGATGAGAATTGATCTCTTCCCCAGATGTCCCGGGCTATCGTCATGGAGTCTGTTCAGAGGTGATAAATCTCGAGGCAGAGCCCATGTTTCCGCTTTCATTACAGCTGTTTGGGTCAACATGTGGTCCCGTCTATTTTTAAAATGGACTCGTCTCTTCCAGGCTGCCAAAATGAGAGTACTATCACACTCTACATGCTCACTTTCTCAGGAACTCCATGTCCCTGTTTATGTCTTAATGAATGAAGGTCAGCTATTTGTGTGATCTGCTCTCTTTAACCGATTGATGGATTAGTGAACTGATTGATTGACAGCTCTATGGGGAGTACCAAGAGAACCGAGGAGGCTCCGGCAGACGGGAGGCCACGCGCCTTCTGACAGAGAGACAGATCAAGAAACATGGCAACCACCACCGCAGCCATGGCAGGACACGACATGGCCGCCGTGGTCAAAATGGATACCACGGTCGATATCAGCATGGTTATCACGGCAGGCAGAGGAACAGGCATCAGGCCAACATGGAGGCGGTGGGCGATGAGCAAGACGAGCAAACCACCGAACCTGGCCTTGCATCATCTATAAAGAAGAAACGCTCCTACTCCAAGTGTAGAGGTGAGCAAATCTGAGGAAGGATTTAAAAAAAATTATAATTAAAAATGAAAGTAAATAGATAGATTCTTTATTACTGCTCTTGTTGTGGTGTTTTGGTTTTGTCAGACTGCATAGCACGTGTGCAGCGATTCCTCGTGACCAAGTTGGGTGAAGACTGGATCTTCCTCGTTCTGTTGGGCATCACAATGGCGCTGGTCAGCTGGACAATGGATTATGCCAGCGCAAAGTGCCTGCAAGGTAGGACTACAGAACCCACAATGCACTGCAGAAAGTAAAGCCAAAGCTGGTGCAAAATAGATCCTCCTCTGAATTTAGTTTTATGTATTGCCTTCTATGTACTGTCCTACGACCTCAAACCTTCTTACGTCCTCCTACACTTCTGCTATTCATCCTCCTTTCTTTTATTTTCCTTCTCACCTCTTCCATCTCTAATCATTTTCCTTCTCTTTCCTTCCCTCCCTCCCCCCTTCAGGCTATAAATGGATTTATGGCGAGCTGAGGGGCAACATCCCCCTGCAATACCTGGCCTGGGTTTCATATCCCCTGATCTTCATCCTGTTCTCCTCCTTCTTTTGTCACCTGGTCGCTCCTCAAGCTATCGGTCTGTACCCCCCTTCCCCTCATGGTCGTGTCCTCGCGCTGCTCTGTGGGCATCTGCTTTTAGTTTCTGATGGGATGTCTCTTTAAGATGTAATATTGTGCAAAAAACATGTCCGCAACATCACATGCCGAAAATGGCATCTCGGTTAGTCAGAGAAATCAGGTGCTGTGGCATTTGATGGGAAACCCTGTGGAGTCTAAGCCCTCCAGGGTGCATGATTACCTTCCTCCGCTTCACAACAATACAAACGAATGCTTTTCACATTATCTCATAGCCTTTCTCACAGGAGCTGATTAAGATTTAGTTCCTCTAAGATGAATATTTAAGGCTATGAAAGTGCTCTGAATTGTACATCAGTGTGCAGCTTTGTAAATGGCTCCATCCTTGTCTGGACTTTTACATAAAGTCTTTAATTTGATACCTTCACTCCTAAACAACTCCTGTTCCACCCTTTGTCTCAGGTTCTGGCATCCCGGAGCTGAAGACTATCCTGAGAGGTGTGGTGCTAAAGGAATATTTAACTCTCAAGGCCTTTGTTGCTAAAGTCATCGGTCTGACTGCTGCCCTAGGCAGTGGGATGCCCGTGGGCAAAGAGGTCAGTGATTGTTGTACGCAGATCAAATAAGCCATCTCTCCTTCCACCGTTTTCACCGACTCTAACCCTCAACAGCAATCGTGGTTTTTGATCTCGTGCCGTCTGCTTCGTTATATAACGTAATCTGGTTCATCTTCCCGTTCTGTGCTTATCTCCGTCCATCAGGGCCCGTTTGTTCACATCGCCAGTATCTGTGCTGCAGTGCTCAGCAGGTTCATGTCCTTCTTTTCAGGAGCTTATCAGGTAAGCTGATATCAGGAATTATGTTCATTTACATGCAACTTCTAAGTACAATGATTAAACAGTATTTTATGAGATATTCCTCGTTTATATGTTGTCTTTCTACTGTCTCAATCCTTTCTCCTCTTCCTCCTCTCTGGATCAGTAGAATCCATACTGTTATACAGACATCCTGACAGTGGGCTGTGCTGTTGGGGTGGGCTGCTGCTTCGGTACTCCACTTGGAGGTACACAGTACTCATTTAACATTTACTGTTTGGACACTAGACTTAAACGCTGGATACTTTTTTTTTTTGCCATTTTTTCAGAAAAGATCAAGTTGTTTGCATGTACCTTTCTTTGTCTTTGGCTTTCAGTCCCAGTGTGTTTGATTACTGGTTCTTTCCCCCCCAGGTGTGCTCTTCAGCATCGAGGTAACATCCACGTACTTTGCTGTGAGAAACTACTGGAGAGGATACTTTGCTGCTACTTTCAGTGCCTTCATATTCAGAGTGCTATCCGTCTTCAACAAAGATGCAGGTACTGATAATGGAGAACGTGTTTTTATTATATATAAGGTACTGATAATGGAGAACATGTTTTTATTATATATAAGGTACTGATAATGGAGAACATGTTTTTATTATATATAAGGTACTGATAATGGAGAACATGTTTCTGTTATATATAAGGTACTGATAATGGAGAACATGTTTCTGTTATATATAAGGTACTGATAATGGAGAACATGTTTCTGTTATATATAAGGTACTGATAATGGAGAACATGTTTCTGTTATATATAAGGTACTGATAATGGAGAACATGTTTCTGTTATATATAAGGTACTGATAATGGAGAACATGTTTTTATTATATATAAGGTACTGATAATGGAGAACATGTTTCTGTTATATATAAGGTACTGATAATGGAGAACATGTTTCTGTTATAAGGTACTGATAATGGAGAACATGTTTTTATTATATATAAGGTACTGATAATGGAGAACATGTTTTTATTATATATAAGGTACTGATAATGGAGAACATGTTTCTGTTATATATAAGGTACTGATAATGGAGAACATGTTTTTGTTATATATAAGGTTCTGATAATGGAGAACATGTTTCTGTTATATATAAGGTACTGATAATGGAGAACATGTTTTTGTTATATATAAGGTACTGATAATGGAGAACATGTTTCTGTTATATATAAGGTACTGATAATGGAGAACATGTTTTTGTTATATATAAGGTACTGATAATGGAGAACATGTTTTTATTATATATAAGGTACTGATAATGGAGAACATGTTTCTGTTATATATAAGGTACTGATAATGGAGAACATGTTTCTGTTATATATAAGGTACTGATAATGGAGAACATGTTTCTGTTATATATAAGGTACTGATAATGGAGAACATGTTTTTATTATATATAAGGTACTGATAATGGAGAACATGTTTCTGTTATATATAAGGTACTGATAATGGAGAACATGTTTTTATTATATATAAGGTACTGATAATGGAGAACATGTTTCTGTTATATATAAGGTACTGATAATGGAGAACATGTTTCTGTTATATATAAGGTACTGATAATGGAGAACATGTTTTTATTATATATAAGGTACTGATAATGGAGAACATGTTTCTGTTATATATAAGGTACTGATAATGGAGAACATGTTTCTGTTATATATAAGGTACTGATAATGGAGAACATGTTTTTGTTATATATAAGGTACTGATAATGGAGAACATGTTTCTGTTATATATAAGGTACTGATAATGGAGAACATGTTTTTGTTATATATAAGGTACTGATAATGGAGAACATGTTTCTGTTATATATAAGGTACTGATAATGGAGAACATGTTTCTGTTATATGGTACTGATAATGGAGAACATGTTTTTATTATATATAAGGTACTGATAATGGAGAACATGTTTTTATAAAGGTACTCACGGGCCGTCCTCCAACAAAAACATTCTTAGTCGACCAACACTCATTTGATTTTGTGGACTTTAGTTATTGTTTTCTTTAAATCTTGTGATCAGAGATGTTCTCCTCCTACGAAAAATGCTGAGTCAAGTATGTTTTATTGGCATGTGAGATACTGGACAATGTTATGTTAATATTATATTTCTGTTCATCAGACATGCATTAGAGGATGCACTCTCTTCAATGAGCAACACCAAGCAAACAGATCTTTTTAGTGACACAGACTTAATGCATGTACTGTAGTCATCATCATGCGTTTCCACTAGATGGTGTTCTCCTCCACCATGTGGCAGCACGGTGCTTCAATGCCTGACTCGTGTTACTAAGTGTCTTATTAGAATACTACAGCAACTTGGGCTGCGTTCACTGTCCCCTACTGATGTACAGTACTACACTCTGAATCTGTATGTACTGCACACTGCCTACTAAATGAACAATTAAGTGTGCCATCACCAGCTGTTCACACTCATATGTACTCAAACACACGTGACTGCTTCCATCAGAATGTTTCAGTCCAAGCTGCCGTCATTTTGGGTTGGAGGAGTATGTCTAGTCTCATACTCAATATTATATGTATCTCTAATATGCAATATTTCCAAACAGACCCTTTCACATGACCTTGCAATAAAATTAAGACTAAATACTTGTTTCTGAAATGATAAAAGGGATTATTTGCACTCAACATTAGATCACAAAAAAGTCAGACATTTCACCTCTTTGCCTTATTTGTTTGTCTTCCAGTAACCATCACTGCTCTGTTCAGGACAAACTTTCGCATGGATTTTCCTTTTGACCTGCAGGAGCTGCCGGCCTTCGCCATCATCGGGTGAGTAAACTGAGACAAAGTCGTATACGTGGCAACATCTTGTTTTAAAGAAAAGAAAATACATTTCCACCAAATCAAATGAGTGTTAGTCGACTAAAGGCGGGTCCACACCGGACCGAAAATCGGCGTCTTTGAGAGAGTCGGCGTCCGTGACATGAGTCTCCTTGCTGTGGTCGCTTGAAGCGGCCCACGTCGGCGTTCATTTCAGCCGATTCAAATGGGTAATCCGCCATACGAGTCGGCCATATTAAGTAGCCCGACTTCATTTACCGACGCGAGTCGGGCAGTCGGTGCGGTGTGGACCCGCCTTAAGAATGTCTTTGGTGGAGGACGGCCCTACTGTCAGTACCTTCATAAAAACATGTTCTCCATTATCAGTAGCTGCATCTTGTCTGCATTGGTTGCATGGTGTGTCTCCAACCTTCCCTGTAGACGAGATGGAAAATGTTAATAAGTCAAACTTTATGGAAATGTGGCATTTAAAACACGGAGAATCCAATTAGTTCACCATTTTCCTGGGGGAGGACAGGGGGAGACAGAACACAGGTGCTACAACTGAATAGGTGATTGAACTCGGCTAATGGGAAGTTTATTTGTTTGTGCAGGATCTCCTGTGGATTCTTGGGGGCGTTCTTCGTTTATCTCAACAGACGGGTAGTGCTCTTCATGAGACGATCCAACGCCATGACCCGCTTCCTGACCAAACAGTGAGTCCTAAGTTTTAACATTTGCTATCAAGGCTTAAGGATGCCTTAGTTTGGCATCTTCATACTTCATACCTCTTCCCCTTTCTGCATTCATGTCATAACTGTGGTTGACGGTTCACAGCACAACCTGCATATTTCCTGGTGGTTGTTTGTAACATGTATGAATTAGTGATCATCATCATTTTTTGTCTACTCTAGTGGACATTACGTTTTTGCTATCATCTCTCATAAACATGTCACTCTATTAAGTTCTGTTGTTCCTTAAAGAGGACAACTGGGGCTTTCAAATGACACCACATGTTGGGGGTGTGGCCTTGCTTACTAGCCTGTGCCTGTCTTTTTAAAAATGGCTGCCGTCCCAAAAAGCACATTTGATGGAAAAAAGAAAGGCAAGCATGATATGCATAATTAAAACATGTTTTAATGTTATATTATCAATTGTTTCAAGTAACTAAACCTCATTAGGCTTTGAAGCTAATTTCTAGAGGCTTCATGTGCACACAGACCCCCCCTGCTGGTCAGAAAGTGCTTCACGTGTAATTCATGCTATGAATTGGAATTACATGCACCTTCATAGGCCTATTGCGTTTATCGTTCATGTATTGATCCAAATAAATTTAATCTCTATTTGCATGTATAAGTATGTAACATGGGAATACGTGGAATACTGTAAAAAGTATTTCAATATGTCATTTTCATCCATCTCTGATAAGACATTTTTGTTGCTGCTGTGTTTTAACCAGGAAGACTGTTGGATGAAGATGATATGAAGATTATTGTGCTTGTGAACATTGGGGAGGGCGGTAGGGTACGTGCTTGCGCAAATGATATGGCTTTTTTTATACATTTTTATTCAAGAACAATATTTGCTCAACTGTGCTCGGCTTTAGCTGATTCCTCTTTTTGGAAATTACTTCTGCTTTGGAGAACACCCTCTCACATGGCACAGACAAGGCTGGGGTGCACAAGTACCCAATTGCAAGTTTATACAGGTGAGGGTAAATGCACTTCTGCCTCTCCAAAAAGAGAAGCGGATCATCGGTCCTCCCTATATTTGGCTGCGACAGATACTGAACTTCTACTGTGGCATCAGCAGTCACGTTGTGTGTCATTCTGGATGTCATCACGTTGGCATCTAGATGCCCCCACAGCTTGTTTCCTGAGAAGCATAAACAGATCATGTAAGTGAGGGTCATCATTCATCTCCCAGCTCTTTAGCCAGTGGATTGGTGAGCTCCATCACGTCATCCCGGAGCGTCTTCTCGATCATCTTCAGCAATGGAAGCACCTTGGAGCCAGACACTCTCTTCTCCTCAGACAGCTCCACAGTGGCTTCATGGAATGGAGCCAAGATGGACAGACACCCAGTGATGATGATGTATTCCTCAGATGTCAGAGAAGGGATGTCATTGTCCAAGCCTGCCAAAGCTCCCCCAACGAGCTCCCGTTGGTCCACCAGTCTCTGGAGCATCTGGAAGGTGCCGTTCCTCCTGGTGTCTACCTCCTTTAGATGAGGCCTCCCCATCTGCTCTCGTATAATTGCAAGCTTCTTCTTTAAAAACACAAACAATTGTGAAGAATGGAGCAAAAATAAACAAATAATACATTAATAGATATGAAAATAAAATAAGTGAACCAACTTTGGCAGTTGTACTACTCCGGAAATACCCCACAAGCCTTCTTGCCTTCGTGTGAATAGCGAACAGAACAGGGGTCTTATCAAGAGCCTTCTTAACTATGAGATTTAAAGTGTGAGCCACACAGATGGCATGGCGCAGCCTCGGTGCCTTGCCACAAGCAATCATGTTGGCTGCGCCACTAGTGACCAGACAAGTGACTTCAGTTGTTATACCCCATTCCTCCATGAGTGTGGTTTCCACACTGGCAGTGTGTGTATCTGGGAAATTAACTACACCTAGAACACTTGACCTCAAACACGTGTTGACATCTATGTAATGACATGTTACAGCCAGTAGGCATCCACATGTCTGAGGTCAAACCAACTGCAGTTCCATTTTCTAAATGACGTTTGTCCTCCTGCTTCTCCTCCTCATATCTGGCCATGACCATAGCCTTCACAGCCCATGGAAGAAAAGAAGAACATAGTGGTTAGTTTTTTTATGTAGGTTTATACTACCATCATACTTTGTTACCAGACACACCTTCCTTGATGGAATTACATAGGATGGATCCAATGTTTCCACAAACTGCCTAAATCCCTGACCCTACAATACTGAATATGTCTTTTTTACGAAGGCCTCATCCAGTACCTTCTTCCTGGTCACTGGAAGCAAGCTTGTGATTTCTGTATAAGTTCTGTCCATTTCATTATCATTGCGGTTGATAAATAAGTAATAAATGGAAGAGTATGTTACTAAAGTAGGATGTATCTATTTTTTAATTGGACTCACCTTTGCTGGGTGCATTGGCCGGAGTGTTTTCCTGCAAGGCACGGAAATGCCACAGCATGGAAGAGGTGTTCTTGTTGTTGTTGTCCCCAATTCCTTTGCACACAACAAACACTTGTCCTTGGAATAAAATACAATTTGTCAAAAAATATATGGTGAAGAATGATAGGAGAATCGGCTCTATTGAATCACACAAATAAAACGTGAAGGCTAATAGAAATAAAATACTAATTGTTTTTGCATAAAATAGGCTACCATAAAAAAAGATCAAACATAGCCTACCTTACCTGGGAAATGTGTTTTCTTGCAGGCTCCATTAGCTGAAAAGGCTTCAGACTCTCACCGACACTGTCACTGAAGCTCTCGCCAAAACTTCAAATTGCGCCGAAGAGACGGATGATGCATTGATGCTTATATATGTGTTAGTGAATCGCGCCTACACTTGAACCACCTTCTGCTCCAACCAGGCTTTGTATGTCATCAATGACTTCACCGGCAAATGATACATGCCTCGGTACGTGCTCCACTAAACACTTCCTGGATTACTCAACACACCCCAAAGCACCGGCGCCCAACGTCCCAACACTAGTTTTCAGAGCTGAGCTTATTTATTTTCATTTGACAAACAGCTCATTCAAAAATGTACTAAATGTACTTGACGTCAGGACTTTGTACTTATGTTTGTTTTACATTTTTTCAGTAGACAGCTCTATGACAGAAGCACGCTTGAGAACAAGGAGATCCTGTTGCCCACTACAGAGGACATGTTGTAACATTTTAACAAAATTAAGTTTTACATTGTTTTTTACCACCCCAACACTTAATGTATGTAAAAAAAATAGTATTTTTTCTGGGTGTCATGAGGATATATTTCGGTTACTTTGTATGGTGGCGTTTCAAGATTTATGTCACGTAATCTATGGTGATGGTGATGATATGGCTATCTACATTTAGCGTGTCATCTCAGTGGTGTAGTGCATGGTAACGCAGGTGTACGGTGTATACCTGCTTACTTTTCTGTCTGCATTCCAAATTCCCTCTTACATGCATCGCCGCTACACGTCGTCTGAGGGAGCTTTAATGACAATCTAGCTGGTGCCACCATTAGTTAGTTGTAATGATTATAGCTGTCGGCACTTGTTGGTTGTTGTTGGGTTTTTTTATGAGGCAAATTGTAATGTTAGAGATAAAGTTATTGGTAACACTAGTTGTCACTCGTTGCCATGGTAAATATTCACATATTCTGCAGCCTGATGGAGAGCAGTTAGACACCGGCATCAGGGAGGCAGGCTTGCCGAGGCAGCCTCTTGTCCCTGAGCACTTGGGATTTATCCTTTTCTACGTTTTTTTCTTTTTCCCACTCTAACTGGCAACTACTCGCTCGATCAGATCGCTGTAGACACAGCGGTACCACATGATGCCGATGTTGTTATACTATTGGCTCACAAGCCTTGTTAGATTTTCCACAGAGATGAACAAAACATTCACCTTGGACCTGTCATTTTAAAAATTGATTACTTTGCAATTGTAAAAGTGACTTTTATTTGGCTCCTTTTTTAAAAGCTGGATGTGTTGTTTTTCAAAAGGTATTGGTCTTGTGTCTGTTTGTACTACTACTACTTTATTCATTAGGTTTTTGTCTTTGTTACTCATGCTTTTAGTCTTTTTGTTTAGGATTTTTCTTCACTTCATTTCGTCTTATTAACAAACCTTTTTGTTCTGTTTTTCTTCCCAGCCGGCTCATCTTTCCTGCCGTGGTAACGTTGGTCATCGCCACCTTGACCTTCCCACCCGGGTTTGGGCAGTTCATGGCAGGAGAGGTCAGAGTTCATATTTTGTTATCCCTCCTTAACCTCATGTTAAAAGACAACAGGGCATGTAAATGCATTAGTACCTGCATGCATGCTTACAGCTACAGAGAGCTGATGAACAAAAAACTGCACCCCACAAAAGTGAACGGCAGCAACTCATGTGCATGTTGTAAAACGCCGCTACTCACAGATATTTATGGAGACACCTGCTGTACGACACAGAACAAAGTTGGATCCTCGATCCGTCTACATTC
The DNA here is from genome assembly GCF_963514095.1 of Eutrigla gurnardus. Classification (NCBI taxonomy): domain Eukaryota; kingdom Metazoa; phylum Chordata; class Actinopteri; order Perciformes; family Triglidae; genus Eutrigla; species Eutrigla gurnardus. The sequence goes on along the minus strand of NC_139928.1, from coordinate 4,660,818 downwards.
CATGAGTAAGCAAAACCCAACAAGCTCTTAGATCTTTTGTCTCGTTGGATTCCTTTGGTATAAAGCACCATCACAGACCAGCAGTCATGTTAAATACAAGCCTGTTGTGTTCCCTTTACTGATGCTACATCACAGGATTTTGTCATTTTGTATTGAAGTTCATTTTTCAAACAGTGACGCGTCGGCACCGCGGGGAGCCGCCGGCATTCTTTTCATGTGCCTTTGAGCGACAGACGGCAACAGACTTTCGTTTGATGAGGCGGTGATGTTATACTGCAAGGATGAATTCTCTTCAGTAGGGCTGGGAGGTTCATTTAGAAAATTTGAAATTTTGGCTTCCAACAATTTTGAAATCAACTGAAATCAAACCATTATTGTGCCACATTAATTTCCGCATGCTCTTGTTTTGTCCCGTGTGGGAGGCTCCCCTCGTGGTCCAGGCCTGACCTCTTCACCAGTCCTGTAGCAGCCCCCCCAGGCCCGGAGCTCGCTGCTTCCTGTGTACTCAGAGTTCCCTGCTGTGATGGTTCGCTGTACTCCGTTTGTGGTCTGGCGATGCCGGCAGCCCACCTGACACACAACAACAAACCCCGTCTCATTGATCATGCTTTGTGGGTGTGACTTTTTTTGCTGCCTCATCACCATTCGTATATATAGTAAAAATGAATTCATCATTACTTATTCTTCATAGATTTTGTCCATAAATGTTGCTCTCAACGTGCACCAGATTAATGCATTTAACTCTCAAATGTGCTCTTAGACTCAAAATGCTTTCTTTCCAAACGCTGGATGTTTCCAAACGCACTGAGTTATCGTGTTAAATGATTGTGTTTCGCCGTAATGGGGAAGCCCTGACAGTTGATGTCAAATCTTCAACAAAGTTTACATAGTTAACATTTTTCATACATTGACACATTTTTGTGTGACATCTTGTTCTTAATAGTTTGGATTAACATTGATGATGGTGGTGAAGTGTGAACCAAGCAAAACATTCCTGCATGACTATTCTAAACAACCAGCTTATTAACGCCCCTACGCGGCCTTAGCGGGACATCAGTATCCGTCTTTCTGCATGAATGGAAGCTACGTGCTGCCTGCACAAAACCAGTTTTAAAGGTTCAGTCATATATCAACTGTATCAACAGAGCTAAGAGCTAATCATGTGTTTCACAGACGCTCAGAATAGACCACTTAGTGTAAAGTAGGTGTGTGTGTGTGTTCACTGCTGCTGTGCTTCATGTGTCTGTCAGCACTGTAACGTGTATTCCCCCCGGTGCATGTCTTTCACACTTCATTGCAAAATGTCTAACATCTTTTAGAACAAACTCAAATTATTGTTTTAACACAGCAGAGGAGTGAAGTGTTATCTAAACTTTAAAACAAATGTCAATTTAGAAAATAAGTCTGTATTTGACATACAGACCCCCATAGAGAGGTATATGTATATGTATTTGATCACACAGTCACACAGCAGAGTGACAGAAGCAGCAGCACAATGAGAGGAGATTTGAAGCTACATGGGTTGTGAACCAGACGTGAACCCACAACTTCCAAAAAGGCACAGGAAAGCCTATTATTGCATCCGGCTCCGTGTAGGCCAGCAGCGGCCTTTCAAAGGAGCGGATCCCTGACCCTTCCGCTCGCACCGAGCCGTGGATCTCCGAGCCTCGGTTCAACCCGAGCTCCCGCAGGAGCAGAGACGTCAAAATGACATCGGTGTTGCTTTCCCCCCGCAGCGGCGGCATGCGAGATGCAGGATGTGCCGCAAATTTGTTCCCGTAAGCAAATTCCCGGGCATCTATGCAAATGGTGCAAAATGGTTGAAGTGAATTAGTCATTGGTGAGTCATCTAAAGAGAGTGACTCATTGGACACGGCCACCCGTACCCGTTGGCTTCCAGCTTTCTGGATGACTTCCTGCCCGTTTGTCACACTTGACTTTCTTCCTCCCTTCACTTTTTATTGTCTCTCCTTTTTTGTTTTTCTGTCTTTGCTCTCTTTCCTTCATCCCTCCTTCGATCCATTATCTCCTTCTTCTCTTTCTCTCCCTCCTTCTCCTGCAACTCTCTCCGTTCGGCTTCTTTCATTCCCCCAACCCCTCACATGCCTCCCTGTTTTATCCTCTTTTCCTTCCTCTCAATCTATTTATCTCCCTGCCTCTCTCCATCTCACTACCCTTTTCACCTTCTTTCAACCTTTCACTTCCTCTTTCATCCCTTTCTCTCTGCATCCGTCTTTCTCTTTCATGCTCCCCCTTTTTTGAATCCAGTTTCCTTCACACATCCCCACATCTTCCTCCACTTCACTTCTCCCCCTCATTATTTCTTTTCTAATCCCCTGTTTGCTTCCACCCTTTCTCCCACTGTATCTCTTCTTCTCATTTTCTTCCCCTTTAATCCCTTTTGCTACTTCTCTTAACATTCTCGTTTTCTCCTCTCCCTCCCTTTTTGCCCTCTCTTTCCATCTCTTTGAATTCTCCCACTCTCCTCCACCTCCTCCCCACCCCACTGACACCCTAACCTCTCCCCATACTCCCTGCCCTCATCCCCCCTCCCTCCAGCTGATGCCAAGGGAGTGTATCAACTCCCTGTTTGACAACTTTACGTGGACAAAGATTTCGGGATCTCCTCCCCCGGTGGGTCTGGGCCGATCTGCCGCCTGGCTGCACCCTGATGTCAGTGTCTTCCTCATCCTGCTGCTGTTCTTATTCATGAAGGTCTGTGGCTGCTGGGAAATGCGCGTGCATGTAACTGGGTGTGTTTTTGTCAGTATTTGGATAATGGATGAGTGTGTACGGTTATACGTGTGTGAGCATGTGACCGCGTTCGTACGACTGGCTCCACCTGACGTCAGGATTTTCGTCATCATCCTCCTTTTCTTCATTCGGCTCATGGTGGCAGGGGTGTGTGTGTGTGTGTGTGTGTGTGTGTGTGTGTGTGTTGTGCATTTCTGCACGGATGTGTTTGACTGTCAGGTCACAAAGAGAGAAGAAGACTGTGTGGATGGACGGGTGTGTGTCCTAGTATTCCTCCTTTTCTTCCTGTCCAAGGTCAACAGTGCTTGCCAGCAGTTATAGCATTCTTATGTGTTCTAGAAAGCAGCTACACACACACACACACACACACACACACACACACACACACACACACACACACACACACACGTGTTACAGTTCTTGCTATCTCAGTTGTTATTGGCATTGACATGAACACTGCTGTGGGTGCTGAATCGACTGTGATTCAGCAGAAAAATGATGGAGCTGTAAAACAAATTTGAAATCCCGCAGCGTGCACACAGGTGGACAAATAATCGCTGACACACTATGAACAACCCAATTGATAATTAAATCATAATAAAGCAGCTGCATGAACCAGAATAAATGCATCACCTTAGATTTAGCAGTGAAACTTCAAAGCAGCATCGTGCAACTAAAAGGTTGAAAGACAAAAGCAGTGTGATGATCAGTTACAAAAATGAGAAGATCGGGCAATTAACTGATATAACGATGCATAATCTGAAAGCTGACAGCTGTCTGGTGCGTTTTTACTTGGCCAGCTGTCTAGTGGGAGTCATATGGTCTTACGAAGGCACTGCATGGCCAGTGTAATGTCCCATGACATTTTTTAAGTCCACCCCCGGAATTTGCAGTTGTAAGTGCCACCGCCCATACAAATGAATGAGTGGTTTCATTATCGTCCGGACAATGTCAGACAAGAGGACCTCATCCAAAAGGAACTTGATGACCGGCTCGTAATAGCTGGGGATCATTACTCCCCCATCCAAAAATCACCAGACCCAAACAGAAAGAGAAAAAGAGAAGAGAGCACCAACACTGGCAGCAGCATGACTCACCATCAATTAATGATGAGCCACGTTAAAAAAATCAGCATCAATTAGTGTCATCTTTTTTAGGTCTCTGCCTACCTCCAAAATATAGTTTTCTCCTGATGATTGTAACACGGTTGGGTGCTCTAAGATGTATAGACACATTGACAGGCCCAAATAAACAGGATTTAATTTGGTCTTACCTTTACTGAACATTTCCACATCTAATATCAGACTGCAGCCAGTTCAGTATGCAGTACACCAGGACGTGGAAGACTAATCTAGTGGGTAATCTTGTTCCTCATTCCATACATAATTATAATGAAGTGCTCAAAACTGTAGAAGGTTTTTCCAGAATGAATAAATGACTAATTTCCCAGACGTTTAGATGGAAGTTGAGCACCTTAATCTACAAGGTTAACATTTTCCAAAAGTTGATGAGCTAAGATAAGCTATTTGAAGTTATTTGTCATGTTTTTTTCAATATCCAGTCATATTTTAAATGCAGCTGAAATCAATATGTCCACATTGTCCACTTCAGTCACCCAGTTAGGACTCTGCCTCACATTTAAACGCAACCATGTCTGATGTTTGGCATCACTTAAACCATACATGCCATTAGCCTGTTTCTTTGATTCGCTGCACACTAGGTCGCTAGCTTTCATCTGTAGCATATCTGGCTAGCTAGCTAGAAAGCTAGTTTCAGTGTGCCGCTAGCCAAACCAGCTCCTCCTGCAGCAGCAGCCAGCGACAGCTGAGACAGCGTGTCAACATGTAATTCAATTGCAGACTGATCGGCAGCGGCAAGGGCGAGCGTGGACCGACTCGGTGGCAACGAGTGGCATTTTTATTCTTAAAAGACCGGTCCAGTTCCGCTCACACCCCAAGTGTGAAGTGGGTCCCACCACTGGTCTGTAATAGGTCTGTAGTCCCAGTGGGTGCTGCCCCCTATAGGCGGGTTGAAAACATGAGGAACTAGTGTTGTAGTCTCACCCCCTCTAACCAAAGAGCCTCTGATGATGCAACATGAGGATATTTGTGTCATCGGAGGCTCTTTTTCAGAATAGATACACGGAGATCTCCATCTCTGGGAAATGAGGGAATGATGCACGACCATTCAAAAATACTACAAGGTTTCTAATGATGCAAAGCTTCATGCAAAGTACTCCTTTAACTTGAATTAAACAGAAATGCGTCTCCAAAAATCAAAGCTGTTTCGAAGGCAAAGGGTGGGCCTTCTTGTGTTCAGCCTCCTGATCACCATACTGTTTTTGCTTTCTGGACAATCTGTCCAACCCCAGTATTCGTCTTCATCTGTGACCAGAGCCTCCGAATTTCATGTATGGAAAAACACAGACAGACACAGTGTGTTCTCTAAATACTCGGTGTCCTGACCCGCCTACAGTCTGTCGGCTGCTGCAGAAAACAGCACCAAGCTGTTGGCTGCCTCCTGTTTGACCAAAAATATGCAGCTTCTCAAGAGCTCAAGCTGAGCAGACAACTTTCTCAGCAAATACAAACCCAAACTCTTCAGTCTACACAATGTTTTTGATCACATCGGTATTTGCTTGGCATTCTTTCTCAATATCTGACAACGCATTGTATATCAGCATTGTCAGGTCATGTGTTCAGTCAGGATTGAACTGCCCTTTCTTGGGATTCCAACCTGAGACAACCCAGTGTAAATCTTAATAATCTTCCACCTATAATCCCAGTACCAGAAATAACTGTCTAATTTAGAATGTACGCATCTAAGATTTCCAATGGTCCATCATTTTCCTGGATCCACTCTCTGTTTTCCAAAATCACTTAAAATCCATTTGTCTTATTTAAAGTGTACTCGTCTGTTTCTTTCTGCTGTCTGAATTCAAATTAGGCAGAAATGCCATAGAAATAATCCTATGAACGGGATATTAAAGCCCGTTGCTGAGCGTCACTGCATCAGTGTAGTCTTAGTGGGTCTCAGTTGGGCAGAGCGGCTCCCCGTGGTGAAAACTTAATTCAACCAAAACCGAGAGCAGCTGGCTGGTCAAACTCCTATCACAACACACTCGCTGTGTTTTTCTGCTTTCCTGTCACCTTCTGCTGCTGTCAGCTTCTTTCTAATACATCGTCAAACACTCACTCGGGCGCTTCCTCTCCGTCCTCCATGTTTTTGTGCTACTCTCTGCCACTGTTCACCATCTCCCGTTGCCTTACACAGGATTAGACTAGAGAAGTCAAATTATTACTGAATGTCTTTGTCTTTTGTACCACGGCATATTCGTTGCTATGACAACAAGTGAAAGCTACTGCTAGTATTCACCCCAACTGCCCGATCAATAAACACCCATAAGATGACAAACAATAACCATCAACAGGCATCACCCTAATACCTTAACAAGGCATTGTCACACGTTGTGATGTATTATTAGAAAAATAAATGCGAAATTCATAGGATTTTAGCATATATGCCGGTTGTTGTCATCGTGATAATGTAATACAAATTTGCGATTTCTAAACTTTATAAAGTCGCAAATTTGCTAGTTTTTAATTTGCAACTTTTTTTTCTCAGAATATTGCCCACCTCTCTCTGCTCTGTTTTTTTTTTTCTTCTTCTTCTTCAGTGGCCCTAATACGCCGTCGTAATTTTGCATTAGAAGTCGAGGACCAGTTTGGCTAAAACAAATGTTGATGAATCTGTTCTGGGACCAGTTCTAGTCAAATGCTACAGTCTGTGTGCACACAGGATGTAACTCCAACAGGATAAAAAAAACCTGTGTGCACATTTCATGATGACATCACCAGTGACAATCTTGCTGAAAATGGCGGATACAATGCCTCATTCTTTTTTCATCAGCTGAGAAAACATTAGCAATGGTTTATTTTCAAGGAGGACGGTTTCAGACAGGGCGCCGCTCGTTTGAGTTGTTTAGAGTGGCTCCACCAGCCTTTAAATTGCTCTCTGTTTTTACTGCATACGGCAACATAAGCACCAAGATTGTTCCTCAGCAGCGGCGGTGAACATCGGCAAGTGGAAGAATGTGTACCTTCATGTAAGTCGAAACGATTGAAGGCAAAAGGGTATATTGGTAGAGCAGGGGTTCAGCTTTACCAGCTATGTCTGAATATTGCAGCGGAGAAGATTAATATTGTTCAGGGATATATTTGTTGTCTGTCTCTTACATTCAAGGTTACCGATTATAAACTAGACAATATACAGTAAATAAAAACAAAATAGAGAGGTCGTGGTTTCCAGGATGTCTGACCTGTCAATCCCAATTCCCTTCCTTTCTAAGAACTATCGGTGACCCGTACACAGACATGTTTTAAACTTTTCTTTCATGGAGAATTTAAATTCCGTTGTAGTAACTCATAATAACAAATTGACTGATAAATCACATATATTTTCTCCAAAACAGCACAAAGTTAAAGGCCGTCAAAAACCTTTTGTTTTTAAGGTGACTGACGTTACCATCTGTCTCGCCGGGTGTGATAGCTTTTTAATGTTTCTACAGCTTTTTAACAAAACTAAAACACAGCTTCTTTATTGGATGGTTTCGTCTTTTATAGGATATCTTTAATTTATTGACCAAGGAAGGTGCGTCAGGTCCTTCAGTCCATATTTTCCGTGACAATAACTGTTTTTACTTCCATTTCTCTGTGTCACACGCACACATTTCCTCTTTTATTTTCACTCCATCCCCACATAGTTCTCCATCGAACGGCGGAGCTAACTCTGTCTGGGTGTTTCTGCTCCCATCTATCTCAGGAATTGTGACACTGATGAAAGTGTGTGTTTCTGCACGAATGTGTGTGACAGTCGGGGCACAAAGAGAGGAGAGAAGACTGTGAGCTCGGTCCTCTGCCGCCTTGTGAGAGACGTGCTAATGAGTTTTTATCTCGTACCGCAGCAATTAAGTTCTCAAACGACGATGACAAAAGATAGAATGCTAATCTGGACCGCTAGAACGGTGGTGTGGCGTCATTCGCACGATTCCTTTCAAATCAAAAAATGAGAAAGCCCAGTGTGTGGTGCCTGGGAAGGGACACACTGTGTCAGACACACACACAGATCCAGAGTTTGAGTAAAGGTGATCATTATCGCTGATGAGCACTCTGCAGCCGAGAGCAGGCTGTGCTATTAGGAGGAGCTATTTTGAAGTTCCATTCTGATGAGTGCAGAAACTGTTTGGAGACAAACAGTCTAAGTGACATTTGAAGTGAGTTTAGCTCTTCATTCAACCTGCGGAGGAGTTTGCATATTTGATTCAGTTTGTTTTCATCCGTGAGCCTCTCCAGCACCCAGCGGAGCTGCGGCACCATCCTCCGCAGCAGCTGTTGATTAAGTGCCTTGCTCAATGACGCCCCACGGGCGATTTGGGTCCCACCTCCCCCCACCGCATACACACAAACCTTCCTGATTCTCCACTTCTGCAACTCATCGAGCTGTGACCAAATAGAAGGATGTTGTTCTCCCACTCCAATGCAAACACGGAGACAACAAGAGCTCTCCACACAAGCACTTCAGAGGAGAGAACAATAGCCGACGGCCTGTTTGCCCTTGAATCATATGACGGGGTCGTGACTCGATTTCTGCCCGACTGTGGAGCAGGTTTCAATCTGAGAATGGTGACGCTGATTTAAGTTCGGACACAAACACATCGACACAACGCTTGGACACGTTTTTGATGCTGTTGTTTCCGGTTTAAACACAGTTTGTTTTTTATTTGTTACTATTCGTGCCCCTATCTGAACAGTATTGCATGTTTCTTGTCTCGCAGTTCTGGATGTCTGCCGTGGCCACCACCATGCCCATTCCATCCGGGGCTTTCATGCCCGTCTTCATACTGGGTGAGCAAAAGCACCTGTCGCATGTATTTCCTGCAGCTGGGTTTGGATAAGCATGGCGACAATGTGATTATTTTAGTGTAGAGCTTATGAATCATTTATGTTGCTATGAACGGGGGGGGGGGGGGGGTAGTAGTGTAATACCCAAATTCTATGCATGCAAACTTCATTTCAATTCAGCTCTCTGGTCTGCTAACGAGATGAATACATTATTTGTGTTATTTGGCAAAATATTTGATGGTGAATCAATACTGAATGAGTCATTAGTGGCAGCCCTAGATGAATGATCCTTTAGTTCATTGCCATATGTGTCAATTCAAACTCCTTAGATGGAAACGCCGAAGAGTCGACTAATTGTGGTCACCTCCAGTAAAATGTATAATTTTGTAACTTTATGTCTTTGCCAGGGATAAAAAATCTAAAAAGGAGATACTCCCAAATTCTTTTCATCCCTGGTGAACTTGCATGCCATGCTGAGATTAATTAGGCTCCCAATTAGTTCTATCTGAACAGACTGATGTTCTGCTTTCAGGGTTCTTGTTAGCTTGCCAGTGACATATCCACTCAGTGTTTATTTACAGTAGTTTGCAGTTCAACTCTTGTTTTTGTCCTGTGAAAGGCTTTGGAGCGTGACCTTTACACTGTTTCACTTTAAAATATTCATCGTTACCAGCCACAACTCCAAATGAATAAACTTAGCTCTTAATGTGGCGGGTCGTGTTGTTCGTGTGTGTGTGTGTGTGTGTGTGTGTGTGTGTGTGTGTGTGTGTGTGTGTGTGTGTGTGTTTCTCTTTGTGGTTTTAAAATGTGGCCAAACATCAACATTTTCCAAACTTTTAAATGAGATCATTAGTGGAACTTTGTGAGAAAAAGCACGTTCCTCGCTGTTGAAGACATTTCTCTGTCTTTATTGGTGTTTTAGACGGACAGTTTAATTAGGCCTTCCACCATCTGCTGTCACTTTTTGCTTTGGTGATGCATCAGAAATTCACTTTAGAGAACAACAGAGCCTGGCAAGTTGATTGGTGATATTCTTTTCTCTTTTTTTAAATCTATAATACAGATGTCTCACCATTAATATGATAATGACTGCATCATGTGTCACTCGCTACCTGCTCGGTACATCCTGCCCAATCACTACTGTATGTAATGTACGACTCCAGACAGAGATGAGCCCTCTCTTTAGGTACTTGCACAGTACCAATGAGGTGCTAGTGGAGAGCGTACAGTTAGCCAGAGCTCGTTCATGGTAGATCTTTTATTTTGAAAGTGTATTGACTTTAAACAGTTTGAAACGTTCTCTTGTAGGAGCTGCATTCGGTCGGCTGGTCGGGGAGATCATGGCCACGCTGTTTCCTCATGGGATCGTGTTTGACGGCATCCTTTACCGCATCATCCCCGGAGGGTACGCAGTCATTGGTTAGTCTCCCTTTCAGCCTCTTGGCAACCTTTTCTCTCCTTAAGTGAGTCATGTGCTGTCAGCATATTGAGAACTCCAACTTTTGTTTCCATCTGATCTCAAATTGTGACTGGGACATTGTAACATGCAGGGAACCAGCCATTAGACCTCAGAACAGTCGGGCTGGACCCAAATATTCCACTATTCAGATATCTGTTCACTAGGAAGGTATTTAAATTGTTGATATACAAGTAGTACGTTTCTTTTTTAACCCCTCAGTAAAAAAGCTTCTTATTCAATAACAAATGACGATACATACAGCTAGTGTAGAGTAACAGAATGTGGTGCAGCTTCACGGCGTAAATCTCAGCCAAGAACGTCATGAAGACGAGCCAGAGTCCCAATCACTGTTGCATATGTTAGAGCTTAATCCCCGTCGTGCTCGGGCCGACGCTGAGCAGAAGCTGCAGGCCGCAGTGTTCCCCGGCTTTTGGGCGTGATGTGCAGGAGAGTAGAGGAGACACTGTCCACGTCACGACACGGGGGGAATGTGCTGCCTACTAACCAAGAGTAACCACCATCCCACGCTGCAGGTTGATTTCCGTCCCCAGCTTCGAATATTTGCTGAGGTTTCTACCGAAGCTCCGAGGCCCAAAAAATGGTATTCGGCTCTACCTAACAGTATGTAATGTCATCGTCGTACACATCCTCCCTCATAAAAACACGTATCAATCAGTACTGCATATTTTAAGACCCATATCATCAAAGGCTTACTGTCGGCCTCCCCTCTGCCTCCTCCCTGTCCTCCCCTTTCTCCCCCTTTACTGTCCACCTCGGTTTGTCAGCGGTGGTCAGGATGTTGTCAACCCTCTCCCCCGCCACTTCTGTCGTCTTCTTTCTCCTCCGACGTCTCCTCCTCTCCTGTCGACCTCCGTGCTCCTCCTTCCTGTCGTTGTCAAGTCGTCCTCCCCTTCTTTGTCGCCCCCCGATCAGAGCATGTGGCCACTGCTCTGACAGTTAAATGTCATAGTGGGTTCTTCCTGCTGTCCTCACCTCAGCCAGCGACCCAGAAACGTGGCCTTCCTTCAATCCCCCTTCTGTTGTTGTCCTACAAAGCACATCCCTCCTCTTTCCCTCTCCCTTGATCCTCGCTTCCTTCGGTTACTCCTTCCCTCCCAACTCTGTCCTTAGTCTCATCCTTTTTATTTGGAATCATTCTCCCTCTTTAGTATTTTTCTTTTGACCCTTTGCTTGCTTCCTCTCGCCCCCACATACGTTCTTATTCATCTATTTTTCATCACCCTCATCCCACGTCTCTCGACAGGAGCGGCAGCTTTGACCGGGGCTGTGACTCACACGGTGTCCACGGCGGTTATCTGCTTTGAGCTGACAGGCCAGATCTCCCACATCCTACCCATGATGGTGGCAGTAATCCTGGCCAACATGGTGGCCCAGGGCCTGCAGCCCTCCCTGTACGACTCCATTATCCAGGTCAAGAAGCTACCGTACCTGCCAGAGCTTGGCTTTGGACACATGAGGTTTGTGCAGATTTCACAAGGCAATGGGTAACACAGATACTTCCCCATCGTATTTGAATGTATTTCTTTAATGTGAGAAGAAGTTTTTAGTCGACCATGACTGCATCTGTTTGTGTGTCCCGTAGCCAGTACAACATCTTTGTAGAAGACATCATGGTGAGGAAGGTGAAGTTCATATCGTCTCAGTCCACATACAGGGAGGTCAAACTCCTGCTGGACTCCTCCTCACTCAATTCAATCCCACTGGTCGACTCGAAAGGTAACACAAACAACATTCATTCAATCTGAACAGTTGCCATGAAGCAAAATGTCATGTTAATGATGTTACGTCTAGTCTGGGTTATAAGGTAACTGCCATCACATACACACTAAGCTATACGGGACCGAATCTTAGTATCTATGAGAGAAGGTTTAACCTTAACAGATTTCAGAGACTTGGTATTAGTGGTGGGCGGATCGATCTAATAAATCAATAATACAGATATCAATGTTGGTATTGATACTTTAGTTTCAGTTTGTCTCCTGTATGCACTGTTGTTTCATCAAAGTGGCGACCATGTTGTACCGTCACGTGACCCAGCAGCGCCAGGCTAAAGCGTTTGATAATAAAGTATTTTCTATTTACATATAAGCTTCCTGGGTTTTAACTAATTAATAATTTAGGGAATTAAGGGAAAATCACAAAAACACTTAAAGGTCATGAAAATTCATTCAGATTTAGCAATTTGATGATGCATCCACTTTAAAGCTATGGTCCACGATTTGGAACAAAATAAAATCCATTCAGTCTATCAGCCGTAGGTCTGCATAGAAATTGACCAATGGGAGCCATTGCTCCGGAAGGCTCCCATTGGCTCGTACCCTCCAATCCCCTCGTCATCCCGCCTCGTTGAATCGTGGAACACTCAGGGGAGGGGTTCGGCTTTTTTCAAATCTGTTTCAGAGGCTCAACTGATTTTCAGAATGTAGATCATAGCTTTAATTATTAAAGAGTATCAGAATCAGCGATACTGGCCCTGTATTTACTTGGTATGGGATCGATGCCAAATCTTGCAGTATCACACACCACTACTTGGTATGCACCCCAGTGACCATCATGTTTCCTCTTCCTGTTTCCAGATTCTATGATCCTATTGGGCAGCATCGACAGGTTGGAGCTTCTGGCTCTCTGTGATTGGTGGCTATCACCAGAGAGGAGGCTCCTGATAGAGGTATGATAGCTCTGTGTTTTTCTCTAACAAATCTCTCATCCTGTTGCAACAAACGTCATAATATTTTAGGTGCTCAATTATGGCTGAATATTCAAGCACCTCTTCACACTTTCTCAAAAACACCTTTTCTGTTTTATACTGCCGTTTGCTGCCTGCTTACTCCTCGCTCACTCCTCTTAACCGGCCCCCTGCTGGTAGGGTTCGCAGGTGATGACAATGAAATGAGTGCATCGCCACATCACAGACGCTGCTCTGCAGGCAAACCTGCAGTGTTGGGCGGTTAGCCGATGGTGGATTGTGTACGGTACATTTAATCATTTATATGCAGATATTAAAGTAACTGATTATCATATACACGGTTGGAGAACTGTGTACGAATGGCCATAAAGTCGATTTGGGAACCAACCCGAGTCCTCGTTCACGACCACACCCGGTTTGTTAACGTTAGATAGCTGAATATCTTGATTAAATGGCATTTAGTTTACTGCAATATTATTTAATGTTCTCTTTATTCAAATCTATAAGATGAGACTGCGTTTGAAAAACAATAGGAGTTAATTGGAAAGCAATTGCGGCACATCTATCTCCTGGAATGTTTAGTCCGTTCAATTTCTATGTCGCCAAAGTTGAGAGAAATTAATTCATTTGGTTTTCTAACCAGGCGATATTTTCAGCTTTAGTTCTTAAAGGAAGTCACTTTTGTTCAGTTTACGATGGTATTTTTCATTTGAGTTCCACTTTTTAGTTTTATGTAAAAATCCCAACTTCAAATAACGCTCAGCTGTTACACACGGTATAATAGTTTTATTTCACACGTGATTTTATTGTGATATTGTGACACCACCTGTCTGTATGGATCTATTTACCTGGATCTGGATTCAGGGCGAGAGCCTACAGGAGCAGTCTCACAAACACAGCTGGGAGTCCTTCGCCTTCGTGGATGAGGAGGAAGAGGAGGATGACGAGAAGGTGGGCCTCTGATTTGTTCAAGCCATCTGTGTTGATTTTCCTTTGGAGCGTCTGAAAGATGGATACGTTTTTGCTTTTATCTTCGCTTGCTTTGCTGCTCGTTCGCCATCTGCTTCACTTTTAAAGGCACAGATTCCTTTTATTCACTGAACGCAACCGTCATTTGCTTGTTTTTGTTTTGAAAAAAAAAAGCTTTTTTTTTATGTCTGTGGTCTGCAGGGCTGCCCGGTGCAGGAGGAGAGGAACGGACCCCTGCCTCCTCCAAAGCCTCAGGACCCGTCCTCAAACCACACTGCTCCTGTCCCTGGTGAGCTGGAAGGAATACATTGTTTTACTTTGTGTGTGAGCTCACAGATCAAGTTTCTCTTCAAGTTAAAGCTAGGGATGTGTTTTAGAAACCTTGCTTTATTTGTTGAATCATCTCAACAGCAATCGATATGTGAAATGCTCCGGGGTCTGTGGCTGTCACAGGACAGAAAGCCCTTCCAATGCATGATTTGATGGGCTACCTGCTTGTATGTTACCTGCCTGCTTGCCTGAACCCGCTCTGCCTGCGCTCTCATTGAGCGTCACCACAGTCTTCCACGAGCTGCTGGTTGGCAGCTGTGAGGACTAACAACAGCCGTGTTTCCATTCAAGATGATGGTTTTGAGGCCTGAAGGGATGGGCTGTCGGCGTTGCAGACTTTGTGACTTCTGGAGCTCGTGCCCGCAGCTGCATTCATTGGAAAAGAGTTGGCAACACGGCGGCGGATTTTTTCACTTGGTTATGTTCAAAATCCAGCTTCCTCTTGCAGGATTCTGCCATCTGACACACCAGGACAGTCTGCCGAGGTCGGTGACACCAGTCTGTTCGGTGTGTTCTGTGCCATCGGCCCTCGTCAAAGCCGTCGGCGTTCTTCTCAGTTGATTTCACACGTCGATTCGGCCACGACCAGGTCGTTCAGTCTGACCAATCTCATTGGTGGAGTGCTAGCCCTTGACTAGCGAATCAGTGAGTGAGAAGACCGGCTGTGACGATGGTAAACACAGCAGACAAAGTGCAGACGATGGCAACACACTCTCTCAACGCGTCGTTTCAATTACAATTGGAATTTTCTTGGATTTTGGTATTTTTGTATTTAATCTCATGTCCAGATTAATGTAGAAACAAATCAAACGTGGGAGGACAATTACAATTTCCTCTCTTCTTTAGCTCTGTTACACTTGTGTGACATGGAGTCGAGGCGGGGCAATGAAAGCTTGATGGGGGTTCTCATAGTAGTATTGAGTCCTTCAGACAAGTTTTGCTCACTTGGAGGGATGCAATAAGATTTGCTTTTTGCTCTGTCTCTCCTATTTTTCCTGTAGAAAAATATGTCATCTGATATGACTAAGCGTTTAGTCAGAGCCCAGATGGTCTATGAAGCTCACCAGGTTCTCATGTGTGTATCGTACATCAGTGCTAGAGGACACAGATACACCTATTTAGTGCTTATGAAGAGTGAAAGGAGAAACTGTAGGAATAAATCTGTTAGTTTATAAATCAACAAAAGTCCAGTGTTTTCCCTTGGGGTTTTGTGAGACTGGTGGGTGGACCTCCGACCCTCTATAGACGGTTAACAAGATGGAGTCTGTGTTTGAAGACTTGTCAGGTGGGTTGTCAACATTGGCGCAGACCCTCGACGCACTGAGGACCGTCCAACCCGGTCGCAGTGGGAGCAGGACTCAGCGAGTACCAAATCCAGACACGAGACCTGGGCTCAGGGGGCCACGGAGGGAGTACACCGCCGAGGGCTGGCCAGAGCCGAGGAGGTCCCAGAAGGGGATCGTCATCCCTGACCCGCCGAGCTGAAGGGTCTTTGCATAGCTGTTGAGAAGGGTCAAAATCTTTCTGCTTGATTATGAGACTGTGGCAGTCGAGGTAATCGATGGCCGACATGTTTTTGTCCATGTAATCAAGCGTTTTTGTGTGACTGTTGCTTAGCTCCAGGTACGCTGTGGAGTTATGACCATGGTGATGTTTAGCAGTGTTGTTGATGAACAGGTCCCCTTGTTGTTGAACCTTATCACTCTTCTGGCAAACGTCAATGTAGGTGTTGCCATGGAGACTTTCTGCTGATTGATGTTACTGCACATTTTTATTTATTTTATTTCATTATTCATTTATCAGTGACAAAACAACAAAATAGACGTATTTACAAAAAAAAGTGAAAGTAAAGAGGAGGAAAATAGAGGGGGGGGGGGGGGGGGGTAAGAATGATGCCATAGTTTATTATTTATTCCTTTTCATGTTATTCAGTTTCAAGTATTTTATTTGTTGGTCAGCGTTTCACACTGTTAACCGAACTGACTTGAACGCGTGTTTCTCTGCCCTCAACAGATGTCAACAAAAAGAAAATTGGAATTATTAACTTTGCAACCCTTACGGCAATTAGGGAAGATTTGGCAGCGGGTTCACTGCAAGCAGCCAGATGGCCTGTGTGTGTCTGTTGTGGCACAGTTAACTTCTCAGTAGCCGATCTCACAGGCAACAGACAGTCTCCCACTGAATGGTATCCAGGCAACAACAATAAGGAGTTGCAGTGTCTGTCTCAAAACTTCCATTTGCAGTTGTGGTTATTTTGTTCTCCAACAGCTTAAAACCTTTCAAACAGCTGCATCTGTGTAAGTCATTGACCTCCACCCACCTCACGTCTCTCTTTATCTCTCTCTCTCACTCTCTCTCTCTCTCTCTCTCTCTCTCTCTCTCTCTCTCTCTCTCTCTCTCTCTCTCTCTCTCTCTCTCTCTCTATCTCTCTTTGTCAGAAAAAGGTCCTCTCCAGTCTGTGAGGAAAACACTCAGGAGTCTCTTCACCTCTAAGGACAGACAGACAGAGGGACAGTCACAGGTGTGTGTGGGTGTGTTTATAAGCATGATTGTGTATATATTTAAAGGATAGGTGGGTTAACATCCTGTCTCTTGCTCACTAACGTTCCTCCGTGTCTTGTGTATGTTGCATCTCTTGAACCTTGATGCCTTTTTCTTTGTGCTTGTTTGGAGTGTACTCGGCAGCCAAAGGTCGTCCCTCGTGTTATGAGCCATTGAAATGCAAATCACCGCCCGTCCTGGCAAAGTCATCCCAAAAACCACATCCTCACACTGATAGGGGTATAAATATTTATCCATTACTCTTCGCAGGCTGAATTTTTCATTACGGGTCTCTGCTTTCTATTCAGGCAGACACACGCTTGTCTGATTGACAGATACATGAATACACAAATGCTTCCTCATCCCCAGACAAAGTCCCAGAAGTCGAGCATCAATTGTTTTTCCTCCACCATCTCATATGGAGATGTGGGAAGTCAGATCCTGCAGGTAGAGGTTGTTATTGGGCTTGGCGCTGAGCCCGGCTCACAGGGAAAGCAATGCGTGTCATCTGTTTACACATGCGGGAGTGTAAAGCGTGCTGGAAATAAGCGTTTGCTTGTAAGCTTGCGAGATTAGAATTTGATTTCTGTTTGTGCCTACTGCTGCGCCTTATATTACCAGTCAGATTTTCTATTATGGTTTTTTTGGGGATCCAAACATGTTCCTGCACTGGGGATTGATTTTTACAGCAACGGGGCACAAACTGTACAGCCCTGAATGTCAAACAGACACCTAGTTGGAAATTGCCACCAGCAATCAGGCCAGAACTGTTCTGGCTGTGAATCAGGTATTTGTCTCGTTTACCAGCCGCTGATGGCGGGTATCCACACGCTGACCTTTAGAATATTGTCTGGCTGGTGTAACAGTGTCAGCATATTGTTTTGTTCTTGCGTTCGTATAATTGCCGCGGCTACGGAGATAAACAAAAAAAGAAAGGGAATCCAGACATGCAATAACCGATTTGTACAGGCGAGATTACAAAATAACGAGCGACGTTTTAACCCTTGTGTTCACTTGTGTGTGATTGATAAAGAGAAAGGTTGGCTCCCTGCTGGGTTCGTTAATAGAAAGCTGACATCTGTTGCACTCTGTGAGAGAGTGTATTCTCCCATCAAGGGCAGAAGCTGCTAACCTGTCTGAACGGTGAGTGAATAATGAGGGACGCGCCGCTAATACATTCAGTTTCACGAAACCAGTCCCAGCAGGTGTTGGCCTGAGTTTCACCTGCTGCATCCCGTTTACTCACAAAGCTGTTGGATGCGATGCCATGGGAGTGATGATTGAAGGAAAGCCACTACTGCGATCTGTCGTCATAGCGACAGAAATCCATTACATTTGGTAAAAGTGATCAGTTGTTATCCCTGTAGACAGTTTTCTCCCTTGTATTTAAATTGGAAAGTCATTATCTTTTTACAGATGGTAGAAATACATGAATCCAAAAGTAAATGATGAGTAATTAAACTGTAAGAGAACTGAAGGTCTCTGATGAAGTCTAAGCAATAAGAAAACAGATTGTGCTTTCCCTTCGCTCCCCTCATGCAACATTCAGACGAGCTTTTCTTGGTTTGGGGTGACATCCAGCCGGGTTCAGAGGCACAGAAGTGACGGAGGGTGTTTTGTTATGAAATCACTCACCAACTTGTCTTGCTGTATTTGTCTCCAGGAGCCCTGTCCCCCCCCACTGTCCGACACCATGACACCAGAACAGGTAACGTAATGATGGAGGGATGCTGGATTTGCATGGTTTTACAAAATGTCTGCTTAATAGTTTACAGGTGCTGTGTTGAGTCACAGCCCTTCACCCACCTCCTCTCCACCAGGGAGACCCCGATTACTCTGAGCAGCGTTGGGTATTAATTACTTCATAACAACATAACGGTTACTTTATCAAATATATTTCTTATAGTCTGTTTAAGTCGATACTTTTAGTAGGCTCTGAAGAAAGGGGCCATAATAATAAATGCTGTTTTTAATAACACATAATGCTGGGTAATAATGCACACGATGAAACAAAGCTGCAGCTGTTTTCAGCACCAAACCTTTATGATGTGAGCTTTTGAGTTTTGAATCGATTTGTCGGCTCATTTATGGTTTTTACCTTCCTACCTCAGCATCCACATGTAGGACACAGGTGTTGGAGAGATCTGTGTCACATCTTGTGAGACGACTCAGAATTGGGGCACTTTTTAACTGCAGTGTGAACACGGCCCGAATTTTAAACGAGACATCCTTTTTCCCACCGGAGAGCACCAAAACAACATTGTGCCCTCCTAGTCCTTTTGTGTCTGCTGCTCTTCCCTTTTACTCCTGCTGGCTCTTTGCCAGAACGCGCCATAACATCGGCCCATAAATCCTACAAGACGGCTGACCCTGTCGTGGCAGGCGGAGGCTCGTAGGTGAAAATCCATAGAGAGGCTAAAAGGTGTCAGACATCCTAAATCTCAGAGGGGAGAGCGGTGACACGCAAGGACGCAGCGCAGCCTTTCAAGGCTTTTCACAGCTGCAAAAAGTCTCCTCAGTGGTAACAAAGCTGTCTCTCCCTCCTGGACACATCTTTTACATCCACCCACACAGTGTTGAGATGATTGGTATGTTTTTTTAAATATATACACCCGGTATCAGGGACGCACTGGGACCAATAATCGGATCACAAATAGCTGGGATGTCAGTAAAAAAACGGGGAGTTGAAGAGGATGGGTCCTCATCGCAGCGGCCCCGGGTTCAAATCCAACCGGTGGCCCTTTGTGCAATGTCATCCCCATATCTCTCTCTCTCTCTCTCTCTCTCTCTCTCTCTCTCTCTCTCTCTCTCTCTCTCTCTCTCTCTCTCTCTTTGACTTTTGGTCAGTCCAGTGTCAATTGAAAAAACAATTGGCCTCCGATCTAGGTCTGCCTTTTTTATGGGCCGGTTCATGGGCCAGACAAAAAAGTAAATAAAAAAAGTGTCGGTGGTCGGACCGAAACGCAGGTCAGCCCCCCGGGAAAATGCCCGGTATCCCAGAAGGCCAGTCCGCCCCTGCACTGTTTGTATGACCCTTCATATAAACAGATCCTGATGCTTCCCTCTGGTTGAACTCACTACATTTGAATAGGAGCGAGATGTTTCCTCCTCTCACCGACACCAGCCAGTTCCACCTCCGTGACCTTGCTTTGTGTTTGCTGCTGCAGATCCAAGCGTGGGAAGAGGCAGAGATGGACAAGCCGATGGAAATCGATGAGATACGAATAGACCCTTCACCCTTCCAGCTGGTTGAGAGAACATCGCTGCACAAGGTTGGTGGGCAGAGAGAAACGGGTGGGAGGTCAATTTAAATCTGTTTAACAGCACCTCATTGCAATTTAGTTTCTATGGTCATAGCGTGGGGAAACGTGTGTACAAAAATATGACCAGTAATAAATCAATGAGCGGAGGACTATTATGTGGAAGTAGGTGCATAGTTGTTAAAAAAGCTGCTGTTTTCATTGGTTGGGAATTTAAAGGCAACCTGTTGTTTCTTGCAAGGAAACAGATGTTTGTGTTTCTCACCAAAATGCCTGTTTGTATGAAAAAAGTTCTTTATACGTTCATTAATTCAATGTTAAATGTTTGTTGGAATTCCCCAACAAAGCGAAAGTTTGATTGTCTTGTTTTTTCTGATGGACTTGAAGGTGATTTGAAGGAGGCTGTGGTCTCTCTGGGTGCGTGCAGTAGCCGTGGTATTACTTTAATGACTTTGCCACTGAAATGACTATTGATTTATGTTTTAGTTTGTAACATGCTCACTAGCATTCTCACGCAAAACATAAATTACAATAGTTCCTCATGCACACCAGGCACGTCTTTAATGAGCAGGGGTCTGTGCAAATCACTTGTCTTTATCCTTATATACTAATAATTAAAGATTTTGTAGGACTTGATGCCAAAACATGCTCCGCTCTCAGCAGCAGGTTTGTGTTCTTATCAAACACACAGAACAAGAAGCCTTAAATTCTGATGTATTGCTGAGATCAGATTAATTTTTTCACATTATGTTTTAAATGTGACCAATATCAGATTCCAGTCTGAACTGGTCTCGGCCATTTACTGACCCACACAAAAGAACAGTTACATAGACATCACACGCCACCATACATGGAGGACGCTGAAGTCGGCAAGCAATTTTATTCATAAGTCGACGTGCAGTGGAAGCCAGAGAATTTATGAACAGATGTTAACGAGGACGAGGATGAGGAGAAAGAGGGCCACATTTTTTACGTTATAGCTTTTTGTGGAGCGAGGGTGTGTGTGTGTGTGTGCGTGTGTGTGTGAGTGTGTGTGTAAGTGTGTGTGTGTGTGTGTGTGTGTGCGCGCGCTGAGTGACGTGAATTGTGATGAATGTTCATCTAGAAAGGTTGCATGAATTAATATACGACTGTTGAGGCTGAGGGTAAAATCTAAATCCGACCTGTATCTGATGTACGTCCTCGTATGAAAGTATCCCAAATGAAATTGTAAAGATCAGATTGAACGTGATAACTGCTGTTCCCACTGGTATGACAAACAATACCAAAAAAAGTGATTTCTGCCATTTCTCCGACTGTTGAGTCTCCAGCAGCAACGTGACTGTTCACAGCATCGGCACCTTTTAATGAGCCTGACGCTTTTCTTCCACATACAACACCTTCGTTAAACACCTCATTTCATTCAAATGCCTTCCATCACAATTAGCCTGAAATGACTTGAATGGGAAGCTGGTTTCAGCCTCTCAGCAGCTTAAACCACGCTTACAATTCGCTGTTTTAGTGATTTTTATTGGTATTATGCAAGCACAGAAGCCCATACATGGAGCTCAGCACCTCCAGCATGCTTTATTTATTGTTTACTTCTGCAACATCTCAACCAGCTGGGGATGTGGATAACCTTGACGGGGCTCATCAAAAACACTCAGGAGGTCTTGGATTTATTTACAAGGTGTCATCCTCGTAAACAAACCCAAAATGTCATTTTTTCTTTGAGAACATCCTGGTTATCGTGGCTGTTACATAAACATTTCTACGTGGGAGTTGTGCCTTAGTTATTTAATAAATACCTTATTTGTTAACAGTCATTGTAAGGCAAACTTCCATTTTGTTTTGGAGCGTCGTTCCTGCCAGAGAAGCACAAACAAAAGAAGCACCCACGTTCGTACTTCACATCTCATTTACTTCCTGATCAACACAAACACAGAGGAGCTCCACCGGGACGGTTGGGAGAGTTAGTGTCATTACACAACGATGGAGGGAAGAGTGTTGGAGTTGGTGTTTTACTTCATGCTGTGGGCTAACAGTGGGGACGTCTCTTTATTGATCATCATGTCAGTGTTGGAGCCACAGATGCTGTTAGTTCCCCACGAGCATCAATGAGCATGACAGACCCTCCACAGACAGATCCTCCACAGACAGACCCTCCACAGACAGATCCTCCACAGACAGACCCTCCACAGACAGACCCTCCACAGACAGACCCTCCACAGACAGATCCTCCACAGACAGACCCTCCACAGACAGACCCTCCACAGACAGACCCTCCACAGACAGATCCTCCACAGACAGATCCTCCACAGACAGACCCTCCACAGACAGATTGTCCAAAGACGGATCCTCCACAGACGGGTCCTCCACAGACGGATCCTCCACCGATAGACCCTCCACAGACAGACCCTCCACAGAGAGACCCTCCACAGACAGATCCTCCACAGACGGGTCCTCCACAGGCGGAGCCTCCACAGACAGATCCTCCACAGACAGATCCTCCACAGACAGACCCTCCACAGACAGACCCTCCACAGACAGATCCTCCACAGACAGATCCTCCACAGACGGATCCTCCACAGACGGATCCTCCACAGACAGATTGTCCAAAGACGGATCCTCCACAGACGGATCCTCCACAGACAGATCCTCCACAGA
Organism: Eutrigla gurnardus; assembly: GCF_963514095.1. Taxonomy (NCBI): domain Eukaryota; kingdom Metazoa; phylum Chordata; class Actinopteri; order Perciformes; family Triglidae; genus Eutrigla; species Eutrigla gurnardus. The sequence continues at coordinate 4,638,252 of NC_139928.1, read as the reverse complement.
CGGATCCTCCACAGACAGATCCTCCACAGACGGATCCTCCACAGATGGATCCTCCACAGACAGACCCTCCACAGACGGGTCCTCCTTTTCGGGACCCGTGACACATAATGGAGGCGTTGACACACAGCTGTGCTGCACGTGGTTTCTAATTGACGTGAATGTAAATTGACTGCTACAAAGCACGGATGTCTGGTTTTGTTAACATGCGTTGCCTCGACTCCTCTCTCCTCGTGACCTCCGTTTGCATATTCACCACTATAAAAATACATATTTGATATTTATGACAAGTCCCTCTGTTGCTCTCTGTTTTTACACAGAATGTAAATATAGCTCTCTGCTGGGAATTTGAATATCAATTTGTCAGAGCTGATTAAATAATCCATCTTCCCTCTCCTTTGGTTTCTCCCTGCCTGGTCGTCGACGTGAACCGCTGACATCCTCCTCATGACAAATCTGAGGGGGAGGCAGGATCTGCAGACGTCTGCAGGGGAACGGCCTCTAAACAGATTGTGCCATTGCTGCTGTTTTTATTTTTCTCCTAAGTGTAATTGCATTTTCATGGTAATATTCAGAGTATTCTGCTGATTCATGTCCAAAGGGGGAGGCTTTGTTATCGAGGTGATGCAGATGCATAACAAAGACCTCTGTCGGAATATAGACAGAATACTTTGAGGATAGAAACACTTTTTCAAGGACTTTTTCTTAACCGTGGTTCACCCGTAGCCTCAAGCCAGTTTTGCTTCCACCCCTCCGTCTCTGTAACATCGTGTCTAGACTGAGCAAATGGTCTGGAGTCGAAGACGGATGTGAAAAAGGCCGTCCTGGCCTGAGATGTAAAGGCTTGTCGTAATTTGACGCGTGACCTTTTCCTTCTTGCCTCCACAGACCCACACCTTATTCTCCCTGCTGGGGCTAAGTCACGCTTATGTGACCAGTATCGGCAAACTGGTGGGAGTGGTGGCTCTGAAAGAGGTAAGAAACTTCATTTTTCTTTTTTTCTAAACTCAATCTGTCTGAAGGTCACCTGGAACCAAAAGCAAGCCGTAAATGTGATTAAATTCTCATTGATCGAAGTCCCTAAAAAGAGCCCTCTTCCTTATTTAATACACTCAACTTTTAGAAGTCTTCCCTCGTCTGTCTTTGGAGGAAAAACAAGTCCAATTGTTTTTTCTTTCCTCCTGATTTGAGTCTCATAACCCTTTTTTGAATTATGTATGAGTATATTTCTGTCATAATCAATATCCCCCTTTGTATGATTAACTTAATTTCTTCTGTCTTCACCCGTTATTGTTTTGTCTCCCTTTTCCTTCACCTCATTTTATTTTGTTTTTCTTCCTCCCCTCCATCCCTTCCTCCCATAACTCACTCCGTCACTTTGATTATTATTTTCTCCTATTCCTTTGTCTGATGTCTTTTTCTACTTCCTTTTCTTACACTCCTTCTTCCTCCTTGCCTTTTATCTCCTCCCCCTCCTCCAGCTCCAGAAGGCTATCGAGGGCTCCACGCGCTCCGGCGTCCGGCTCCGCCCTCCGCTCGCCAGCTTCCGTGACATCACCAGCCGCAACTCGGCTCCCAAGCCTCCGCCTTCTGCTCCTTCCTCTCCGACCTCCGCCTCCCCTCCCTCGGCTCCGACTGCTCCCAAACCTCCGCCCCCTTCCTCCCCCCACCACCATCTCCCTTACCACGAGAATGAAACGGAGGTGTGGATCGAGGGCGTGACCATGGAGGTGGAGGAGAGCAGCAGCTGCAGCGCAGGAAGCGGTGCTGTTAGCAGCAGCACCGGGGCCTGCAGCTCGGCTAGCAACCTCACCCTTCCTCCCTCCACCACTCCTCCCCCAGTCCCTTCTTCCTCTCCTCCTCCTCCTCCTCTCGCTTCCTCCTCCACCCCTCGCTCCGCCCTGACACCCTTACAGAGACTCGTTGAGGGGGATGAAGACAGTGATGATGAGCCAATGGTTTAGATTAGAAGAGTGATGGTTATTTTTTTATATAATGGAAAACTTTTTTTAATGGTGTGAGGTTTTTTTTCTTGTTCTTAATGTGTTGCTCCGGTCTCTGGACACCCACTTACCTCTTTTCGTCTTCACTTAGGTGGAGGAGGTTTCACAGCAAATGGTCTGTTTGCTTGAAGCTCCGCCAGAAAAGTCCTCATCTCCCTTTTGTTTCTGAAGAGCGTTTATCTGACCGTTCCCGCCTCTGTCTGCTCATTCAGAGCTTTCACAACCCGGCCTCTCCGACTCTCCTGACTCAGCTCTGTATGTTGATGTTGTTTTGGTACTGCCTCATTTTCTCGTCCTCCCTGTTTTTTCACACACACAGTCTCAAAGATTCAACCAATATGTTTCTTATAGAAGTTGCTGCTGATGTCTGCTGTTTTTCTGCCTCCGCGCTGGCAACAGTCCGTCTGCCCGTCCGTCCCGTTCTCGTGTACGTGATATCTCAGGAACGCCACCGGGGCGGGACAAAAAGCAAAAATCCATATGCTCATTTTGAAAAAACAATAAAGTGAGGACATTTTGGAGGGACATGAATGTAAACTGCAACCTGTTGGCGGAGACACGTGACCGCGAGGAGATAATTCTATGTTTACAGCAAAGAATCTTCCAGGATTCATTTCACGTCGGGACGTCCAAGGAACTGTTATTTTAGGATGTGACAGAATTAATAAGCCCCTCACATCACAAATATTGAGTAACGAATGGTCAGTTATTAATATTTCACATAAATAACATTGAGTGACGAAGATCTGTTCCAGTCGAAAAAACTTGACTGTGTGAATACGTAAGTTAATAGTGGTATAACATGACCGCCCCATCATAAGAGCACTACTCTGACTGATGAAATGAATGTGATCAGTGGTAGAGTTACTGCCCCGTGTACCGAGGCTCCCTGCAGAGGTCCTGGGTTTGAATCCGCCCTGCAGCCCTTTTTTAAATCATGTCACCCCTTTCACTCTCACGCTGTCCTCCTGCAATAAAAGGCCAAAAATATAACTTTAAACAAATGAATGTGTTGCTGAGATGTATTCTGATACTATATTTTAAATGTTGCTGTTTTCATGACAAAAGATGAGGACCCCCCTCAGATTAAAAATTGTTGGGTGACCCACCCCTCATCAAAGAATATTAAGACATAACCCCCCCTATCTTCCTCCGGTGGTCCATTCCATAAATACCCAACGGTCCCTAACAGCATCCAAACCAAAACTCGCTGGAAATTTGATGTCACTGTAAGTGAAATAAACATCTATACATTCTTGTGTTTCTATTATAATATTTAACAGTAATCCAAACCTTCCAAACCACAAGAAAACACGGTGAATCCCTGCACAGTCCTTATGTGTCACCTGATCGTTAAAGTGTTTTGCTTTTTTGCTGCACGAGCTATTGATTTTTTTTTTTTTTTAACTGGCAACAGACCATCTGGATAGCCGCAGACTAATGGAGCTGCTCAGTCCACTGTGGAAGATTGTCCAGAGCCCCAAAACGACCTCCAAATTGTGTGGTGACCTTGTGAAAACAGCCTCAGAGCTCATCATCTCACGGTTAAGTTGATAAATGGTGCAGCTGAAGGCGGCTGACGACAGCCGAACCCCGCTGCATAGATACTGGAGATTCTCCCCCCAACAAGGATTTCACATTCAGTACAAATCATACATGACTTATGAATACATTATAGATCATGCAACAGGAGCTTTTCATTCCAAAATGCAACACGATCGCTCCGAATGTAACATTGAATGAAAAAGTTATTTATTGTCTTAATAAATGACCTCATTAGTAAAACTTTCTCAGCAGCTATAAAGTGTTTATCCTTATTCTAGTTATTAAAACTGAAGGTCAACCATGAAAATAATATCAATATTGGAGTCTATACGATAAAATAACAGCAAGTATCCTCTCATACCTGTGGACTTCTGATTGTTGATTTTTCTACCGCTACGGCTCTGTCAATCAAAACTACGTCGAAAGGTGGAGTTTGGTGACCTTGTGAAGTAGCGTGGGATCATGGGAGTTGTTGTCCTAAAGATTCCTTCAGCGTTCATCATTCATTAGGTTTTAAGCACAGAGGTCTCCTCCTCCACTCCAAAACAGAAAGTGAGCTGGGCGGCTCATAATATTTGACGTCCGACGACTTAAAATCCCTCATCTGATTAAAATGTATAAATAATCAAGATGTAAAAAAAGAATTAAAAAAAGACGACTTGAAAGTGAACTAAAAGACAACCATGACGCTAACATGTACACAAAGATGATGAGACGACATTAAGAGGCGACCAAATGAAACGCACCTTGATTAAAACTGGATTTCTCTGACTTTGACAATCATTTGTTAAATATCATAACATCCAGACATTTCTATACATATTTAAAGTGATGGTCCGGAGTGAAATGGACCTTAGGTAATTTCCACCAAGACATCCAGCCAAACACCCCCTCGGAAGCATGTTTAGCGATGGTCAGCAGTGGTCAAGATAGGGCGATCAGCCGAACGGCTTCGTAACAGCGCTATGGTACTTACAGTATATCTCGTAAATTTCCCCACTAATAATGCATGGAATGTTACCAAACTTCTGCAGTAGTACACATAGGGTCTGTACTCACAAAACGAGGCATTTTAAAGTTTGTAAGTACATCAGGAGTTTATAGCCTATAAAAGAACACTAGCCTGATAGCTTCTACTGCTAAAGCTACGCTAGACGGCTAGTAGACGGCACCGTGTTTACACAGCTTCTTCTTCGTTGGTGTTTAATGGCAGTCGGCGTATACCTGGCTGTTTCCGTGACGCGAGTTTCACGCGAGAGTATGAAAAGGTTTCGCTTAATTTTTTTTTTCATAAATGCTTATATTATCAGGTCGACAAGTGTTGACATGATAATACAAGCATTTATAAAAAATCGCTGAAACTTTTTCATACGCTGGCGTGAAACTCGCGTCACGGAAACAGCCGGGTATACGCTGACTGCCATTAAACACCAACGAAGAAGAAGCTGTGTAAACACGGTGCCGTCTACGCAAACAGCGTAGCTTTAGCAGTAGAAGCTATCAGGCTAGTGTTCTTTTAAATAAACTCCTGATGTACTTACAAACTTTAAAATGCCTCTTTTTGTGAGTACAGACCCTATGTGTACTACTGCAGAAGTTTGGTAACATTCCATGCATTATCAGTGGGGAAATTTACGAGATATACACTATGTACGCTATTACAAAGCCGTTCGGCTGATCGCCTTATCTTGACCAATGCTGACCATCGCTAAAAATGCTTCCGAGGGGGTGTTTGGCTGGAGGTCTTGGTGGAAATTACCTAGGGTCCATTTCACTCCGGACCATCACTTTAATGTCATACCGTACCCTAATGAAAGTCCGGATAATGAGCACTACCCCCCCCACATCTTTAAACTGATTTCCGGCCAATGATGCTACACTGAAGATCTAAAGCTCCTGTGTGACCACCTTAATAGTTGCATCCATGTGTTGTTGAGCGGTTCACCTTCTGAAGTCCTCCTCCACCTCCTCTTACACTCCTGATCTCTTAGATTCAGTTTTCTCAGGTGCTGCCTTTAAAAGTCTTTAAAGCTTCAGAATTAACAAAAGAAATGACTTTTCTTTAAAGTCTGTGTGAATTTAACTGCGTGTGTCCATTTCTTAAGCGGACTCTGTTCAAGTCTAAGTGACGATGTCTTTTATCCGTCTGTGGTTGTGGTTATTGTATTTATTTATTTATCTTTTTAGAAGAGCCAAATGTTATCACAAAGTTGTATATAACTGTGGAAGATTTAGCAAAATAAAGTTTTATTAAGTGAAATGCTTGAATTGTGTGTTTGCCCTTTTATTGATCCAGGTGTTGTAAAGGCCGACCAGGACAGGGAGGGAGGACGGCTCATTGTAACGGCCTCATCTGGAACAAGAAAGGAACTCGGTCATGGTCATGCAGAAATCTATATTTTTGATTTAGAAATAGACTGGTTACCTGTCTGTCTCTACATGTCGGCCCTGTGATAGACTGGTTACCTGTCTGTCTCTACATGTCAGCCCTGTGATAGACTGGTTACCTGTCTGTCTCTACATGTCAGCCCTGTGATAGACTGGTTACCTGTCTGTCTCTACATGTCAGCCCTGTGATAGACTGGTTACCTGTCTGTCTCTACATGTCAGCCCTGTGATAGACTGGTTACCTGTCTGTCTCTACATGTCAGCCGTGTGATAGACTGGTTACCTGTCTGTCTCTACATGTCAGCCCTGTGATAGACTGGTTACCTGTCTGTCTGTCAGCCCTGTGATAGACTGGTTACCTGTCTGTCTCTACATGTCAGCCCTGTGATATTCTAGTTACCTGTCTGTCTCTACATGTCAGCCCTGTGATAGACTGGTTACCTGTCTGTCTCTACATGTCTCCCTGTGATAGACTGGTTACCTGTCTGTCTCTACATATCAGCCCTGTGATAGTCTAGTTACCTGTCTGTCTCTACATGTCTCCCTGTGATAGACTGGTTACCTGTCTGTCTCTACATGTCTCCCTGTGATAGACTGGTTACCTGTCTGTCTCTTCATGTCAGCCCTGTGATAGACTGGTTACCTGTCTGTCTACATGTCAGCCCTGTGATAAACTGGTTACCTGTCTGTCTACATGTCAGCCCTGTGATAAACTGGTTACCTGTCTGTCTCTACATGTCAGCCCTGTGATAGACTGGTTACCTGTCTGTCTCTACGTGTCGGCCCTGTGATAGACTGGTGACCTGTCTGTCTCTACATGTCAGCCCTGTGATAGACTGGTTACCTGTCTGTCTACATGTCAGCCCTGTGATAAACTGGTTACCTGTCTGTCTACATGTCAGCCCTGTGATAAACTGGTTACCTGTATGTCTCTACATGTCAGCCCTGTGATAGACTGGTTACCTGTCTGTCTCTACATGTCAGCCCTGTGATAGACTGGTTACCTGTCTGTCTGTCTGTCAGCCCTGTGATAGACTGGTTACCTGTCTGTCTCTACATGTCAGCCCTGTGATAGAGGGTTGATGATGGATTGATTGGCTGTTGTTAAAGGGATGGTTCTGTATGTTTTGCAGTGGGGTTGTGTGAGGTACTTTATTTATTTACTTATACTTATTTGTGTATTCCCTACAGTGGGTGGCGGTGGCACATTCCCAGTTTAAAGAAACAACAAAGCAATGTGTTGCTGTGTCTGAGGCAGCAGCGAAACGCATATTCCACACCTAAAAACAGAAATATCAGTTCACATGTACTCTATATTAAGAATATTTTCAGTGCTTTACCATGCTGTCGGACGTCCCTTTTCTGAACTGGTCCAGATAACATCCTGATTAACACAATCTGATTTTAACCAGCCAGGTCCTCAAAACACGGGTTTTATTGACAATTTTAATCTGAGGGGCAGATTTCACCAAAACAAGCTGTGCTCAGGAATGCTAACCGCTCACAGAACGCAGGCAGCGGTGCCTCCGACACCGGGATGCTCTTCCTGTCAATTTTCCATCCTAACCTAAAAAGCAGCTGACCCACTTATTTAAAACTGTCACATTGTGTGTGTGTTTTGTCGCATGTTTAACGCAAACAAATGAACCGATCAAGCCAGCCGTAGACCAGCACCATTAAAATAACTGTTTTTGTCAGAAAAAAACATTTTCCAGTCCACAGAAGTACGTTGATCTGCTCCAGTGCTGCTTTCATGTTCTGTTTATCCAAACTGGAGGAGAGCCATCTGCCATCCACTGCAGGTTTTACACCGACTATGGATCCTCAAACAACCTCCACTTAAACAAATCTCCTATACTTTGTAAAATGAGATGTAATTTCTTCCAGGGAGGGATTTAAAATGATGATCATCTCATACTTTTCTATTACCTGTTTGACATGGACTCTGCAGAAGCAAAATGTTTCCCCTAGCAGTCAAAAAGCCCTTGTTTCCGAGCGTCTGGTGTCACTTTTGTTTTTCCCAATCTTCAGATGTGATCTGATTGCGCTTCGTGCGCCCGAACTCTGAATGATTTACAGCCCGACATCTCTGAGCAACAAGAGGACAAACAGAGGACAGATGATTATCGCAGCGGTCAGGCCAGGTGCATCGTGGGTCTCGATCACTGGAGCGTAAGAGTGAATTGACCTTCCCAGCAGCTGTAGGTAGAGTCCTTTTAGAAGAGATTATGTTAAAACAATGTCACAGTCACGCTTGGTTGCTTTTTTTGTTTTTGTTTCTGTAGACAAAAATACACCATGCTGTGGCTTTCAGGGTTGTTTTTTTGCAGCCACACACAACCCCTTTAATCATCCATATGATGATCAGTCACGAAAGCATGTTGCTTTCAAGGAGCATTTCTCTATTTATGGCATTTTGATGTTTTTGAAATGGCATCAACAAAAAAAACACACCACTAGCCAAAGACAAACGTGCGGCGAAATCCTCCGAAAGGATAATAGCGCAGGAACGGTAATAAACGAGGCTGTTCTGCTGATAAGAGCAGTTCAAGTGTTTTTAGTGGAATTGATGACTACAAGAGAGCTACCGCAGCCTTGAGAAGAAAACCCTCTGACCTTCAACAATGTCTGGAACAATGGCCACTGAAATATATACTTCAGGGTGTTTCAGTCCAGTACATTTACATTTCTTTGTCTGTGTTTTTACTGTATATGTGTGGATGTCAGAGAGCATTGAAGAACATTCTGCATGTTTTCTTATTCTTTTTCAGGATCGTTTCATCTTTTTGGACTGTCAGTATTCAATAGATTAAATAGGATGAATGTGGAGTTAAAGGCCCAATGAGTAGGATTTATTCTAAATCAGGGCTCCCACGTGTCCTGGCAAACCTGGAAAACGGCTGACCAATTTTCCAGTGATTAACAACGCATGAAAAATGAGAGCAAAAGTCAAATGTACAGGGACATTATTTTATCAATCTGTGGTCCTGAGGGTGAGATTGAGAATTAACTGCAGGCCATCTAGTAGAGCTCCCCAAAACGTCGCCATCTGAAAGGTTCAGGATCATATCAATGTTCAAATGGAAGCTCGTGGACAGTATTTTGAACAGGCTGCTCTCGTTTCAAACTGTTGAATAAATTGCTTGCAGCTTGTTTCGCTTACGTCCGCTGGTACGTTTACGTTATTCTATGATCAATTTGTCGTAAATGCTCAGGACGTAAGAAATGATTCATCGATGTTAAGTCAGTCGTTTAGATCAGACTTCCACAGAGAGGAACATACTTGTGTACGTTGCCATCCCTATCAGTCAAACCAGCTTGATCCTCGCTGAAAAACATCCTTTAAAAAGTCCTGGGAAACAATCTCTGGAAAAGATCGGAACCCCGAGAAAACAATGTTAATACTTGTACAGAAATCAACCCTGTTAATCATCACTTGCGATGTGCTACGAATGTGTGGAGTAGCGAGCAGGTGCCAGACAGCGAGGAAGCATCCAAGAGGAAGGAAGCGAGGGATCAACGCCAAGCAGACAAGGTTCGTTTCCAAAACCAGAGTGACTCTGGAGTTGGCTTTCGCTGGCTGGCCGGCAGCGTAACCTTTTGTTGAGCCGGGGAGGAGGTGGCTCACTTTGGATGTTTATGACTGCAGCGGTCAGACCATTGTGCCTTTTAAATCTGGGCATTCAGTACGCAGGGAAATGTGCCAAGAGGTAAAGCATGTTGGTTGTGTTTGCTCTCATAGTTCTATCTCTATGAGGGGCCAATAGGGGACCGAAGTTTGAGGGCATTTTTATCTGGCCCTTCACTTCTGAAGGGTTAAAGCTGCTGTTAGGGGTTGATTAGGTACAACATATTCAGCAATACATGACTGTAGTGATCGCAAAAGTGCAACACATGGTGGAGCAGAACAGCACCAAGAGTCTGTTTTCCAGAATATATATATTTACACACAAAGCTACATTCATACATACTATACATACAGTCTTACATTCATACAAATACATATCATTTTATTGGATTTTTTTTCTTCTTTTATTATAAAAAGCAATTTGATATATTATTACTTTGTATACTGTGTTATACTGTTAGGGCTAGGTCACTGTTTAAAAAGCATGCACTTTCTTTTGGTTGTGTTCGGATCTTGTGTTTGCAAATAACTGTGAGTGTTTGCCACGGGGGAAGTCGTGAGTACCGGACGGGTTTTTATCTGAACGAGGACTCAGACGAAGCAAAGTCAGTACTGAGTGACTCCAGCGGCGCTTGGTGACCAGGTGAAGGTTCTGGTCCTGCAGCATTTTTCAGATGTGACGTACAACTTCACCTGAACCAAACCCCTTAGAATTATTTGCAAATACTGTTTGACCTTGTTGTGTCCATGTTTGTTGTATTGCACTGATACAGATTTTTTTTTTCATCTAGGCCCTTCCTCTTCTTGTCCTACCTTTTTCTTCTTCTTGTTTCCCTCCCCCTTTGAGGATTCCACATTTCCCACGGTAACCTCAGGGGGCTTCTTGGCATTTAGTTTGTGTACATTACATCCCACGTTTTTTGTCTGAAAAAGTCTTGTATTTCCTTTGACTCAAAGTGGATAAATAGTTGGGTGGCGGTTGGGGTTTGGATAGAATAGCTTCAGTTGATTATCGACGTATTTATTTCCTGTTTTTGTCAGTTCTTTCCTGGCGCGATGATTCAGTTGGTCGCAGCAGTAACAAAGGAGCCATTCTCCGCCTCCTCGTCCTATTCTAGTGATTGGACGACACAGGGCGTGACTTCAAACGGTTTTCTCCCCGGGACCGATTCGGCAATCTGTGCTGGCAGTCCTGGGCTTGAGCCCCTGGTCGACGGGACCTCCTCCCTCAGCGGGGACGGGGTCAAAGAGCACAGCTCCGGCTCCAAGGTAAAAGTTACCTCTTCTATCTGTAAAGACGGGACACGGAGCATTTCAAAGACAGTGACTTATCTAAATGTAATCTCATCAGGTTTAGGACTCTGGGTTTGGGACTGTTCCAGTTGAAAGAACTCACTTTTGTCAGATCCTCCTCTCCCTCTTCATGCTGCTCGGTGATGCCTCCGGACTCGGGCTCTGGCTCCTCTCCAACTGTCTCCACCACTCCTCCAACCATGTCGCCAATCTGCCCGGCGCTATCCACCTGCAAACCAGTTAAGTTTACCGTTTTATTTGCTTGTTTGTTTCCGTTGCACCTCCTTTTAAACTGGAAGAGGATTCAACAGGTTACTGGCATTTTAACGTCACACAGCCTGACATCAACCCTTCAATGTTAGTCCCTGGTACCAGTCACAGGAAGGAAGAAAGAAATAGAGAAAGGAAGGAAGTTGGAAAAGCAGAATATGAGCTCCCATCTCCTGACCCCGGGTTATGACTAGAAAGGATCAGTCTTGTGTAAATCTTGTGTCAGCGAGAGGTTTGATTTGTGTGTTTATGTTCAGCAGGCAGCCTTGCAGTCACTGAGTAATCCTGCATCTCTACAGTTGTAGGGACGTTGCATTTGCAGTTCTGTGTGACATGTTCACACATGAACACAGTGTGTCTCTTACTTGAGATTAGTTTCTAGTCATGATAAGAGTCCTGAATCAAGTTTAAGGTTAATATTATTTTTTATTATCTTAAAGTTAGGAACTCATTTGTTTTGATTTCAACTGACCCTGTGGACAACATCGGTAGTGTGTCCGAGCACCAGAGTCCTTTAAGAAAACCTCTCATTCTACAGTAGTCTGTCTGACGCAGTCATGGTCCTGGTTCTCCCGAGCCTCCCTTCCCTTCAGAGCAGTGAGGCACAGCTCTGCTCCTGGCCAGAGTGTCTGCCTCGTTGGAGGCCCTGCTGGAGGCCCCATTGGAGGCCCTCCTGGAGGCCCTGCTGGAGGCCCAGTTGGAGGTCCCATTGGAGGCCCTGCTGGAGGCCCCACTGGAGGTCCCATTGGAGGCCCTGCTGGATGCCCCGCTGGATGTTCCGTTGGAGGCCCTGCTGGAGGCCCCGTTGGAGGCCCTGCTGGAGGCCCCGTTGGAGGCCCGCCTGGAGGCCCTGCTGGAGGCCCCGTTGGAGGCCCTGCTGGAGGCCCTGCTGGAGGCCCGCCTGGAGGCCCCGTTGGAGGCCCCGTGGGAGGCCCTGCTGGAGGCCTGCCTGGAGGCCCCGTTGGAGGCCCTGCTGGAGGCCCCGTTGGAGGCCCTGCTTGATGCCCCAATGGAGGCCCAGCTGGAGAAGTAGAATCTCAGCTGGAGTTTCTAGTTAACTCTCTGATTTCACCAGAATCCGACCTGGTGGCACCGATGAAAAGCATTAAGAGTAATTATTTGTATATAGAATATATAGCCAATCTTTTTTTTTCTCCCCGAGTCGCTCGGATAACAACGATGTGGCGTCATCTTTACACAAGAGAGATTCCTTCTAGCCATAGCCTGACCCTAGCTTAATTTGCCTATGCAGGAAATCAGAGAGACAAGACAGATACTTCGGTAGGTACAACACAAACAGATGCTGAATCCAAATGCCTGGAGTTGTAAACTTGCGGACTTGCAGCATGCTTCTCTGAAGACCAGGCGCATTTAAGGATGTCCTTTGTCAAAATTCCCGCTAAAGACTGTCATGCAGACTTTTTGGCAGTGCTCCATGCAGACATTCCGCCTGTCTCCTACCTTGCCGACTTCCCTGGCAGTTTGTCCCATCATTCACTGCACTACAGGTGTGTGTGCTAAATATGCCTGCTGATATAAACAAATCCGGATCCAGAAAACAAAAAACAAAATTAGCCAAGGAGTTTCAGACATGATGGAGACTGACTAAAAGGGCTGTTCCTGTGCAGAATGTTAACATCAACTTGAGAATACACTATGATTAGAACGCTGTTTTCACCTTTTTGAACACACGTGCCTGAGAAATGACATCAAAGAAGATAAATCTGGGCTTCCTACAATAACAAGAGAGTATTAAATGCACACAAATATAGCATGCTGTCATTGTTAAGATGATTGTTCTCTTGCTTATTCTGTAACAATGACTCAAAGGAGATGCTTCTCCTGTTTGCCTACGACTGTATACACAGCCACACACCCCTGTGCCCTTGCGGACTCCGTCAGAATATATTAAACCACCATCTAGTCCGCAAAGTCTGTAATCCGACCATTTGGATTCAGCAGGGGAGTGCCTACGTGGTGTGCCTCGACCTGCGCAGCTCCCCACAGGTCAGCTAGCCGAGGGTGGGTGGGTGGGCCGAGACTGTGGATGGTGCTGTTGGGAGTGGCTTGGAGGGAATGGGAGGCACTATGTAGCCTGTGCTCCATAGACTGTAGTCAGAGATAGGACAGGAAGGAAAGAGAATTAATGAGAATTTACTGAAAAATAAGCTCAATATAGTTTCAAAGGGTTGAAACCAACCAATGTCTCAACAGTGATTTTTAAACTTTTGTTTGTCTTTCAGGATAAAAATATCGCCTACCACTAAATATTTCAAATGAAATGAAAGCCCAGCGGCGACATTTTTCAGCTTTTTCAATGGACAACAATGCTCACAACCTATTTCTGCTAGGAATGTTTAAAAGTCTTGATGCGCCAAAATAAATGACAACGTATTTATATTCTTGTGTAGATGGACGCGTTGTCAGTGTTTTCCTCTCCCTTCTAGTCACTAATAATGGTCTGTATCTACGGCTAATAGCCCTTTAAATGATGAGTTGGGGAGGCTGCTGCAGGGAACGGTGGGGGAATGTCTCAGGCTCTCATGCTCAGAAAATTGAGCGACTGATTGAAAAGCTTTATTATAAAATGTAATGTAATATATTCAATAGTCTCCTTCAGAAGGGAACCCATCATAACACTCACAGGAAAGCTAACAAGCTCATTTCTATTGTGGTCTCGGATCAGTACACCTTTTCTAAGACACAGTCCCTGACCTTTCCCAAGTTATTATTTCATAAACCTCAGTCACTTAATGAGCTCTGAGATGTACCGATGCTGAAGCGGCTTGCGAAGCCGGAAAAAGTCCTCGGGTGCCACAGTTCATCATGACTCACTACATTTGCAGAAAAACCTTCCAGCAGCTTGAGAGCTGGAAGTCAGCAGCTGATACGCACCAATAAAAGCCGCACAGGATCCAGCTAGTTTCCAGGAAATGATGCCTGCCAATTAAACGTGGTGGTGTTCAACCTTTTGATTGAATTGTTTCAACCAGTCTGATCAATAAAGAAGCATGTTTAATGCTGTATACACACCTTGTGCGTATACAGCATGTTAGAGAGTCCCAGTAACCCGCTGGTCTAGAATGACTTTATATACTGAATAACAAAGGAGCATTGTGAAAGGTTGCAGATTCCAACCCAATGAATACCTCTCCGCTCACCAAGGCTGGACTGGCGTTTTCGTTTCTGCGGTGACTGGGAGGGACGACAGGCGCTCGGCTATCTACTGCTAATGTCTACAGGGTGATTTGAGGTGAGTAACTCCATGCAAAACACACATATTTATGTCGTTTTGCCACACTATTTGAGCTAAACGAGCGCCGTGGTGTCTCGTATGGACCCAACATGTGTTGCATAGGTCTTGGAATTGTTTTCAGAGGCCCAGGAAAGCAGATAAAAGTTGCCCCAATGGGTTAGCATTGGAGCGAGTCTGGAAGGCTGCCAGGCAGGTACAGATCTCGGGCTAGGCAACGTCAATTTTTGTCGGGTTTTTTGCTTCTAATAAGTCGGGATGACCCTGGGGACAACGGAAATGGGGTCAAAAATGACCGGATTTCTCCTTTAAGTCCACTGTTATACAATATTTTTTTCCTCTTGAGCACCACTTGCTGTAGTGCTGTTGTTTTTTGTTGTTGATCAAAATATTCTGCAGGGGCATTCAAATAAATAAATCGTTGATATTGGACTTATTTTCTTTCAAGTGTACATTTTTTATCTGTCCCTCAACACAGGCTATGACTACTACTAGCCTACTACTATCTGCTACTACAACCAACTACCACTGGTAGTACTAATCATTACAATCATAATACTTCAAATAATAGCAGCAACAATAATAACATTTGCACATAAAACAATGTTTAGTGGTCCAATAAAAAAAACAGACAATTTGGCCCTCGACTTGGCAACCTGGACATAATTTGGCCCTCAGTGAAAACTAATTGGGGAACCCCGGAAGGCTCACCACTGTGTTTTAGTCATTTTTGTCTTGAATGCTTAAACTCCTCAACCCCATTTAGTATGTCAACATTTTGTATTAGTATCAGCAGTTTGTAAGAAATTGATCAGTAATTAATGTCATATTTTGGTTCCCAAATGTATGCATTAAAATGAAATCTATTAAAACATTTCTCACGGGGGGGCATGCCCCCGGACCCCCTTACAAGATCGCAAAGCCCCCCCACGATAGAATCCTGTGCAGTGACGGCGCGAGACCCTCCTGTCAAAGGTTGATGCATAGCGGCTAGTTAGCGTTTGTGTCAACAGAGAGAAATGGACCGATTTGTGATAGCCAAAAAGCGAATAAGAGTGGACGATTGTGGTGGTGATTTACGGACGCAGGACAGAGTGATGACGGACTTGGAGGATGAGGATGAAAGCGAGGATGACGAAGGGGCGGTAGTAGATGAGGAGAACAGAGAAAGGAGGAGGAGTTTAGAGGACAAGAAGGGAGACAGGAGTGGAGAGTGAAGGAGAGGAGAACAGAAGGAGAGAGAAAACATATTTAGTGAGTTAAGAGACAGTTGTAAGAGTATACTGTATACACCTATACACTGTGCTACAATTCTCAGTTACACTCTTGTAAATCCACAGATGTTCTCTGTGGTGGATTTGTATTGTTTTTTGTGCTTGTTGTTTGGCACTTCATTTCATTAAAAGTAGTTAAATATGCTTGTGTTTGGTTTATGATAAACGTTTAGTAACATGCATTCGACAATATGTAGTGTATCAGCACGGCCACGGGAACAGTACATCTATATCTATTATAGTATTATTTGTTGGTGTCAGAATTCACTAGCACCTCCTATAAACAATCAGACCCCCTCATTGCCCCCCCAATAATAATTTTCTGGTGCCGCCGCTGATCCTGTGGGAAACATTGCTATTGGTACACAAAACTGGTAGATCGGCCCCTTAGTCATGATTGATTCTGGGCTGGACCAATTACAGCCGAGGGACAGTGCCCGACAGTGTACAAGCATTGTCACAAAAAAGTTTGTTTTCATTCATAGGCTTCATTGTCTTTTCATCGATACCTGGTGGGCCGGTCTCGGCTGAAAATGCCCGGGACGATTTTTGGTCCCAGTCCAGCCCCGCCGCTCACCCCTCCCTTTCCAAGCGTATCAGAGAAGTATGGTAGCATTCAGGTACAGTAAAAAAAAAACGTGAAAAGCTCTTTCCTTTCGAGAACTAGCATTTGGTTTGTTCGTTCTGGTCCATTGTAGAAACCTGCCTGGAAAAATGGTCCGACCCAGCTTACTAGCCAGCTGTGCACTAGTTAGTTAGCTACCTCGCTAATTCCTCCATGCTAAAATGCTACAATCATTACAGAACATGACCTGAACAAAGGCGTCACTCATCCAGTCTAAAGCAATACACTTTCCTAGGCGGCGACGATGAAGCTTTATATTTAACCCTCTTAGCTCTCTACGCTTCGTAACATTACTACTCCATTGCTCTTTTTAGTTATTAGCCTGCTAATCTCAACGCCACTCTGACCATCCTGCTACACTGATTGGATGGGAATGTCAATTTTATTTTTTTTTTATTTTATCGATTATACGTGAATGAAAACACAGGTGGCCATATATATATATATTAATAATGCATTAGTTGCATCATCAGTCAGTCAATTTTCTGAGCATGAGACACTTCCCTCTCTGACTCATCATTTAAAGGCGTATTAGATGTATATACGGACCATCATCAGTGACTAGAAGGTAGTCTCTGACAAAGATTCTACTTAAGTACTTGGCCTCCCCAGCTGATGATGTGTTGTGACGCAGTAGCATTGATGTCCATTACTGAAGAAGATGAGAAAGCACAGCGGTGTGTTCGGCTAAATGTTAACATGAAGTTTATTATGTCCACCTAGCATGTTAACACGCCGTTTGTGAAAAGTCACATTTCAACAATTCATTGGAGGAAGGTATCCAGTGTACCAGATTGAATGGGCATTTAACTAAATGCCACTACTGTCATTCTCATGGTGATGAAAAGTCAAGTTCATCATCTGGCTCTCAGATGACGAGAAGAAAATGTGACGATATTTCATTGGATAATCCAAACCACGGATGTCGGCCCATATAATATTTGCTGTGATTCTTAAATCTGGACTGACGGACTGATGGACATAAAAACAATAAAACATAAGTTGCGTGGCGTTTATTTTACGATGCGTTCGCTGACATCAATGAGTTGAGAGTCCATACTGGAACATTCTATGGATAGAGTCCAGTAGCAGAACTGCTAACCTCCAAGTAAACGTTAAGTTCTCACTGTAGGTATGTTTGCTCAAGTTAAATTCCCAGCTGTTGTTGCTGGTGGACCTAACGAGGAACTAGCAACATGCTGCATCAGTCTTCGTGCTACAGACCTGTTGTTGCTGTTGGTACTGCAGAAGCTGGTGCTGCTGGTACTGGTGGAGCTGTTGGAGCTGTTGGAGCTGGCTCTGCTGCTGCAGGGCGAGATGAGCGTGGTGCTGCTGAAGGTAGCCGCCTACCGTCCCCTCGAAGCCCTCGCCGGGGGTTCCCGCTGCTCCGCTGCCGCCACCTGGAACAGCCGTGAAATCACTTAGACTCAGTGTCGTGTTTAGAGGCAGAGACGTCGGGTTTCATCCTCACCGGACGCCATGATGTAGGAGCCTGCAGCAGGCGAGGCCACGCCCGAGGGCTGGCTGGTGATTGGGTCCCAGGCGTCAGAGGACGACAGGCAGTAGAGGCCTTGTGAGACGTAGGTGTGAGGCCAGACGTCCGCCGAGGAGTGGTGGAGCACCTGGTCTGTACGAGGGAAACACAGACAGGTGGAATGAGTGAGACAAATGAGGACAGGTTAACAGCAATAGGAAACAAAGAACAACAAAATAGCCGGAACAGATGGATGAATATTTCACTGTAGAGGGGTGGAAGCAGGACTGCACTGGGACATATGTCAAAGCTACAACAAACACTATCACAGAATACCACAAAATCGATTTTTATGAAACCCCTTGCTCACTTTCAGATTCAATTTAAATACTTTTCAGTCATTTTATTCCTGTTCGGTCGGCTTTCAAGGATTCAAAATTGGCGTTTATTTATTTTATTTCAGACAACAAACATACTTGCAGGCTTCAGCCTTGACACAAATGAAAACATTTGAGTATATAATTTTACTTTTAGAAAATGATGGACGTATTCCAGGATGTAAAATATACTATAACAGAGCGAAATAGAAACTTGCATGAGCAGGTTTGAGAGAAAAGCATAAGACACTATAAAGAAGAAACTGACCCAGGAGCTAAGATGCTCTTATGAGGAATACACAGGGATGACCCTGCCCTTGTTCAAAAGCAACAGTAAACAGTAAAAACTTTAATGGGAGTGTGATTAGCCAATCAGCAAGCAGCGTTCTTATCATAGAGGACGCTCAAGCAGTCTGAGAACTCTGACTGTGGAGGGGAAACATCCCCTCAGTCCAAATGCTGCTGTTTTAATCGCCTGTCTGTGTGTGTGTGTGTGTGTGTGTGTGGTTGCTGTACATGTGTTGCATGCTAGATAAAGCACAGAGCCCTTATGGTGTTGTTAATGAGGGCGGGGCTATACCTTGTGCTGACCTACAGGGTCACTCAGGGTTTGGACAGCGCTCCACTTCAAAAAGAAACTGTTTACGGTGTCCAGTTTCAGATTAATTTTGTCTTATTTTTTAACGTGAACAACCAGAGGAAAAGAAACCAAATAATTGCTTGTTTTGTTTAGATCTTTATGAAAGTTACATGGCCGTTCTTGTGAGGTCAGACAGAGTTTCCTAATCTCGAGCAAATTGCTCTCTTCCCTTCCTTTCGCTCTGTTTTTTTTCATCCTATGTGCAACTAAGCTGAACAGACATCGCACCACCTCAGGCTCCAAACCACAAATCAGGATATGACTTTGTTTCCCCAAAACTGTTTTTGTTTTACTCAACCAAGTGTAAATTGAAATCCTCACAAACTCACGTTTAGATTTCGGGTGAATTCCGTTACTCCGGCGCTCACGACTCTCCCTCAGAATGTGTCGTGATGTTTCACAAATGACAGGCTGTCATCTGAATTTGTCGTTTGGAAGTTTTTTTTGACTAAGTGCCCGGTAGCAGTGAAAGGCAGCAATGTGCAGCTGTGCGCCCGCCCTCCAAAAGTCCTTTACAGCTGGTCGGCAGAATGACTGTTTTGAGAATGACTGTTTTGAGTCTCCAATGGTGCTCTAATTTTCCCCAAACTGTGCCTCGCTGCACAATACGAATGCTAATGGTTTACTGTGTGGTCCAAAGACATGAAGTCTACAGCGAGAATGCAATATCTGTAATTATGCTGCAGCTGTGTTAATGATTTTTGGTGTATGGGCTTCAATGTGTTAAAATTCACTTTGTGTACATAATGCAGCTACATAAATAACTCAATTCCCCTCCTGAATGTTTAACCTCTCACTGTAGGTTTGCAATACCAGATCCTTGCAGTGATTCCACACTACTGTAGGTGCCATCAACTCTTTAACCCGCAGTACCTCTGCTGGTGATGCTCTCCTGGTTGACCTCACTGAGGTGAGCGACGCTGCCCTGGTTGGAGCCGGCTCCCATGCTCTCCCCGTCCATGGAGGTCCAGCCGAACAGGGTCGCCTCGGAGATCGCAAACTGCTGCATGATGCCTGAAGGGGGTAAGAGAGTGATAACAGCTGAAAGACATTCAGAGATACAGTACATAAGACAAATCCCAGCTTTGCTAACACATACAGGGAATCTGTAAATGTTGCAGACAAATATGTGTATAAATGACAAATCACAAATGATTAATTTAACTTTGGTAGATGCCAGGTAGGCCGGAACCAATTAGACAATGTTCACATATAACGGGGTTTCCAGAAGCATACAGAGCTGCCATGTTGTTCCAATGACTGGGTTGCATTTTGGGACACCCTCAAATGTATTTTTGTTTTTTTATTATTTGAAATCTCAACGATGCTTTAAACGATCGGATAAACATGATCGGGACTAGTTCTCTGCTGGTGTTATGTGTTGTATCTCTTCACCTGCAGCGAAGCGGGCCTCCTTCTCGCCATCGCTGAGGTCGCTGTAAGCGTCGTTCTCCATCCTCCTCTCCTTTTCCCTCTGCAGGTTGTTGTGTACCGTGCCCCCCATCGGCCCCGCGGTTGGTTTGCCCCAGCTCTGCCACTCGATCATGTGGGCGACGCGACCCTGGGCCATGGCAGTGGGCTTGGTCACTTTGTCCTTCATGGAGCGAGACACACCTACAACAGGTATCACACACCAGACACACACACACACACACACACACACACACACACACACACACACACACACACACAAAGAGTGTCAGAAGAACTTCTGGACTCTGTGGTTGACACCCTCGGGGGAGGGGGGGGGGGGGGGGAGTAGAATGGTGATGAGAAACTGTGTAATGTTGTAAGGGAAACTGTTTAATACATGAAACTATCCTCAATAATGCATCTGCTGGAATGGATGTGTTCGCAGAGTGACTGGGTATGAGGGCATGGCAACGACCTTGCAGCTACTTTGCATTCATAGTATATTTTTAAAAACACTCTATAAAGATTGTCAAAATTCATTTGCACTTTGAGTTCCATTCGTTTTCCTCCCTGGTAGGTTCGTTGAGCACTGAGTTTGACAATTTTTTTAAGCAAGACTAAACACATTCACATCTGCTCAGTACATCCTCTGAAAAAAGCTGGAGAGGTGGGGGTTAAATGCCTAAATGCCTCAGAAACGAACCTGCCTCTAACCTTTAAGCCACTGCAGCTTTCAAACTTCCATCACATCCTTTCAAATGAGTCACTTTTCAGATTTTAGTTGCATCATCAAAATGAGTCCGACAGTCTCATAGTCCGCCGTTTTAAATGATGATGATGCATGTGACTGATAGTGATGAGAAGAGAATGATCACACAGGGGTGAACTCAGTAAGTTCAAGAGGCAAAGAGCCACTTGTTGCTGTATGATATTTCATCTTAAAAATAAAAGCAGTTTATCAGGATCAATCAAAACTAAGTAGACTACAGAAGGTGAGCCCACTCTTCAGTTCCTCTTGAGTGTTGGAACTCAACAAATTTAACATAAAAATGAATAATTACGAGGATCGTCTGTCGACTACTTGGCATTCAAATAAAGATGACTCTTTGAGTTCAACATATCAAACAATCTGGGATTTGATGAAATAAAAGTGTAAAATATGTAGATAACGATATGACTGAAGATTCCATCACCCTAATCTTGAATAATCACATAAATTAACTGCTGAATCTGCCACGTAACCATGTCCATGCAGAACAGGTCAGAGGTCAGCTGACATCCGCTAACCAACGTGACAAATTGGACAGGGATGCCTGTGTGCTCGTTGGAGTTTGTTCATTTGAACTCGCAGTTCAAATGAACGAACAAGTGTGACGACGGAGACACCAAAAAAAAATCCACATTAATAATTAATTAATACTCATCTCTGGGTAAACAGAATAAATGAGATCCATTAGACTTTCTGTAATTAAAAAACGTGTTACACAGACTGAGGGAGCAGAGGAAAGTAATCCTTGGGTGTAAACAGAACATTGAGAAGGCTCTGCTGGCAAATCTCTGCCCAATTAAGATGCAAATACAGGATTCAAGCTGGGGACGAATACTCCGAGTCAAATGCTTGCAGAGAAGTGGATCGATTAAAAACATTTAATACAGAAAGTCAAACAGACATGAATAAACGGAACTTTAGTAGTCGCTCCCCCTGGTCCAAGGGGCAAGTTGCAGGCGTAGTGAGTTATAAATAGAAACCGTTTTACCCCCTGGGACAAAGAGAGCCAATCTCATTTGAAAATCAAACACTCCCTGCAGAGTGTAATTGCAGATGGAAATAGGAACGGAAAGATTGGTGGATGAAGGGTTGGTGTTGGGGGTCTTGTCTATTCAAAAGCCAGAAAAATATTGTTAAATTAAATGGACATAGTCATTTAAAACACTTGTCTTGTTTTGACACAGAGGTGCTAGACGTAGACACCACAAAGCACAGAGCACTACAGTTTGAAGCACAAAGCACACAAGAGGCAGCGGCCACTTGGAGTCACGACACTGCACAAAAGAGTCACAGATATACCGGCCCACACCAGCACCAGCACCGCCACGTGACAAATACACTACATTTCCCAACACACCTGTGGAGATGCCTCAGTCAGTAATTAAAGTAAGTAATCTCACTTACTTTAGTTTCTTTGAAATCAAAGATCTGATTGGATTTCCATCAATGACTCTGCGAAATGTGTCTGTCATTGACGTCTGCTGTTGATAGCAATGGAAGAGAAAGGAAAGTAGGGAGTGATATAGGAAGGGGGCACCCACAGGGGTGGCCATGTTGGTTCCAAGCTCCTCCTCCTTCCTCCTGCTCTCGGGGTGAAGTTGTCTGTTGAGGCAACGTTTGATTTACAAAATCTGCCGTTGATGGCAAAGGTGAAAAGATCATTCCTGCTTTTGCCAAGTGTGTCAGAGGATTCGCTGGCCTGTGAGGAGTTTATGTTGTGTAATAGGTTGAGTTGAGCTTAAGTGGAGCCTTTGGTAGCTGATAGCTTATGTTGACTGTTTAGAGTTTGGCCAGCGAACGAACACCTCTCTCAAACTCTTGACGAGTGCGTGAAACTGTCCTGATATACGACGAGCAACGACAGCTGCGTCTGAAACGGAACTAGTTTGACATCTATACGGGCATGGATGGTAAATGAACCCTGATAATATTAACGGTTTTTACATTCTTTATCAGGCGGCTCAGTTGGTGTTCACCAGACATCCAAAAACTGTTGTGGGCGTCTCGGTTTCCAGCCTGTTCTGTTATAAGAAACTGCATTGTCAGTTAGGTTTCGAGGGAACGATATTACGATATTATGTTTTTGGGGGGGTTGCCACAAATACACATGCACATAGGGAAGGTCGCTGTTGGTGTCCTGTGTCACGTACATAACATACTGAACTTAAGAAGTTAGATAACTAACTTATTTGAACACAAACCATGGTAATTTACTCAACCTAACCAAGTCATTTTGTTTAAATCCACAACACTATCTACATTTTTAAGACCGCAGCAGTAATCTGCTGAAATGTAACTGAAAATGTTTTGTTGTTGGGAATGTCATTTTTAAGGAGACAGGGTTGTGCTTTGCTGCTCACTATTAACCATTAACTAGGGACGGTTTCAGTCACTGATCAGTGAGTTTAAAGGTGTATAAGGGGGCAAAACTCTTCACAACGCAGATCACTTAATACTGCGAGGAAGGAATTTACCACAAAGAGAGGTAACCAGTCAAACTATATTACTGTTTTACTTTGAAATGCCATTCTGCCATGTGGGATGAAAGGTTTGATTGTTTACAGCCACACAGGCCTTAATATAGCTAAGCTAATGCTAAATGAGACTTTCACTCATAATCAGTACTAATTAGTTGAAGTTGGTTTGCATGCCCATTTACTCTGTATGCTAAAGTTGCAAAAAATGCTGATTCTGTTTGGCGACCGCCATCGAACCGAACCGCACGTTGATCATTTGGCGGCTGCACCACTGTGTGTGTGTCGCATGAAGAGAAACCAAAGAAAATGATCTTTTCCACAACATGGGAGGAGGAAGGGAACTTAACCCCCGTCACTTCTCAACAACAACTTCACCCCGGATCCTCTGCGGAGCTCGTGGAGGCAACATGGGGGCTGTTTTACCATCTAGCAGCACAGACACACACCTGACACACCTGTCAGAGAGGACTTAGCCAAGGCACCGATCCCATAGGCCTGGGGGGGCTTCCTCTTGAGGCGAGGCAGAATAGAAGTAGTGTCCTCCATGGACAACTAAAGAGAGAGAGGGAGGTGTGGTGGGAACAGAGAGGTTGGACAGGATGAAGAGAGACGGGAGGATGAAAGAGGAGGGAGGATGGTGTTGGGAAAAACGTCAAAATAAGATACATGGAATAAAAGAAAGTAATGATTGAAGATTTAGAAAACAGTTTGAGGGAGACAAAGAGAAGGGAGGTTAATCAAACACCTTGTAAACATCTTACAGTGATCATTGCTTGAAAAGAAGAGAATCATAGAAAGCAGTGGGGATTCAGAAGCAATTTAAATGGACAACAGAGAGTATTTAGTGAGCAGAGCAGCTGATAATTGGTTGGTTGATGATATGGAACAGTTACTGCTTTCACTCGTCACGTTTCTTACATGGAGAGCAAAGATGAGATCGATTAGATAGCTGAGATGTATTTGTTTAAACAGGTTCGTCTGAGCAGGAGATGTTCATGTGATGCTCGTCGACCCTTTCTTCCGGGCGGAGACGGAGGCGGAAACCTTCTCCAGTTTAACAGTGAAACCCCGTTTGACCCTGACTCAGCTCGTTGTGTTGTCTTGAATGCCCTTTAGTTATCTTACTGTTGGTGGGAAAAGGAGCTCACGTAAAAAATATCAGTATCTGATGAGGTAAGAAAGGATTTTTGAAGCCAGAAAGTGGACTCTTTGTGCAGAACGGCAGCTAGAAATTGCTCATATGCTTGTTTGATTCCTGCTGTACTTCCTGGCGCCAGCGCTCATGGCAACCCGACCAGCAACCTAATGAACACAGAGACAGAGCCCGGCTCTTAATGAGGTCCTCCCAGCAGCCAATTAAAGTGGGATATAGTAGGAAGGAACTGGTGGGGGGATTGTGTGCTAGATGTATTGAGTTAAAGTGCAGTCATTACTCTATAAAGGCAAACCAATAGTACCTGGTCCCTGGTGTGCGAGTGGGAAATCACCATCCTATCTGCTGCTCCCAGCGCATGTAACAATGACATTGTTTGGTGTGAAACTACAGCGAGTTAGTCTGCAGGAATTCAGATGTAGTTGCGATAGCGACATGTGATCATGCACTTTTCCTCACACAACAGAGTTCTGGAGAAATGTGAGGCAGCAGCGTGGCCTCCCATCCGAATTCAAACCAGTTAAATACAAGACGCTATTTTCAGAACACATTCTCACTCTCAGTTCTACAATTACCAACGCTTGCTCACTGGCCCGACACTTCAAACTGTGATGCTTTATATACCCCTCTACTTTGAATTTATTTCATTCTACCTTTCTTTATCCAGGATAATCCCGTGAGATTGACAATCTCTTTAAACAAGGGTTCTCTGACCAAGATGGCAGCATTCTTGTCACCACATAAAACACACACAGCATTTAAAACAAATCACATAAAAGAGAAAATAGCCTCAAAACAAACCAGCAAGTTCAATCAATCAATCAATCGTCAGTTTGTGTTTGTCACATTTCTGCCATATGGATCCCTCCTCCTAACCCTCCCTGAGGTTTCTGCCTTTTTTCACCCATTAATAAAATACCTCTATGCGATGGAGGGTCCCAGGGCAGAGGATGTTGTACATTTTAAAACCCTCTAAGGCAAATGTGTGACTTGTGGGATTTAAATCAAATCAAATTGAAAAACGTCTTTTCAAAATAATAAATAAACATCGGCATTCACAGTTTCACTACATTTCACTCAGTTTTTATGTTGACTCAGTTTAGGCAACAAAGGTACTTGGTTAGGGTTAGGCAGAGATCCTAGTTTGGCTTAAAATAAGTATGTTTGTAATAAGTGGGGAACTGCTGGTGTCCCTGTTGAAAGTCTGTTAGTTTGACTCAACCATCCACTGGAGTCTCCCTAAGTGGACTCTCTCTCTAGACTACGTCAGTCTGATAGCGACTCGGTTGGGTTTACATCGGAGCCAGTTGAAAGCCCGGGGCATCTTATACAGACGTCAGTATCAGACTCTGAAGGGCAGTATAATAATAATAATAATAATAATAATAATAATAATAATAATAATAATAATAATAATAATAATAATTACAGGAGCATATTTCATGCTGAGCGTTTGATGTATAACACAGTTCAGGCTGCTGGAATATTAAAACCTACTTTTTACTTTAAACTAACAATGCAGACTTGAAGTATAAAAACAAAAACAAGTACAAGAATTCAAAGTCGATCTCAAAGTCAAACAACGCTCCCTTTGGGTCAGCGAGGTCCTTGTGTACACGAACATTTCTCCAGACTCGTTGCTCGAAGTAGAACCGCGTCGACGTGAGTTTATTTGCCTCCGGGCGTATTTGAGTCCACAATATTCAGCAAATAAATTGTGCTGAAGGTAGAGAAACAGTTGATGCACCTCGTCGTGCAGCGCTTTCAGCAGAAACCGGGACTTGAAGGAAAGCTTGGGCTGTGGATGAGATAAGCTTATTACAGCCTGTTATCTGTGGCTCTGTATGTGTACAGTGTATGAGGCTTGTAGATTAGCAGAGGGCCGGGAGAGGAGACGGGTGGGAGGGGGAGGAAAAGAAAAAAAACTGGGGGATAAAGAGAGAGGTAGTGGGGGAGAGAGAGTGGAAGGATAAATGAGAAGGATGTCAACTTATGTACTCAAAGAGCAGACTCAGTTGGTGGGTGAGTGATGGGGGGGGCAAGAAGAGGGGGGAGGGAGGGGAAGAAAGATTTTAACAAGGAGACTTACATTGATTCCTTCCCAGGAAAACTCTGTTTGGCCATGCTGGGGGGTGGGTGGAGGGGGGAGGGGAGGGGGAGGGAGGAGAGGGAGAAGGGGAGGACAAAAAGCACAGGTATAGCAAAGGTGGGAGGAGAGGAGAGAGCTTTAAAAGAGTGACGAGGAGATTCGGGACATAAAACTGCTCTCAGCCTCAGACAGGAATCTCTACCATGTGGATGTTCGTGTGTCAGGAAAACGTTCTTTGCTACGAATCTCTTTCGTACATCATACGTTGGTAAGAGTGGTCTGGAGCACTCTTAGAGCCTTCTTAGCTCTACCGTAGCGATGTTTCAGCTCCTGACGCTAGTCGCCGCCACTGTACGGTAATCCAGAAATCCCCGTTGCGCATGGAACTGCACATTGCCAGTGTTGTGTTTCACCAGTGGTTTTAAGTCATTCATGAAGAAAATAAAAATACAATGTGCATGCATTTCATCACAAGGCTAAGCTTTACCGCAACCTCAGAAGTAGCCTAGGTATATTACAGTGTCATTTAATTAGCCCATTATGCCTAGTCAATGTCAAGGCATGTCATAAATGGATGCCGGTGATGGTTGTGAACGGTGGAAAACTATGGCAGCGACACAACGCATCCTTGTGCTGAACCAAAGACGCCGCCGTCCTCGGAGCCGTTTAGTTGGAATACCTAATTTCATAAGGATCAACTTCAATCCCATGGATATATTGACCGACGCGGCTATATTGCATAAGCTTCGACTACAACGGCAATAAATACGCATGTAATTAAGGATGTAATTGGCTTAATCTCCCCCGCTGTTTCTATATTTTCTATATCTTTTTTTAAATCAGTATATGGTAGTATGGTCGACCATGGTTAAATAAATGTTTAGGCCTAGAAGGATTTCTAGCATCGGCCCGGGTTCCGTCTGTGTGGAGTTTGCATGTTCTCCCCGTGTAAGCGTGGGTTCTCTCCGGGTTCTCCGGCTTCCTCCCACAGTCCAAAGACATGCAGGATGGGGATAGGTTCATTGATGACTCTAAATTGCCCGTAGGTGTGAATGTGAGTGTGAATGGTTGTTTGTCTCTACGTGTCAGCCCTGTGATAGACTGGCGTCCTGTCCAGGGTGTACCCTACCTTCGCCCAATGACAGCTGGGATCGGCTCCAGCCCCCCCGCGACCCTGAATACAGGATAAGCGGTAGAAAATGGATGGATGGATAGATGGATGGATTTCTAGCAATGTTTTATTCGCAAACACTGCAATAGCCTACATTTTATAATATAATGTTGTCATGCACCTGCGCATGAAATGGAAAGTCGAACTCTGAGCAATCGATTTAAGCACTTTCTTTCTGGACAGCGCCGTGTACGAACGACGTAAGGAGTGTTTCTTAAGAAGACTCCTAAGAGACCGTTCGGGAACCACGACTATAGAGGTAAACAACTTTGGTAAGTCATAACGTAGGAGTCTTCGTAGCGCGCTAAGAGTGCACGCTATCGGTAAACCGGGCCCAGAACAATAAGAACAATTTTATTTTTTTATTCGAAATAGTCAAAAACCCTCAAATTATGGAGCTGAAGGAGCTAGGGGGTACGTTTATAATGAACATAGCTTCTGAGATTAAAATCACACATTTCAGAGAAAAAAAATTATGTTGAGGAAACACATCGCTTCACTTTGAAAGGCTGGATAAATCACAACAAGGCACCAATCCTTGCTGTGTGTCATCAGATCCTATACACTTCGATCAGATTTAGCAAGAAGGAAATAATCTGTGATTGCAGCCCAGAATCACCTTATTATCATTAGTTTCTTTCTCTTATTTGCCACTTTAATCCTGGATATTCTGGGTTTTCTTTCTCACTATTTTACCCCCCAAGGATTTAACAGTAAAAGTGCTTTCATTTAAACCATCTATCCATTGTCTACCGCTTATCCTGTATTCAGGGTCGCGGGGGGGCTGGAGCCGATCCCAGCTGTCATTGGGCGAAGGCAGGGTTCACCTGGACAGGTAACCAGTCTATCACAGGGCTGACATGTAGAGACAGACAACCATTCACACTCACATTCACACCTACGGGCAATTTAGAGTCACCAATGAACCTATCCCTATCCTGCATGTCTTTGGACTGTGGGAGGAAGCCGGAGAACCCGGAGAGAACCCACGCTTACACAGGGAGAACATGCAAACTCCACAAGGAACCCGGGGTGACAGTGCTACCCACTACACCACCGTGTAGCCCTCATTTAAACCAGCTGAGTCAAAGTGTAGCAAGACAGGATTGGGATTGGAGGGAAATTATAGAAATGGTGTTATTGTTTGTGTGCCGTCAGCTGCACCATCCCTCTTTGTCCATCCACACCGGCCAGAATGTTTAGGTAACCAATGGATTCCATTTAGCAGTGACCCTGTTGCCTGGGGCAACAGCAAATCTGACGGGTGTCAACAGGTGGACACCATTTATCGCGTGTCCTCATATTCATGTAGGCTACATACATGCATATGCACAGGCCATCGTGCAAATTCATCATCCTGTACAGCCGGCACGAAGGCAGAGGGGAACACTTTGCAAGCTGTGGTCGTTCCTGAGAATTTAAAAAATAAATTGCTGTCAGAAGTGTTTATTTTTGTTTTTGTTATTGTTTTTTTTTTTACATTACATGCCCTGAAGAGTTTCTCCAGCGGCACAGCGAAGCATTTGGTCAAAGTAAAGTCCAAACTCAGTCCCGTCCTCACGAGGCCGCTGCTGCTGCAGTTTGATGCACGCCTGACTGAACGTGAAGTGAGTCTTTGAGTCTTGTTTATGGTGCAGAGTGGAGTCTACTTCCTCTGCTTCTGTGTGACATTTCATCAAGCTCACCCTGTAATGCAGACCCCTCCCGCCATTATGGGACATTAGTTCATGGAAAGTCTGTTTGTGTGACAAAGGATTATATTTGATCTCATTTTGCACATTGTGTCAACCTGACTAACTAAAAGTTTAGATGTTTTCTCTCTTAACTAGAAGAATCTGTCCGTCTGCCTGTCCTCCGAGAACCGTGTTTCTCTGGGAACCCATGGGAGTGCTGTGTTGGATTTGGACACACGGAACATTTTAATGATTTTAACAAACTTCACAGAAACAAAGGAATGGCGCTCAGTTGAGCAGAGGGGGGAGGGGCTCTGTGGACTGAGAGATTCATTATAAGCTATCAGTGCAGCATCATAGAGAAAAAAAGGTATCGCCTGCATACTACTCCATGTCACAATTTAATAACTGACGGCGTTTGGATTCCTGCTTGGAGCAGGATTGGGTTTTTACCTGACAAAGATCCAAGCAGGATCGAACCATAATCAATTATTAATCAGGCATGGAGTAATGAGTTTGGTTGGAACGTTCCAACAAAACTCTTCCTCACTTCCCCGGCGTCGATGAGGGAAGAGCAAGCAGCATTAACTTTGCACTGGTGAGAAAAAGCGAGCGTTAAGAGAGTGCCTGGTGTCACCTAGACCCACTAATGGGTTTAAAGTGTTCCCCGGCTGTAGGGAGGGCGTGGCTTAAAAAAAAAAAATCAGATTTCCGGCACTCAAGTGGATGGTTAAGAATGAAAAGCCTTTTATCGTGCCAGCTTTTACACCAACCATCCTGGCACACTTTACTTTGTTAGGGGGTCTCGTCTCTGCTGCTGCTTTCGTACTGGCTGCTTTCAACCGTAACCATAGCAACGATTTAAACCAGCACTTGGGAATCTGGATTTTTGATTGACCTCGAGCTCTCTTCGCTCTGATGTCTTGATTTGTTAGTTTCTGTCAGCAGAGAAGTCACCAACAGTAATAACACGGGTAGATATGTTGAGTCAACAGCATTTCATTGGGAAGGAACGTGTTCTTTGTGTGTTGCATGAATAAAAGATGGATTTTTCACGTGAAAATCTCATCTTGTGCAGCTGTAAAGGTGCAATATTCATTCCCATAAGGCCCTCTAGAGACACAAGACCAAATAATAATAATAATAATAAAAATGCTAATGCAGTGATAGCATGGCCAGTGGAAGATGGACAACCACAGTTGGATCTGGCAATAAAAGAAATGAGTTGAGAAAAGCAAGCAGTGTAGCAGAGTGGTGATGAAACATAAAGATGGAGCCGGGCCTCTGTCTTCGTATTCATGCTTTAATCAGCAGCTGCCGGGCTCACAGATGCAATGACTAGAATATCCCAATGAATGAATATGAAATTTGGGTCTGACTCGGTTTACGGCCTCATTGTCCTGATTAACATTTTTCCTCTGGTGTCAAATACAGGAAACGGTTAGCGGATTGAAACCGTGGCTGAGGCTGAAAAAACGAAAGCCGAAATTAATTCCGTCTTCCTGCAGGCCCCAGTTCGCTTTCTGGGAAGCATCGATGTAATATTCATGTCAGAAGATGTTTATTTTCACGACCAGTGAATGAGGAATAAGAATAATCCCCTTGAACAGAGCGACCGCTGAGATGGCAGAAGGGATTTAGCGAAGCCCTGCACAAGTCACCAGCAGCCTCTTCAAGGTATTTTTGTGTCGGATCCACAATAACGAGAGCCGTGAATTATTCATACGGAGGCAGTAACATGCACACCTGGGTCACAACTAGACCAGCGGGCTGAGAAATAACGTCAGTGTTTCCAGGTTACCAGCTGTTAATCACCAACAATCACCATGTAAAACTCACACAGCTTGACAGTGGAACTGAACTAATTGAATAATGGTTTATTTAATCTCAAAAAGCTAATGAACACGCTCAGCGGTGGGGCTCGGACTGATGCAAATTAATCTTTTCAACAGCCAGAATAAATCCACTCGGAGCTCCAAGGTAGCGTTTGATTATCAGTCGCAAGAGAAAACATGCTCAATAACGGCAAAACGTTAGTTTTTGCTTCAGAATATTTTGTTATTGTTAATATATTCCATGTTAAAGGGACATTGAACCATGTGTGACCTCTCCGGACCTCTGCTGGTGTCTTGTGGAAGGTCAAACAAATTTAATATTATAATGATTGCCCTTCTAACATAATGTTTGCTGTTTTCTTATTAGCACAAAACAAAAAGTAGATTTGAACTAAATTAATAAAATCCAATCAGTCAGGGGAGTCCCTCAAGTTGTCAAGTTGTGTGTGACTGTGTGGACCATATTTCATGCCAATCCATCCATAGATGTCAAGACATTCCACTCAGAAACCAAATTGTCAGCCTGAGAAAGATCCATCTTCTGGAGAGCATGACTATCAAAATGCCACGGCGATCCATCCAGTCGTTGTTGTAGATATTTCTGTCTGGACGTGATCGAGTGAGTGTCCAACTTTGTTTTTTAATCAGTCAGCCTTCGGTATTGATCAATGACCCTGTCGCCCTGTGGAGATACATTATTAAAAAGTTGTGCTGTTAAGAAGAAAAATCATATGCATCAGCCCTTTAAGTTATTCAGGAAATGCAAAAAAATCAGAGATCGGAGTGTAGCGCTACGTGTGTGAGGTTAAATCGGGTGTTACGGTGGAAGGTGTGGGGAGTTGGTAAGAGTGGTGTCATCTGTGTCCTTAGACTCTGTGTGTGTGTGTGTGTGTGTGTGTGTGTGTGTGTGTGTCATTATTAACACAGCTTGCATCAGAGGTCGCAGGGTTGTATGAATGTTCAGCTCTCCTGGTCAACCGAAAACCAAAAAATAGCAAAAAGATCAGAAGTCATCAGGTGTCTTTATGATGTGTGTATGTGGTCATATATTTTGTATTCAAATAGAC
The DNA here is from genome assembly GCF_963514095.1 of Eutrigla gurnardus. Lineage (NCBI taxonomy): Eukaryota > Metazoa > Chordata > Actinopteri > Perciformes > Triglidae > Eutrigla > Eutrigla gurnardus. Next base: position 4,605,838 of record NC_139928.1, on the reverse strand, counting down.
TCCCTGAAGTATACAACGGCTGAGCTCTCACCAACAGTGTATTTTCCTGAATGGATTCGAGTCGAAGCTGGAATCCATTCAGCCACGTTGACGTCGACGGTCTCTCAAGTAAACTTACCTTCACAGCGTGACATTTAAACCGCTTTCAGGTGTAACTTCCTGCAGCATAAAGAGCTCATTCAACCAGCCGGGGCACGGAGTTTAACAATAATAACTACCTCTCCATCTTCTGCTCCTATTCATCCTTCTCGGGGTCACATGGTGCTTAAACGTAGGCCAAATGCTGGTTACATACCTACTTTCTATGTGGTTGTTTTCTCCTTTCTTATATGTAAGGCACACAGTCATAGTATAACTTTATACAAGTAAAATGTGAAGAAGAAATATACTTTCAATTTGTGAAGGGTGAGTTCTGGTCTGCTTATTTCATATTTTCTTTCTTTTACCATGTTATAAGTTTGGAGGTTTAAAGTCTATCAGTGACTCGGTGGGACAATAAGTCACATAAAGAACACAATAGTGCAATAATAAAAAACATTTATAGGATTTTGTACTACATGCAAGATAAGCAAGTAATTTAAATCTCAAGCTTTAAAGAGCTGCTAATCTTTACAGAGTTTCATAAGCCTTACTCTCACGTGATGTGGAAATGCAGTTTTAGAAGCTATTACACTTTTAAAACATTAAAAATCCTGATGGGAAACATTACGGGTTTGACATTAATGGGGAAATCGTTAAAAGAAATCAAACAGTATCTAGCAGCGGGTTTGGAGGAAATGTCTCTGTGGCTTCATCTTTTAGAGAAACGTCCAGAAAAACACATTGTGGTGATACATTAAGTCTGCAGCTCGATCTGTTTGAGTACATACACACACCTTCCAAATTCTCCCAAGGCTGACTAAAAGGAAACCCAGGAGGAGATCTGATAGCAGCGCTCTGTATTGACTTTTAGTGGAACCACAAACAGGCTGATGTTTCAGCTAATGTGCCTGATACTGCAGCCATGTTTCTCTGCTTAAGTTGTCACGTGTGAATGTGAGACCAGCATGACGAGCCTTTAGCTTACCGTGGTTTCCTGTGTTCGTTAGCAAAAGATGACCTGTCCTTTATGACTGTGAGGCTGTGTTTACCTGTTTATTTCAGATTAAAAAACTCCACATTATCCGTTGGGTGTCAATCTGTCAGCCGGGCCACTTCAGTCCTGACTGAAATATCTCAACCATTGGATGGATTGCTGTGGTATTTGGTACAGACTTTCATGGTGCCCAGAGGATGAATCCTACTGACTTTCTTTTTGGATGGGTTGCTGTTAATTTAGTTCATGTTCATGGTGTTCGCGTTCATCCCATCAGGACTTAACTTTTCATCCAGCGCCCTATCTACTGTAGTCAATGGTGAGAGACTCAAATAATTTCTTTATCCCGTTTGAATCGTACCCTGAATTCCATATGTGACGTTTGTCAATGTAACAGGTCATTTTTCAAGTCAAGAAAGTCGCACTTTGTGGTAGGTTTATAGCACAAAGCCATTACCGTGGCTAGCTAGTTAGTTATGTAACTTAGGTGCTTTCCATCACTAATGTAACATTATCTTACCAGATGTGTTTTATGCAGCAACTTTTTTCAGAGAAAAAAAAAACAAGTCAGACTGAAACAAAATGTGTAATTCTTACAGAATCTCAAAAATATTTGTCTCTTGCCACTGACTGCCATACAATTTTTCTTACAAAATACGGTCCCAACAGTTTTAAATGTTTTAATCGCCCATTACTTTTCACCAAATACCTCCTAAAATTGTGCTAACTAACAATTGTGCTAATTAACAATAAAATAAATACAATCAATAAAATTAGCATGCTAAAATGCTAAACTAAGATGAGGAATGTGGTCAGACTGTTTGCTGACCACTGAAATGTAATGCCACTGCACTTCGTACATAATCCACTTAATCTTGAGACAGGAAGTGCAGGTCGGGATGCACAGTATAAAAAGCTGATACGGAACTTTCAATCAGGTAACTGCTGTTCATGTCCAATGCGAAAGCAAGACAACGTTATCGTTGCTGGACCTTCGTAGGAGAAAGCGCTAAAAATGCAAAATTACTCTAAAGAAAGTTCGTATGAGGGTATGTTATGTACGTGGGTAACATCGTACATGCTAAACATAAGCAGGTTAACATGATGACATGTTAACGTAGCCTGTAGCATTAAGCCCAAAGCCTCCTAGCATGGCTGAACACAGAACACAACAGCTTTGTCCTTCAGCTTTTACAATTGTGTGTTTGTGTTTGTGACTCTGGCGGCATCATTTTTGTAAACCATTTCCTGTCAGTCTGGAGTGTTTCCTTTGTCACACTTGGTCCAGAGCCCCCTGTTTGTGAGTGTGAATAATCTCTTTGAGCTCCCGTGTTATAGACTCTCTTAAATCCCTCTCCACCTGCTCTGCAGGTCTATAAATTACGGAGAGGAGTCGGTAAACATCTCTGATGGCTGCCGTGGCATCATTGTTCAACGGAAGCGACTCTTAATCAAAGACGAATTCCGCTTCATCAAACGCTGGACCAAAAATGTGTGCATAGAAATCACACAAATGTATTCTCTCTATGCAGGAGGACAGATCTCGCTCTTTCACTTGTAAGCTGTAATTAACTTTGCGTTAATGTTAATAAATGCACCTTTAACATGTTTATACAGTAATAAAACTATTAGTGCATGTCGGCCTTCCAACCCATGTGCAGGAGGAGGACCCACGACGCTAAAGCAAAGAAAGCAGCAGCCAGTGATGGAAAAACAGTAAGATGGATGTCTGTGTTTTTGTGTTGGTCTCTCTCTCTCACCCTTTTCGACTGCTGTCTCTCTCCCCAGGGTGCACAGCTGACGAGTGATACATGGCTCAGTAATAGTCTGGGCCCCTGGGAGAGCGACTCCGTGGCCTCGGTAAGAGACCATCAACGCACACACCTTCACAGTCACGCACAGCCAGTCACGAGAGTGCAGCCATACACACATGGGTACACACTAATGTAAGCTTTTAGAGGTCTATTTTTCTATCTTTCTCACCACATAGGGAAAATATTATTATAATTTAGCAAGATGTCATTAATATATTTTTTTTGTCTGGTGAGAAAAGCCTTTGAAAAAGCAATTTGTTTATCGGAGACAGTGAAAAAGGACTAGTGCACTTCTTTAAGGATCTTTAAGGCAGGTTGATCTGCTCAGTATTAAAAGAAACTTATGATATATAACAATATATCATATATGATACATTGTTTTTCCATTTAAGAAATGGATTAATTCAATGGACAGTAAATATTCAGAAAGTTTTAAAACTGTGACATTTGTTGTGTTATCTGTACTGCATGTTGCATTTAATATAACAGTAAAGTTAAAGTGCTGATTTTTGATCTTAAATTTGAAGGTGTTCCGGCTGACTCTTCTGAACCAAAACCCAATCAGACATCCATTGGTCTATGCCTGCTTTCCCTTCTCACAATGGGTGAGAGAGACAGGTTGCACCCTGGCCGAACTATCGCATGGCTGACACACACAGTCGCACCCGCGGCCACTAATTTATCTGGATTATGGACTGTAGCGGTCTCGGGACAAGCGTGGAAACCCCAAACAAAGAGCAAACTCCAGCCGATTCACACCCACGAGGGTCCGCTGTGAGGCAGCCGAGCAGAGCAAATCTCAGACAAATAAAGATCAAATTTGTCTTCATGTAGTGTAGTAATAATCATTTTATGGGAATTATTGGCTTTATTGGAGAGTTGGTAGTGTGAAGACACCAAGGGACTTGGCCACCAGGACTCCCCGTCCTATTTAATATTTCAGTGACTGTCTGAAGTCTACGACTCACTGACAGCCCTCGTGATGCTCCGCCAGAGAAGAAGAACATCCTGTTGTTTGGGCTATGGCTGCCTTGTCCTGGTGCGTTGAGTTAAACTACGTATAAACAGCTATGAGTGTCCTGAACGCCCGCAAAAGTTGAATTTTAGCCATTAAAGACGGACGCACAAAAGGACAGTTAAAAGCAGCAATTGCAAAGTTAATTAGAATAAATATCTGTTAACTCACTATTAAATCACTTTTTTTATCCCATGCATCCTCTTTCCTTACTTTTCCTACACTATGACAGTGGGGTCAGCCCTATGTACCCATAGCCCAATGGGCCCACGGCCCTATGTTCCCATATTTCTACGATTTTTCTCGTAAGGGTTTTCTCATTTCTTTATTTAAAAGGACAATGTGCACTTACATTAAATGTTTGCAATAAACAAAGAGATGGGCGCACCAGATTTAGCTAAAATAAGTATTGCTACTGGATAAAAGGTTGGGTGTAAATGGCTACCAAATTGGTAGAAAGGGGAATACAATCTGATACAAATGTATGAAAAAGGAACTGTGGGAACATGGGGCCTAATGATTTGAAATTCTTTTAATCAGGTGCGTTCTGATTGTAGCCCAGCGTGGTAATAAGAAGTGGGCAGCAGCTCCTCTGTAAAAGAGACTCTGACGATGTCACATAAGATATTTGATGCACGGAGGTTCTACGTTTAAAAAACGTTCCTCGAGCCGAGAAAAGCGATTTTATAAATAAGCGACATCATCGCAGTGTGACGTACTACTGCACTTCTCTTTGGGGTAAATAGGCGCCGTCTTGGGGTCCGGCATCCGGTTCTTAAGTGTACACACATGCACAAACCTCGGAGCAGGTTACAGCTGTGGTAAACTCACTCTTACAAACTACACGCTTACGGCACCTTTGTTTTCCTTCAGAACAGACTTTGATATGTCAAATTGGTGGAGTCCCCTTTTAATTCAACTAAACGCCTTCATGCTGGAGTACAGAGGCAAAACAACAAAGTATGTGACATTCTCCGAACACTTTTTCTGATTGTACTGTAGACAAAAGACGGCCGTGAAAAGAAGAAAAAACTCTGCACGTAGTGAATCATTTATCCTCTTTACGGTGTTTAGATGTGGGCAACCTTTCTAAAGGCGAGGCCTGGCCCTCCGACAGCAGGAGGCAGTTCTGGGTGAGTAACAGCGCTTCTTTTTCACACCTCTAATAGATTTGAGGAGACAAGAAAACGACAGTCGCAACCACACACACACACAACACACTTTTCTGACCGCTCAGATCTAAGAGGCAATCTGAGGACACCGGCGCTGGTGTATTTTGTATTCTGTCACAGTGGCTTTCAGCAAAATGTGAAAAATGGATTGAGGTGTGCAGCAACGATGGAAGCATTCAAAGAAAGATAATAAAAAAATAGCGTTTTACCTGATCCCCATCTTTCTGTACCGGCACCGCATCCACTGCTGGAGAGGCAAAGAGAGAAAGAATTAAAGATAATCTCATTATCACAGGTAGCTACAGGTATCAGACCACGGCAGGAAGCAGGAAAAACACCCGTCCGGAATACACGATGGCTTCATCTCAGACATCCACGATAGGAGAGGGGGGGGGGCTAGTGGAGTAGGAACAGGAAGACGGAGGTGTGAGCGAGGAACACTGACAGCGAGAGGGAGATAACACTATGTCAAACTGATGCAGCCTCAACATGCTCGCCGAGGGAAAATGACAACGCTGCCCACTATTTCTCTTTCTCTTTCTGTCTCTCTCTCTCCATTACCCACGCCAAGCTTTGGCACACAGAAGGGCACGGCCAGTGTGAGTCACGAGGGCCAGAGATGATTCTGAAATAGCTGAGGGTGATGAAAGGGGTAAGCCATTCTGTTCGTTATTATCATAAGTAATGGAGAGCTACTTTAATCATTCAGCGGTGGTAAAATAGAAAACAGGGTCTCGCCCAGCTGCAACCTGAAGTATTTTCGACGATCGCCGGCTTAACTTTCCATTACACGCTGACCTTGAGCGCTATCGGCGAGGTCGTCCGGTGCGACCTGTTGAGAGCACATGTGTGGAGGGCATGAATGCGTTGTTGGGAAACCGAGGTCTTCAGTGTCCATGTTAACAGAGTTAAGTGGCGGTATCGTAATTGGAGGCATTTGTCTGGCACCGTCTTTTTGTGGTATGGAGTGACGCAGGGGCCTCGTCCACTTGGTTGCCAGGCGACACAGATGCCGATGCGGTTGCCAGGAACAGTTAATTGAACGTTTGTCGCGTTGATTGGAGATATATTTTCCCCCGCAAGTCGACTTCCATCAACCCGTGCAGCGGTGTGTCGGCCCCATCCGAGCTCTTCACAGGTCTTTAGCTTTCCATTTTCTGTCTTTTCTTGCACGGAGAGATGAACCATCGTTAATCCACCTCATTGTCTCCGTTGTTCCTCCATCTTTTTTAAGGGCGCCACACCAGACCGACAGTAGCTGGATCTCTGAAATCATCTAGAGGTGTGGACGGTGATTCACACGCTTGCGTTGTGTGAAAGTAGTCCAGGAAATAGATCTTTTTTTCGTCCTATTAGTTGTTGTTGCTGGTGCTGCAGAATCACACATTTAAACAATGAAATGATGAAATGAGCTGCATTGATCCCTTCCACGATGATAAAAAATACATTTCTCCTGAACTCAGCCGGTGTGACTCATACATTTTCAATGATCTCTACAGTGAATGCCAGACTTTTTGTAGCAGTAACAGGTTGTCAGCTGTGTTTTAAAGTGGAGCTGCATCTCCAGAGCATCCATCTTCCGTATGCTGACATATTTCCGAGTGAAACGGGATCGGCAGGCGGGCGGAACGTCGGGAGAGTTTGATCAGCTCACAACCCTCTCCGGCTCTGTGCATGGCCCAAGATGCAGATTGATCGATGTGTTTTCCAGGAAGAATAAAACATCTGATTTTGACAGAAAAATATGAAGAAATAGATCATGTTTTCGGCATATGTTGTTAAACACGACCAGGGATGTGATGTAAAAGAGTTTAAAAATGTTCATTCTATTAAGTTTTCTATTGTCAAGTTGTTTCCGTTTGTCCTTGGTCCCATTTGTTTCTCGTTCTCGTGCAGCTTCGATGCTTCGTTGGCGGTTGTTTCCATTTTTTACTATTCACACACATGCTGCTGTGTGAAGCACCGCAAACAGTGAAAGATGTGATGGACGAACCAAACGGGTCAGCTGGGTTATATAGAGATATATGATATATATAATATATACCGTATAGAGATACGTGGATGTACTTTGACTTCCTTTCCAAGTTGATTGTGGCATGACAGACATTCGCTGTTCTTTGTGAAAAGTTTCAGCCACATACTTTTCTAAGTACGCTTCTGTCAAATGTGAAGACATTGTTGTTTTTTTTATCTGTCACAAAGCTTCCGGCGACGGAGCAGCACTCCTGTGAGAGATGGTGCAGACAGATGGTAATTCTTCTCGGTCTGGAGAAATGACACCGGGATTAGTGTGGCATGTTCGCGGTGGGGAGATAATTAGTCGTGGCTCGACGCGGCGCTTTGGATATTCAGTCGAAGTTCTCAAAGCAAGCAGGAACAGTCGGAGGAGGAAGTGGAGTACAGGGGGTCAGAAAGGTAATGAAGGAGTATGTTTATGTGCACTAGTCATCCTGTTTTCTGTTTGCATGTGGAAACATCAAACCCACATGAGTCATCAGTTTGATAAAACCTGGATATGTGGGAAAAACACAACATAAAAGCAGGAATACTTTAGTTTAAGATTACATACTGTAAATCCTCTAATATTGGCCTCTATTCCATTACCGGCTGGTCTCTAACATTGGCCGGTCTCACTGTCGGTGGAGGTAAATAAAGGCCGGTCTCTAATGGAGGCCGGGGCTATTATTAGAACCAACGTTTTTCTGGGCAGGCCTCAACATTATGCTTGTGATAGTAACATGCAAGTACCACAGGGGCGCAATGTTTGCTAACGAATCCAAGCCATACGGCAGGGCTCTCAAGTTTTTAACTTAGTTCAGTGTGAGATTTTGGCTGAAGGTACGTGTCCACAGGCAGCATTATTTCCACGCTTCCCATTCATTGTCTATGAAAGAAGCCGTGTAATGCCTGCTTGTGTCGAGAGACGGGGCACCGCCGCCCCCCGCAAGCTTTCGAAGATCTTTTAAAACTGGACCGATCTAAAATAAAGACAGATTCAGCAACTGCATAGCTTATTTCTAGCATAAAATGTTCTCAGAAACACATTTCGCTGAACTATTGTCATAAAATGAGAGAAAGTTTCCAAACGAGCCGCCATGTTGGTGTGTTTGAAATCGTCCAATCAGGTGCAGCCATGTGTACGCGTGATTGTATGAAGGAGAGCGCCTGTCAATCATCCTCCTCGTGGCAGCCCACCAAGCGTGTAATACTGGCAAGCGGTAAACGTTGTTTACCGTAATATGGCAGCTGCGGAGCACCTAGTATTTTATAGGTTCAAATAGACACAAAATCTGTTTTTATTCATTCTACTGGTAGTCCGTTTTGCTCAAACAGAAATAGAGGCCTGTCTCTAATTCTGGCCTCCTTCCAATAAAGGCCTGAGCCACGTTGCACTTGAGTAAATAAAGGCCCGGGCCTATATTACAGGATTTACGGTAAGCATATACTGGAATGGAGCCACATAAAGAAGAGTAGTGTTAGTCAGAAACACAAATAGTACGATTAATGATAATAATACTAAAGCAAAGTGAAGGAATGGCTTCTGTTGCACCAGAATCTCAGCTCTAGACCCGTTAAAAACATCTTGGTATATTTACTTGAACATCTGCAAATCGAGAAGCAAAAATTCTGGCTCTGACCCTCTATTGACCATCATTATGAGGATTTTACATGAAAGTGAAGGTCTGATGCCAGTTGTGTGTAGAATACTCTACTAGTATTAAATAATACTAAATAAATACTCTGCTGTGATGTGAGTGTCAGCCCTCCCAGTTTGCTTTCCCATTGCCCATTATTGATTCAATACAATTGTTTCAACATGTTATTAGAAATGCAAAACCAACAGCAAATCCTCACACGTGAGAATCTGGAGTTCTGCATTAATGAGATGGATTATCGAAATAATCGTTAATTTCATTTTAGTTCCTCCTGCTGCTGAATTAGCTCATTTTCACACTTGAACTTAGTCATTTTGATTCGTTTAATTGTTTCTGAGTCACAATCTCTGGCCTTGTTCGGGACATTGTGTTTGACGGAAGGATTATGTCCCAAATATAAAACCGAAACAGGATGTGACTCACAGCGAGAACAGTAGTGTGGAAGCTCCGTTCCTCCCGAGCAGCTCGTAAAGATTCTCGGAAGCTCCATCTTTCATCGCGTCATTAAAGCCGAGCGAACATGAAATGTCTGTCCAGTGCAACGCCGGCGGTGCTGAAATGAGATTAATTATCCACAGCGTTCTTTGGCACGGGGGGGGCATGACCCGTGTGAGTCAGTGAGGCCGGATGGTGACGGATATTAGATTTAAGTGGCGTTGAAAGGAGAGGCGTCCCCTGTGTTAACACAAATTATAACCTACATCTCTGATATCTTGTGGTGAGATAAAACGCCGCTTCTCCTCCTCCTGCGGGATCCTGAACCCTGCAGCAGACACTGATAACTTCAAATCAAGTGCTATGAAATTAGTCCAACATCAGCGACAAATGGCAGAAGTCAAGATAAGGGTGCTTATGTCTTTTTTTTAATATCACTCCAGGATTGTTTTCAAGAGGGAGTAATCTTGAGCTTTCGATGCTCGCGTTGGGAGAACGCTTCATTGTTCAAAGCTTAAAAATCCTCCTTTAGTCCACCTCCTCTCTTACGTCTCCTTTCAGATGAAAGTCTGAGTGAAGTGGATTTACCAGCCGAAATCAATGAGGCAGCCTGGACTCACTTAACAGTCCACTTTCGCACCCACAGCCGACATTTCTTAAGTATTGTATTCTCAACATATAGACCCGACATCCTCATGGAAGCCGTCCGCATCGATCTAGTGCTCTCTCTCATGTCCCGCCCACGCAGAAGGGAGCAGCACCGATCGACGGCACCTAAAAATAACCTCCATACTCACTTCAATGGAGACTTAAGCTTTCCATCCAAATCAATATTGATAAATCCCTTCTGGGCAGAGGGTGGAGGTGGTGTGGGGGGTGTCACTGTTTGGAGATGCTGTACTTCGTCTTGAGGGACGAGACACGAGCACCCCGTACCAAAGTCCATTTGTCAATTGATTTGTTTAGTGGAAGAACCAACTGTTGAGCTGCATCAAGGCTTGGTTTCAAAATGCTTTACCTCCAGTTGGAAAGAGAGAAAAAATACTGCAACTAATAGCTTTTATTCAAACAGTTAAAGGGCCAGCTTGGAACTTTCCACGGGAGCTGTTAACAGTGATGGAATATAATATCCTGAAATATGTTTTCACTTGTTTATAATCACCTGAAACTAAGAGTGGTTTGGCTTCGAATGATCCGTATCTACATGGGGACCAGGTCCTCTTCAAGTCTACAGGGTTGCACCGCCACGTTTCTACAGTAGCCCAGAATAGACCAACCAAACACTGGCTCCAGCAAGAGCCTTTCATGTTTTTACATGACCCTGGCACTGCCGTCTGAAGGAGTGTTATTATGGTATGGACGGCCTCTGAGAGAGGCGGGCAGCGTTGCCATGGTTTGCACTTGGCGGCTCATGTTTCCACAGTCTTGAAGAGGGTGAAAGCACCACCAAATCCTACACATTGAGCCTTAGTGAAGATGTATCTTTGCATTTCTGGCTCCAGGTGGCTGCTAAGGGGAATATTTTTTTTCCTCTAGCTGATAATTATAGAAAAGAAGGATATAACTTCTTCCATCAGTTAGCACCAACGTTAATACCCGAGAAATCCACCAGAACAGGCGATGAACACAAACAGAAAGCAGCTACAAGACATGCTGATCCTTCTTAAACTATAGATATCGTTTAATAATTGTTAAGTTGATATAGGGAACTTGTTGGCAAACGGTAGCTTATTTACACATCCAGCAGCAATGCAGAGATTCATTTGGAGAAGTTCGGCCTGTTCGTTTACGATGGACGTGAGGGAATTCATCCTCTCAAACTCACCAGCAACTCACTAGCGTGTCAGCTTCATGCAAACAACGGCAGAATTGGTCTGAAAACTGCAGTGATTTGGCAAAAAAGTGATGCAGCTGTGGAAGTTTAATCTTGATCTATTATTGTAGTTGTTGTGTGTGAATGAATTCATGATCTTTTTTTGTGTGTCTTGCCTTCAACATTATAATTAGTAAGTTGTTTAAATTGGAGGTTGGAGTTAGCAAGCTACTCTCTAGTTTACGACCACTGTTAGCACATTGTGTTGATCTGACCCGCCAGATGTTTTGTCATTAGAAACTGTTTGTTAAAGGGCAGGCACTTTAAAAATAGATATAATTGCTACTTAAACCATCAATCAATCCAGTCAGCAGAAAGCAAATGTATTTCCATGGAGCAACACCTCTGTAGAGAACCTGCCTACATTTTTTAATTTTAATTTTTTGAGGTGTCAACCTTTTAAAAAAAGAAACGTAGGGACCAAGTGCCAGATCGGAAGAAATGGTTAAAAAGGACTGCATAATATCGAATCCTATCTTTGATACACTATCTGTAACACACTGTGAGTATAGTTACAGATACAATTCATACAATTCAAGAAAAAGATATTGTTCCACTTATCACTAGTCAGTGTTTCCCATACATAGACCAATGTGTGATGCAATGCCACAGAATCAACACCGAGCGCCACAAATAGCACTCCGCATAGCGCTCTTTCTCCCACTCAGTCTCGTTCACACACACACACACACTCCCATACATTGATTTATTTGGGGCGGCCCGTCAGAATATCAACATTGACCATATTTAATCGTAGAGGTGCGGACAGTGCATCAGCCCCTCCCCCCGCTTTCTCTCTGTCTCGCTGTCTCTCGGACCCGTCTGTGAATAGCCCCTCCTCTCTGTGCACACTCAATGTTCATGGACAGGAAGGATTGTTTCCCCCGCAGAGAAGACGGCTGGCTGAATTCCCCAATCAAATCAAACTTTGCTGCAAGTAGGCTGTGGAGCCGTCACTTAAAGTGTAGCAATGGAGCACTCACTGGATATGTTTTTCACTTATGACACAAATGAAGCAATGTCGCTATATTGTTCAATTATTTGTTACAAAGTACTTGCTAATTAAAATGTACAGTGGAGCACCTTATATACAGTGGTATTATTTAATAATTGATTTAAGAAAGCGTGTGTTGGTTGATCTGTTTACTGACGTGTTAATACAACTTAACCTGTTTAGTTTTAGCTTGTGGTTTAGGGCAACGGGTTTCCATGCAACGTTCTAGTAACTCTAACTCAATTAATTCGGGATAAGAGTGCAGGAGAGGTGGAAACTGAGTTCATGCAGCAGGGGGAAAACGGTGTAGGAATCTGCATTTATTTGACTGTGTATGCTGTTTATTAGTTTTGTCAGATTTTAGAAACAAAACAAAGTACATTTCAGAGCTGTTGATTCCTGATGTTAACTTAAGCCAAACTAGGATACACCTGTACGCCTCAGCCTCTCTCTCTCTCTCTCTCTCTCTCTCTCTCTCTCTCTCTCTCTCTCTCTCTCTCTGTTAATGAAAGGCATGCAGTCTTAGTCATGACTCTGCTCTCTGTGAGTACATTTGAGATGTGACCCAGGGGATCCAGGAGGCCATTTACTCCTCACAACACACTCACACACATGGGGGCACATACAAACTCACACAGGCACACACACACACACACACACCGGAGACCTCAGGAGTTGAAGGAGCTCGAGGAAGGAGACGGCGAGAGAGACAAAGAGGGAAGCTGAAGTCTTTCAAGAAAATAAAGAGAAAGAGAGAAGGGTAACGGGAATATATGGAAGAGGGGAACAAAGGGGAAGAACGTGAGCGAGGGATTGATCAAAGCTTAAAAACCGCACGTTGCAGAGACGGCGGCGAGGGCGGTTGGGAAAATAAGATACAGCCAAAAAGGCAGAGAGATAATGAAAGCAGGAGGAGGGAACGGCAGGTTTGTAGTGAACAGAAAGAATCCAGCTGGTGATCATGGTGATGCAAAACGAGGAGAAACATGTTGCGTTTCGGTCGGAAAGAAGCCTGATCACATCATTCTTAATGGGAAAAAAGTATCTTGGCAAATCAAAGAAATGTATTTCCTTGAATATTGCCTCTAATGTTTTATCCCACGATAAGAAAAGAGAAGAAAAAAGCCCATCAGTACACAGACTTTATGGAAAATGACACAGCGTCTTGTCAAACAGCAACAGCTGTTTAGACTAATAAGTGTAACTGCAAACAGCCAGCAGCGTCACTGATCACTCGGTTGCCATTTTGATGGACGTTTACCCAGAGTTCCCTGCAGCACCTGGAAGAAAACGCTGCTTTCTTCACAGTCATTACTGTCACTCAGTACCAGACCTAATGACCATTAACACGGTGGATGACTTCTCTTTATTCATCCTTCGTGTTTGACGTGGTTTTGACCCTTTTTACGATCTCACTGCACTTCACCTCCCACCGGTCTGCTGTCAATCAAACGCTTCTCCTCGCTCGCTGGCGTGGCAAGAAGACAGGAGGATCCTTGTTTGAGTTGATCTTGATCCATCTAGAGAGACTCTTCATGTGAGCTAAAACGTGAATACCGTAAATCCTCTAATACTGGCCTCTATTCTATTACCGGCTGGTCTCTAACATTGGCCGGTCTCACTGTCGGTGGAGGTAAATAAAGGCCGGTCTCTAATGGAGGCCGGGGCTATTATTAGAACCAACGTTTTTCTGGGCAGGCCTCAACATTATGCTTGTGATAGTAACATGCAAGTACCACAGGGGCGCAATGTTTGCTAATGAATCCAAGCCATACAGCAGGGCTCTCAAGTTTTTAACTTAGTTCAGTGTGTGATTTTGGCTGAAGGTACGTGTCCACAGGCAGCATTATTTCCACGCTTCCCATTCATTGTCTATGAAAGAAGCCTTGTAATGCCTTCGCGTCGCGGCAAGTTTCGAGAGACGGTGCGCCGCCGCCCCCCGCAAGCTCTCGAAAATCTTTTAAACTGACTGTTGTCGATCTAAAATAAAGACAGATTCAGCAACTGCATAGCTTATTTCTCGCATAAAATGTTTTCAGAAACACATTTCGGTGAACTATTGTCGTAAAATAAGAGAAAGTTTCCAAACGTGCTGCCATGTTGATCGGTTTGAAATCCGGGAGCAGACAGGACAGCTGTGAAAGCGATCGTCCAATCAGGTGCAGCCATGAAGTGTGGGTGTGGTTGTATGAAGGAGAGCGCCTGTCAATCATCCTCCTAGTGGCAGCCCACCAAGCGTGCAATACTGGGAAGCGGTGAACGTTGTTTACCGTAATATGGCAGCTGCGGAGCACCTAATATTTTATAGGTTCAAATAGACACAAAATCTGTTTTTTATTAATTCTACTGGTAGTCCGTTTTGCTCAAATAGAATAGAATTCTGGCCTCCTTCCAATAAAGGCCTGAGCCGCGATGCGCTTGAGTAAATAAAGGCCTGGGCCTATATTAGAGGATTTACAGTACAACGTCTGTGGAAACCGTGTCACACAGTCCAGGTTTCTGGACCATCAGGACCCGTATCGGCAAACACCACATAACAAGCTTACAGGTTCAAGCACCTCCGACATCGGTCTATCAGCTGATGGATTAAAGAAAATCTATTGCTCATCTCACGCTTTCAACATTTCGAAGTCTGCGACTACAATTATTTTTTATGTTCTGCTCTTTGTTTTTTTAAATTCAGTTTACTGTCACTTAAGACAAAGAAAGGCAGCAGATCCTCACAATACAGATCCTGGAATTAGATGATGTTTGGCATTTTTCCTTGAAAACGATTCAAGGATTTTCCAAGTTCTTTCTGATTAATAATCAAACCAATACATGATTGCACAGCAGAAGATGTGTGTGCCCCCCCCCCGTAAACAAGTGTTAATGTTTCAGGTGTTATTACGTGACCGGACTTACGACTACGACATTCCGATGTGAAAGATGCTAATTGCTGCCTTTTGCTCGTCCCCGGTAATTATTGTGAGTGTGATTATGAATCGTGTGTTGTGAGGCTGCAGCGTGATGTTCGCTTGTTAGGCTGTGGTTTGGTCCAGTGTGTCTGAGGCGACCGACCTTTCAGGGAAACAGTTGTTTTGAGTGTGCATGTTACTAAAGAACCGTGAGATAAGGGGAAGGCCTTCATGTTCATCATCCTAAACGCTGTGTAGTTTATGTAGAGATTTCCATTATTGTATTAGTTGAAATTGGTCATGAGTTATAATCAATTCTGTTATTATTAGAAAAACGGTGTCTGTAAATTGCCTAATGATATGATATCGTGTGGTCCATTTATGGCTCAGTGATAATTCGCAAGTTTTTTGCAATGTATACGTATGTATGTAGGTATATGTATATGCATTGTGTGTATATATACTGTATATCTCATAATCATTATTTTTGTATTTATTTATTTTTACTCTATTATTATTATTTTTACTTTGTTATGTTTGTTTATTATTTATTATTAATTTCATTTTTCACTTCATTTTAGTGATTAATTTTTTTCAGTTTCTGTTGGTTTCTGTCAGGGTATGTCCTGTTATATTTAAAAAATGAAACTAAATAAAAAGTAAATAAAAAAATAAGACTCCAAATAATGTACATTTCATGTCATCTCAAACAAACAAAACCAACTTTAAAACGACTCTGAACGCAGCTAAACTTCACCTGAAAAGGAGCGGGTCGGTATTCTGTTTGTGACGTTTCCAATGCATGGAAGCGCTGCAGTTTTTACCTTAGAAAGCCTCTGGTCCGTCCCCCAGACCGTTCCTCTGTACTCTGCGGATTAGCAGGCCAATCAGTGTACATGCTGGTGGTGCCTCACGCTCTAATCTGTTTGGCATCGAGGCAGAGGGTCTCGGGGAAAACCAATCTGAGGCATCAAAGAATGACGGAGAAGTTCTGTCTGCCAGACGGCCGGCTGCAGCCGCACGCCTCATTTGGCCAAGAACACACTTTGGTTTGAAGGTTTTAGGAGAGCGTCTCTGCAACCTTGTTGTCAGTTTCCTGTCACATCTTTGGTTAAGAGCTGCCACGGATCGTAAATATCACAGCATCAGTTCTTTGTGTGGAACCGGGTTTCACTCGAGGACAATGGTGGACATGTGAGTTAGAGAGCGTCGTGTTTGCTAAAAGATCTCCAAGGTCACGGCTGAATAATTATCTGATTTCCACAACGTGGGTGTGACTCAGGATTTCCGAGCGAGACGAACGAGGGTTACATGGCAGCTCGTTAGGCGGCTGCCGCTCACTTTCTGCACAAAATATAACAATGGTTGTCTCGTTAGTCACTTAGACATAAACACGCAGAAATAGAGGGTCCAGGTTGAAGAATACCAGTTAATGTTGGTTTCTATTAAACCTGAGAGCCCAAAGAGATGTTAGTTTAACCAGCAGTCAAAAGTACGGGGACATGAAGATACAACATTAACATGGTACTTGGAGTGTTTTTACTGTTAACAACCTTATGAATCTAGTTGTTCATTCTCCGCCAAAGATGAATCAACTCATTGACACTTTGCTAAGTCCTGCCTTTCAAATGCAGACTGGCCAATTGTCTTTAGCTTCGAACCTTATCTTTTACCCTTTTCATTTCTTCCTGTTTTCTGAATCCGTTTGACCTCTTGGATGTTTCCCTCAAACACATGCTGGACAAACGTGACACCAAGTAAACATTTTGTCTCGGGATTCCTTCCATCCATAAAGATGCAACGTCCATACAAAGTGCTCTTTTAGGTTGAACTCTGTGTTTGCTTGTCTGTGTTGTAATTTGCCACTTTTGGCAACAGAATTGGAGCAAACGAGACAAACCGGTCTCCTTGAGCTTGAATAAACGCAGTATTTGTCTGTCCGCTCTGCTCTGAAGGCTTCCCTGAGTTAAGAGAACACCATATTTTGCCTCCGTCTGCGTCCTTCTCTACGTTGCAACCTACAGAGTATATGCAGCACACAGGACCCAGACGGCTCTATGGGCTGATTCATAGTCTCTTATGTCAAACTACGCCACTACTGCCGCTCGGTGACCCCTGATGTCAGGTCTCTCTGAAATCCCCTTTTTACTCCTTCCAAAAACAATTACAATATAAGATACAAGAAAGTTGTGCATCAATTGGTTTCCTTTGAGTGCAACGCAGGGCGATTATTTCGGTGGACATCAATGTCCTCGCTGTCATTTGGTTTGCAGGATTGTTAAGAGCAGCTCACACACAAGAGGAGGGTGAAAGACATCAGGGGAGGACGCGATGAAGAGTGGTGGATTTGTACCAGGAAATGTGTTACATTTAAAGTCCTGCCTTGCTTTAAGTGCTCCTCGAGGACTCATGCAGCTGCATTACTGCACCACAGGGACACAGGGGGGATGAAGGGAGGATGAATTGATTACTTAAGAAACAAAAAAAGAAGAGAACATGGATGGAGGGAGAACAAGGTTGAGTATGACAGGAAACGGAGGGAGAAAGAAGGGGGAAAGGCTGAAAGAGGAGGAAAGGTGAGAGGAACTTAAAGGTGATCAGCTGGATGGGAAAAGAGCAAGCTGGAAGCCATTTCTACAACATGCTACGCACGGACGCAGACTCATGCACCTGCATGTGCACGCCGACACGCACTCGCATAGACACGGCCGCACGTCTGAGGGAGGGTGGTGTCGTGGTGCACTGCAACAATAGGACCTGACAGCTCGCTCTGGCAGACCCTCGCCTGTCTGCTGCCATCGCTCCGGGCACCGGGCACTCCTGTGTGTGTGTGTGTGTGTGCGAGGTGACACACGGCCTGTGACAGTGATCCCAAGTGAAGTCTGGAGTCTGACTCACCTCCGCTTCAGCAGCGGACGCTCTGAGCCGACACAAAACACTGAGGGAGTCCTGCTCACTACGGCTTGTCAGGTTAATGCCTCCATCCATCCATCCGTCTGTCCATTCTCCTGTCTCACTGGCTCTGTATGTGTGTGTGTGTGTGTGTGTGTGTGTGTGTGTATGTATGTGTGTGTGTGAGTATGTGGCAACCCCACATTCACCTCCAGCGTCTGGAGGTTTCTGTTCGGGACTGAACCAGCGGTTCCAAGTCAGACGTCTTCCTAATTTTTGATAACAGGTAAAAAAAAAAAAACCTTTAAGCCGAAAAAAAACAGCTAAAACATGTTCCTGGGTTTGGTATGAACACCACCTGACTTAAACAACTTTCTGATCTTCAGCGCCCACGAATGTGCTTTTTCGTGTATTTGTCTGATACAAAAATCAAGTTTCTCCATTTTCTGATTCCTGGTCAGTCGAGGTTGTTGCAATCGGAGCTGGAAACGCTGCATGTGTGTGTGTTGGCTTCCAGTCAAACCTCCTGTCATTTCATTTAGTCTTTTCCAGCCATAGTAGCGTGAGGTCCCGAGAAGACATTTTTCACACCCAGGCTGGAGAAATATTAGTACATTTGTCTTTCCACATTTACGTGACAAGTCTGCTGTTCAGCCTCCCTTGAGGAAAACTGCAATTCTGTTTTTTAAACTCCCCTCCAAAAAAAAAACACAGCAAGGCTTTATCAGCTTAAGAAGTCTCTCTACACTGATGGAGGAGCAATGGGGGGGTTTCTACAAACAAAAACTGCTTCCCAACTTCCCCCGTTCATTCACTGTTCATCCCTCAACCTCCTCCAGCACCTTTACTTGTTCGTGTCACCACCCGACTTCAGGGACGAACCTCACTAATTATTTGAGCAAGTCCCTGCAGCCGGACTCAAGCCAGAAGAGTGGCAGCAATTACATCATATGGAGTGCAGGGCCGGCCCAAGCCTTTTGGAGGCCCTAAGCAGAATTTGATTTGGGGCCCCCTCCCACCACCGCAGAGTCACCTGTGCTTGATGATTATTGACACAAATGTCGCACTATAATGTTACATTATAAATTGTATTATTAATTATATCACAAATCTTGTGATATTTATCTGAGGGACCCCATTGAGACAGCATTTACACAATCAGAATTATCTTTCTTTTGCGTACTTTGATGAAAAAAAACACAATTGGGGGCCAGGGGGCCGTAAGCAGCCGCTTAGCTCGGGCAGGCCCTGTGGAGTGTCTACTATAGTCTGGTCACAATTATTTCTTAAATAAGATAATATATATATATATATATATATATATATATATATATATATATATATATATATGTTTTGTTTTTTTGTTTTTTTCATTCTGAAACTGTTGGATATTGAACTGTTTTTTTTTCTTCTCTGCCCTTCAGGTCAGATTATTGACTGGTTGTCTCACTCCACACAACCCGTCTCCAGAAGTGTGTGTTCGGTACACGGAGCGTCCGTCAGTCAGTCCGTCTGCAGAGGTAACAGTCAATATTGAGGAGTCTGATACCTCAAACACACCTGACGGAGAAAAACAAACACACTTATGGGGCAAATAGTTTAACTAGAAGGCAGCTTTAATGGAATAATTAAATCCTGCCAGACAATATTATTATTATAAATTGGCCAATTCATGACTTATGGCCAATTCGTCCTGGTGCTATAGCGCCAACTTTATGTAAAACACCATGAGGAGTTCATATATATGTCATCTAAATGTGTAAATACACTATATTTCCAACCGTTATTGCAGTGTATGTAAATGAGGACACATTTACAGCAATGTGCAACGATTGAAGGTTAATATAACGGATACTTGTTGTAAAAGTATTTTTTATTATTGACAACAAATCCCATGAAAATATCAAAACCAACAGCGTATGTGTCTGCTAATAATTATTGTGTGCAGTAGACCTCCATTAAAAACACACCAATGAGCCGTGAACACCATCCTGCTGCCAGGATTGCATTTTAATTGAAATATATATTTGTGTTTTTAGCTTTGAGCTCACAGTAGAGATTAACTTACTGTCGTTTATGGTGTAACACTAACTTTATCCTTTTAATATCAAAGGCAAATTAAAACTTGGGTCATTAAAATATCTTATGATACCTAGAAAAAAAACATATCTCTGAAAAGATCCATCAAGAACTAATGAGTCCAGGAGAAGGGAGTTGTGAGAAATAAACCCACGGGTTTCTGGGACAGCGTCTCCTTGTCGGAGCCAATAAGTGACGACCCAAGTGAAACTAGAGCCAATAGATGAGCTTCGGTGCTCGTGTTGATAAAGCTTTTTATAAAAGGCCCACATGTCCCCCCGTGACCTTGGAGACAGTAAGTGGGTTGAGACAATTAACAAACATGTGAGGACAGTTTTGGTTGCCGGAGCCAAATGCCCATTTAGATGTACAAATGGATGTGCAGCTCTGTAAACACCCTAGAAATAGAAGAGGATAAGAATGCACGTTCCCCATTAAAATGGACGTATTGGTCAGAGCTGTGGCCATTTTCAGGTGTACTGTTGCCATAGCGACCGTCGTAGTGGAATAACTTCCGTATAAACGAACACCACTGACATTTATGATTAACTGAGTACAATTTCAGCTCATTTTCTGATACCAGTGCAGCATTAAAGCATGGTGGAGTGAGTACACTGATTAGCGTTCAGCTAGCTAGCTTGCTAATACCCCCATGCTTTAATGCTACACTGGTTACAGACAACAAGGTGAATGGCAGCAGCTCTGTGTCCCTCTGCCTCACTCCCCCACCTCCGGAGAATGACACGCTACTGAGCTAAGCTAACTAGCTAACTTCACAGACTCACTCTCATGTGATGTCACCATGACAACAATCAGCATTTTCTTTTGTATCAGTCACATGAAAACCACAAACATTCCACTAATACGATAGAAACACTAAGCTTAAATCACAAATCGCTGCTTCAGCGAAGTCATAGAGAAGTGAAAGCTCGGAGTACAAGCCGTCTCCTGTTTCATTCGTATGCAGCAACAGACCAAACATGAGCTGTGTGCCTTTCACTGACAACCCCTTTCAGGATTTTTTGGAGTATTCAAAATTCAAGTAGTTGCCTCTGAGTGCCATTTAGAAAATTGTGAGTTTGCAGCTCGTAGTTAGTTTCCGAGCTGCTTGTTGCATCTCTACAAAAAAGGGGGAAAAGCTTCAGGCTTCGTTGAGAACCTGGACGCGACCACGGAGCCGCTGTGATGTAAATTTAGAAGCGAAGCCGAGAAACAAGACACTCTGAGAAGAAAAGACCAGCCTGAAGGAAGCGTTTTTTTTTTTCCATTACTGGCCCGAATTGATTCGTTTAAAAATAAAAACAAGGCAGGACTCTCACTCCGATCGAGTCCTGTTCACAGATGACCGCGTGGGCCAAGTGTCAGATGAGAGTTGCATCATCTGACCTGCGTTTATTTACGTGGAAACGGAGCTGCTGTCTGCCGGACTGGGAGTCCGTTCGCTGTTTCCTGCCAACACAGAAGCCGAAAACCAGACTACAGACGAACAGATAGGATTACAATCATTGCACTAACAAACATTGACAAACAAAACGTATGTGTAATGTATAGATTTCATTATTATCCTTTGTAATGTGGATATTTGATAACAGTAACTCTGTACAGCTGAGGCAACTTGTGAGAGAGCAACATCATAGGTTTCATATTGAAGTGTTTTTTGTCTGTTCAGCACTACGAGCATGTAGATTGCGGGTGAGCAGCTGACCTCCGTGGCAATATTGCTGCTTATTGAGCCATCCAGTGCTGTATAATGACCATCCCCAAGCAGGAAATCTGTTAATTAAAGGCTTCGGGGTGGAAACGTGAACAAAATATTCATGATTTCCACTGAGAGGTGACTAAATACCTGACTTCATATTTATTCTTTCAGATAGCTATTTTTAAAAATAAAGGTAAAATAGGACAAACTGTTTAAATGTTTCCAAACGTTCCACATAACGATGAGCGTCTTTGTTTGTCCCCTTTATTTATGATCTGTTTCAGAACATAACATGATGGATATCGTTAACTGAATCATACCTGTCAGCCTAACAGCTATAAATACAAACCAACATGACACTGACGGATGGTTCCTGTGTTGCAGTGTGTTGAGTCTCAGCCTTCAACCAACTCTCAGACTGTCTCAGGCCGCATCTGGACTAGAAGTTCAGTCTTATCTAGTCCTCCACTGCACTCAGGCACGACATGTGACCAACAGGCTGAACTCACAAACCTTGACAAAATCACCACAAGACATTTTAATGTCGATATTTCACTTTCCACGACTATTCTGACTATTACAGAGACGATACGAGAATGAACGATTATCCAGCAGACCGGGGATGAATGAACTACAACAAAAGCCAATCAGATTCAACTAATTAAATTTGTCGTCTGGGACAACCGTACTCTTTCGTTACTTAACATATGCAAAGAAACAAATGTTTTAATGTCCATTTGATGAATGATGTCAGTCAAATATTCTCTTCCCAGCTTTAACTCAGCCTGCTTTTTCCTGCCGAAGGAAACAACATCGTCGCTACAGGCAACTCACTTCACATCTGTTGGATTGTTACTGAGGATGTGGAGCGGCTTTAGGTTGAAAATACGCTTCGCTCAACTATGTGAGTGACTAACTAACTAATGTGCTGTCCACACGAAGCAAAACAAACTGTTTTTCTCCGTTTTGCCTTGGCGTCGTTTCAAGAAAATCCGCGTCCAGACGAATCCACTGAAAACGACTCAGCGCGCTGTAGTACATATTCTTTCTTCTGCTACAAAAATGCAGAAGAAGAGACGGAGCTTGACCGGATGTTTGCCGTTGCTATGGCAACACGTGAGAGTTACAGCTAATCTCCACCCGACCACTCGATCAATAAACACCCATAAGATGACAATTTGGCCCGTATAAACAATAAACATCAACAGCCGTCACCCTAAGGACCGTGACGAGGCGTTGTCACACGGTGGGATGGATTCATTAGACAAATAAATGCCTACATTCATGGAAAGTTAGCTAGCGGTTGTTTGTTAGCATCGTAATAAAGTAGCATATCTGCGACTTTTTTCCCGGAATATCGCCCCCCTCTCTCGGCTCCGTTTTTTTTACATACAGTGGCCCTGATACGCCGTCGTACAGACGAGCAGAATATCTGCTACGAGCACGGAGGCCGCCATTGTTGTTGTTGTTAGGAGACGTCGCGGGGGAAGAAGTCAAGGTCGAGGGGCGGGCCGATGACGTCAGCGTATTTGTTTTCACCGTCTACACGGAAACGATCACGAAACGGAGGGGGAGCGTTTTTTTCTTTTCCACCCTGAGAGCTGGTTTAAAAAAAGTGCGTTTTCAGGCGCGAAAACGCCGGATTCGTATGGACGGCAGGTGGAAACGCACAAGACTTCTGCGTTTACGCACTAAAAACGTTTTCATGTGGACAGGCGCTAAGTGTGAAGTGATATCAGCTCAGTGAGAAACTTATGCTTCACTTTATGTCCTTTTTACAGTATATTTTTCATAGAGGTCTTTTTGATGTTGAATGAAACTGTCTTCATGTGTGAGTCTCGGTTTTGCAGCATCCAACTCCAGCTGCACTTAATCGGCACAATTATGTCGGAGGGAAGGCTGCTGCAGCGAGAGCGCTAGCTGTGAGCTGTGAAACCGAAAAAAATCACCTCCAACACGTCAATTCTCCTCAGTGAGTCAGCTGTTCCCAGTTCTCTCCCACGACCGACTTGCCGTCCACTTTTGCTTCTCAAATATGTTTTTAATGTGTGTTGCTAGTTGCAGCTGGAAATGAGAGCCGTGCCCAAATATGTTTTTCTGTGTTGAGTTTCAGCGCTCCGTCTAGTCGATAACCGTAAAAAAAGTGAACTTTCGACAGCGTCTCAGACGTACTCAGTCGATGGCGTTTGCTCATTTATCAAGGCGGCGGTGAAGTCCACCTGTTACCACCAAACTCTGCCTGCTGAGGGAGAGGTGCTGCTGAAAGCTGCAGAAAAAGCATCTTTTTTTATACCAAACTACTTTATCTGAGGTCAAAACTGAACTCAAGTTAATTCTGTTGCAAAAAAGAGTCATGCGAGTCTTCCTGTGGAAGAGCGCGCCGGCGCTTGTTTTTATGGGCGGTTGTTTCTGTGTGGCGATGCGACTGCAGCGAGACGCCTCTCTCTGTGACCAGCCTGCTGTCTGAGTGACAACTGCTCCACAGCAGCTCCACTGCAACTGGAGGATAATTGAGTGTAGTGGCAGGCGGCGATGCTTTGGTTAAATGGCACTCGGCAGGAAAGGCACAGCTGCTGAAATCATCCAGCAAACCGCCATGGTGCTGCCGAGTCACCGAGGGAACGGAGAGAAGCGTTTCCTTAATCCTTTTGTTGTAATGTGGAGGTGAGATGTGAACGAGGGAAGACGAAGAAACACAAGGAGAGGAAGCTGTTGACCCATATTTACTGTAACGTTTTCCCCTCCTCCCTCCGTCTCTCATTGACCTCCATCTTTTACCCCCGGATCTATTTTTAGCAGCAGCCGCTCTGGGCCAAATATAAGAATAGATGCTTGTCACAAGAAGCGGCAGTGTTCTGTAAGTTGGAGGGATGATTTTATAAACTCTCGATGCGCTGCGACGCTTTCATTCAATCACATTTTTCGGGGCATCCTGGTCCTTTAACTGTGTAGGATTCATTGAACTATAAAACATTATTGATTTTGGTAAAAACCCTTAACGAGTCCCTGTTACTGAAGGGAATTCCGCTTTGTTTCCTTCTCTTCTTCTTCCATGCTTCCGTCTTTTTATGTTTTGCGGCATCACTTTTTTTTGGGGCTGCATAATGAAATGACTCTACTCCTTCAAGCAGTTTGTTTTCTGAATATAAATCATTAGGTTCACTCCCAATGAAGTAGAAAGTATGTGCAACCCAGTTAAATCGTTAAACCCACAAACAAACTAAATGGTCTTTTGTCAGGTATCTGATGGAGCTCTGCTCTCCGAGGTACGTGGGGAAACGATCATCGTCATTTTCTCTACATTCATATATGAATATTAAATGCAGACACCTGTCTTATTTTAGGGGTAATTTTATGATCTTCCAAGGACAAGTTCCTTGTTTTATTGCCAATCTTAGAGTTTTAGCATATTTTAACGTGTGACATGAGTTGACATGTCTTTTTTATTATTGTTTGGCTCTGAATTCCAACACATTAAAGCTGATTCTGAGATTGATGGAGCAAATTGCAAGCAACCTCTATGGGTGGATTTGATGTGACCTTGGTCAGGGACACAGTGGCAGCGTTGGTGACTCTGAGCACCTTTTTTAATTTCTTGAGGTTCTACTAGGAACGAGACACGTGTAAACGGCATGACATCAGATCATGTTCACATTCTCCTTGAGGTCTGGCTAAACGTGACCGATGCACGAGGAGGGGGATAACTCCGATAAATGGAGATCACAAGTTTCTGAAGTGTGGTGTTAAAGTGAATCGGAGGTCAGGTTGGATACTTGGGCTTTATACCAAAACACAATGTTGTTGTCTTAATTTACCCATAATGCTGCTTTTTTCTCCTCAACCAAACCAAGTAGATCCCTCGTCTTCCCTGATCCAAAGAGGCAGCAGATATCAGAGATAGGAGAGGTTCCTCTAAGGAATATGATGACAACGTTGCCCGTGGTTTTATCCTGAAGGCGGCGGCGGCGTTCCCTTCCTGTCTTTGATGTCCTCCATGCCTGTCAGCGACCGTCTCACTACACATGCGTTTCCCTTCAGTCCTTCGATGCTCTGGTCTGCTGCCACTGCGTCCCTGATAACGGTCACATCAAATCCACCCATCAGTTGTTTCCTGCCTTCATCCCTGTTGCTAAGTGCTTCGTGAGCGATCATAACGGAACAGCTCGGGTGAGACTGTGATTTGATTTCCTCCACTTCCTATTCTTCTATTCGCACCAAAAAAACACGGAGGACGCTGGAACCCGACTGAATCACGTCATTAACTTCCAGATGCCGCTGGAGCGGAACGGCGGCGATACTGTGACCTGCAATGTTTTTCTACTTTGCCGACCTTGAACGCCACACTTTTATTGCTCCGCCTCCCCCGTGCTTAGTCCTGATTTATAAGGGAAGCCGGAGCGCCGCCGTGGAGCCGGGCGACCTCGCTCCTCGCGGAGCACACGTTTGCAAATATGAGAATATCAACCGGAGTGAGATAACGTGCCCCGGCGCACAGCTAGCATAATGTGCTTTGATCTACTTCTGACACGAGCAAATAATGGAGAGAGAAGGAGAGGAAGGGAGAGGGGGAGAGACAGCCAGAGGAGATAAGATGAGAGACACAAGGGGGAACACACCCTCTTATGAAACCAACAAAAAAAACATTCATCCTCCCCCTCATCCTTCCCCACCAACCACCTCCCTGTTTCCTCTCCAGCCCGCCGCGCGCCCGGCTCAATGACAACCAAAGGTCAAATGTTCCCTGTCTTTATTTAACCCCCCCACCAGCAGTCTCTCATTTGTTCTCATAAAGGAGTTGATGAGGCTTTGATATGATATATGTGAGAGCATGTGAAGGCGAAACCATGACACAAACACACAGGAGGCGGAGTGACCATGCTTTCCTATTAAACAGACAGCAGAGCAGTTTGAAGTGTGTCTCTCGGGTCTTAGTGTCTGTAGTCGAGAGTCTTCTGTGAGGAGATTTAAAGCTCTGTGTGTGTGTGTGTGTGTGTGTGTGTGTGTGTGTGTGTGTGTGTGTGTGTGTGTGTGTGTGTGTGTGTGTGTGTGTGTGTGTGTGCGTGCTGTGCTTCCATCCTTGTGAGGACCAGTTTTAGACCTTGAGAGTTCAGGACATTGTTGGAAAGTGAGGACATTTTGTGCCGCTGCTCACTTCTTCAAAGATTGTGGGTAATTTTCCAGTTTTCGATATAGGATGGAACAGTTTTTGGCAGAAACATCGTCTCGACTAATGGGCGGCAGTGGTTAACTGACGTTGCCACGAGATAGAACACCAACGCTGATGTTCTTGACTGGCATATCGTAGCTATGGCAGTTCTGAGGACCCTTTGTAGGTGGAGTTTGTATCTGATGTTTTTCCAACCATAGACGATAGAAGAAGGGGCGTCACCCATTGGTTTGTGAACTAAAGTGTTGAAGGCCATCCAGAGTTTTTTTGCAGTTTAACATGAGTTCAAACGCTGAAAAAGATATTTTAGGCAAAATGTTAGTTAACTTTCATAAACTGAAAACGCGGGGAAAGGGCTTAAGTTGTGAGACGAAAAAACAGACAACACCAAGACCGTCGGACCTGTCCATCATGAGGTAGCCCCGCCCCTAAGGCATCCCCTGCTTAATGGTCTGTTTGACTTTAAATGCACTATCAATTACAATTACTACAAGGCGGTACATTTCTCATAGACTTCCATACAATTAGAGTGGAGTCGCCCCCTGATGGCCAACGGAGAGAATGCAAGTTTAAGGCACTTAAGCGTTGACTTTTCACTTTTCAGACCCGGAGGTTTGCCACCTGATTTCAACACCCGGCTGCTCCTGCACACTCGCCGCTGTGTTTGTCCCAGATTGATAAATGGACTGCATTTATATATAGTGCTTCTATCCAAAGAGCTTCACTATTTCCGTCTCGTTCACACAGATGGCAGCGAGCTACTGAGACGCCGGCCAAACCGTTGGGAAGCAATACTGGTGCTCGGTGTCTAGCTCAAGGACACTTGGGCATGTGGAGATGCTGGTTCTCTGCCCCGCGTGGAACTTAACAGGTAGTGTGAATCATATGGGCTCCCCTTCACTCTGATATTGGATCAATCAATCAGGCTGGAGTCAGTTGGAGTCCCACAAGTGAACTCATGTAGGTTAGTGCACCATGTCAACGATTGTCCTTACACGTACAGCAGTGTGTGTGCGTGTGCGCGCTCGTGCGTGTGGCTGCCGGCACCGTTGACTTTGCAGAATTGACCTACATGTGAGGAGCGTTCAGACTCGCACCGGAGTTTACCCGAGCCCGGTTCTGACTCATCCTGCACGAGAGCTTCCTATGTGTATGTGCGCGTGCACGCTTGCGCGAGAGAAACCCGGCGTGCACAGGGTCCTGCGTCTTCAATGTATTACGTCGCCGCGTGACGCACGGCAGCGAGAGAAAAGAGAGAGGAGAGGTGAGGATGGAGGGGAGGGGAATTTTCTCAGACACCCAGCATGCAATGACCTTAGTTTTATGTCAAGGCGGAGGTCTCTCTCTCTCTCTCTCTCTCTCTCTCTCTCTCTCTCTCTCTCTCTCTCACTCGCTCTTTCTCACTCTCTCACACACACACACACACACAGACTTCCCGGTGTCATCCATGTGGACACGAGGACGTCAAGCCGCATCTTATTCCGCTCACATCCCCGCCGTCTGTCCCGCCTCTCCCCTTCCGCATACACACACACATACACACACACACACACACGCACACACACACACATTGAGATGTAATCCCCGTAGTAAACTATACCGACACACACAACCCAATGAAAAAACCACACTCCATATGGTACCGAGACAGCCGACCGTCGCGTCTGACGCAACTCCCCGCAGCTTTGTGCTAAAAGTATGTTCAGGTCTATTTCAGCCTCGTTGCTCCAGCTTCACCTCTTTCTCTGACCCTTCTCTGAACATCTCCTCTGTGTTTAATGCTCCGCATCCCTCCACCCTCCCTCCATCCCTCCACCCCTCCACATGGCAGAATACAACGCGGGGAGCTCTTACCGATGGTCCGGGATCCGATGCAGCCCATGTTGTTTTACAGAGGCTCGTGCAGCTCGGGGAAAATAAAATCCATCCGTCCAGCGGGCATTTCTCCCCGGATCTCTTCCTCCCTCTCTCTCTTTCTCTCTCTCTCTCTCTCTCTCTCTCTCTTTCTCTCTCTCTCTGTCTCTCTCTCTCTCCCTCTCTCTCTGCGCTTCCCCTTCTCTTCTTCCTCTTCTTCTTCTTCTCCTCCTCCTCTCTGCTTCTTCACCGTCCTCCTCTCCTCCGAATGTGTGTGTGAGAGAGAGAGAGAGAAAGAGAGGGTGTGTATGTGCGTGTCATCCGCCTCGCTTCCTCTCACTCGCTCTCTCTCTCTCTCTCGCTGCCCACCGTCACACACCGTCCTGTTTCCCCCAGTCATTGTCAATGTCTCTCTGTCTCTCTCTCGCTGACTCGCGCGCGCTCACGCAGTCATCAACACGCGCATCCAAACCCTGTCAGTAATCGAACCCACTAGTTGAGTTTTGTTTGCTCATTAAGAAGATATGTACCTAGTTTAGACCAATGCGTTCAGTGTTTGTGGAGGTGTTAGTTCAACAGGCTGCTGTTAAATCGTGTAGCGTGACAGGTGTCTCTGTTATTTTGTCCAGCCCATTTCTATCAACAAGGATCAGCTAAATAGCATCACACTAAACAACGCAGCCCAGACCCGCCTGCTCGAAAGGTGCTTCAGAAAAGTACAAAATCAATAAAAAAAACATCATAAAGCGCGTTGAAAAGACTTATTCAGCATACTGTAGCTGCTAGAGCAAGTTTTAACGAGTTCACCACTCTCAGCCATCGCTTAAAAGTTCAGGTCCAGGTGTGTAAAGGTGTCTAGCACTTTCTCCTGGTCCACATGGTAAATATCAGATATTGTTTGTTTGTGAGGATTTAGCATCAGCTGCTAATGTGTTACATATTTATCTGCCGGAAACGTCTGGATGTGTGTCGAGACTTAACTGCTGACTGTTGCAACGAGATATTTGGTGTTCTTCCGAGGTTCCCCCCTCATCGCCATGCCAACAGCATCCTCACGCATCGGTCGCCCCCCCAATGAACTATCCAGTGTATGATCTTTACATCCCTCGCTGGAGGATTTCATTCTGCCGGAGTTAAGGCGAGCAAGTGTTGATGCTAGCGCTATGTGACGCGTGTACGATGCCCGTTGGAGTTCTGCAGCTGGGCTTTCCTCCCTCCCCTCTCGCCTCCTCGTCTCACCCTCACACTATGTGAATATTAAAACACACAGTGATTCAGCTCCGAGGAGTGCAGGCGAGGAAGGACGGCGCTCCCCCGACTCTATTAACTCGATATCCATCTCGGATGGAGAACAGAAGTACGGCCCCCCCGAATCAACCGCGCAATCCATAAATATGCAGACAACTCGACTGCGGATACACGCTGATGACTGGAGCGACTGTGGTCAAGAAGAAATGAGAAGCAAACAGTGGTCAAGGAAACACAGGAGTTACTACCAGACTTGTGTTTGAGACTGGTGGCCCAAAAAGGGCTTTTTAAATTTGATTTTAAGCTCAACCGTGATGTTTTCTCTCAAACAAACTATGTGGTCTTGTTGCCTAAATCCTAACAGCAGCCGCTTCATGGTAACGATGTGACGACTTCTGTGAAAAGCCTAAAAATCCAAATAATGACACAGTGAAATATTTGTTTGTCTTCCCATGAGATAGCTCTCTAACTTATTCAGCAGGGAGAGACTTACATAATGCATGAGGCCTTTGTCACGCTAGAAAACCATTAAATTATCATTTAAAAAAGAAATGTAATTACTTTGAAGATTGAATTCAGCATAATTCTGTCTGAAAGTAGTCCACGTCTTCCTCTAAGAGTCGAACTGTAAAAAGCTGCATCATCCCCTCAGGTTTTATTAAAAGTGGCCTGTTGCCGTGGCAGCTCTTCATCTTGACTTTTAATTACAGCCGCCCCGTCAGACCGCAGTATAATTCCCCTAAACGCCGGCACATGGTGCCAAAGTGTGTCATCCTTCCTCCGTCCTCACAAATGTACCAGGACAGTCTGAGATGTTTGACAGATTTACAGTTTCCGCCGCGATGCTGACGTCATCCAGCGGAAAGAAAAAAAACAGTCGTCTTGCTCCACTGACTCATCAGCAGCCAAATCTCTGCTTCACTTAAAACAGTATAATAAATTATAAGTAACAATAATCCGATTTTTGAAGTTCAGTATTCGGTATTCGGCATCCGTCCTCTTTATTTCTGCGTCTCTGTCTTTAGTTTGAGCTTCTCAGCTCAACTCAATGGATTCTCAGCCTTGTGGCGCCTCCGCTTCCCCCCGCCGGCTCATTGTGATGGCTGAGATGTTGGCAACAGGGCACCGTAATGAAAACCGCCTCCTCCCCTCAGACCGCATGCTCATGTAGTCCTTTTAAATGAAAGGTAGTTTCCTCGTAGTAGCGCCCACAATGAAACACATCAAGAAACACCAAAATATATCAAAGCGAGGATGGGACCACAGTTGAGCTAATCAACACATTAATAAGCGATTTCAGCGTTTATGGTGCTTTCACAACACACAGCAATCACACAAAATCAAAATCACATCAGAAATCATCACATAGACGTTCTGGACGACCTTTGTTCCTTGTTACAACTTGTTACACTAAACACTTAATGTATATGAAATGAAAACTTAAATATTATTTTTACGGTTTAAATAGTCGATTATTTCTCTGGAGAATGATAACACGATGTGATTGTATCATCGTATACATTTACTGAATAGTTAATATGCAAAAGTCGCATTTTACCCCCTAAAAACAAGTCGCTTGTGAATTCAGAGCGCTTTCTGGAATTGTTGGTTTTCAGAAATGACCATTCAAAATGGATTCAACATGTTCAGCTTTCATCCAATTGCCAAGAATCGAAGGCGTCTCGAACAGTGTTTGAGTTGAGGCTTGAACGCGATCAGCCGGTTAAAGAGTTAGTCAGTTGTCCAAGAAGACATTCGCCATTTCACTTTTAGCATACGATTTAAGAGGCAATAATAAAGGAATTGGGTAAAAAGACGTTTATGGGAAGTGGATGAAGTCACCGTGACGTCACCCATTGGTTTGTGACCTGCGGTCAGTTTTTCATTTTTGCCATTGTCACATTTTTAGTCCAACACAATGTTTCATGAACTGAAAACAAAACGACAACACCGACAAAACCCAGACACCGCCGTGGTAGTGACCTGTCAATCAGCAGGTAGCCCCGCCCCTAAAGCATCCCCTGCTTTCTGGTCTGTTGGACTCAAAATTGACCATAGTTTATTAAATGAACATCATGCTGGATTGAAGAAGACTTGAAACTAGAGATTGAGACCATAAACTCATGTTTACAATGTTTACTGAGATAATAAATACGTGACAAGTAGGCTCATTTTCTCATAGACTCCCATACAATCTGACTTCTTTTTGCAACCAGAGGAGTCGCCCCCTGATGGCCAGCAGAGAGAATGCAGGTTTTTCAGTGTTGGCTCCACTGATTGAATATTGGTGAAATAAATGTATTTGCATTATTTGTCTGGAGTACAGTATCTTGTCTGATATAGTTTTTTTAAATCAAAATGTTCAGGACATTGCAGGTAAAAACGTCATGTGATGAGTCAGCAAACACACATTTTAAATTCACGGACAGACATCACCATCACCATGACAACACAGTGTCCTGCATGTACAGTGATGCGACAGAAATCCCACTGTTCACCTCTCCCAAGAACATTTGCAGCACTTTTACTTGAATCGCAGTGAAAATGGCAATTCAGATCTAGTCATTTAAACTTTGCCAAGCAACCATGGCTGCAAATAAAACTTGCCTGAGAGAGTGGTGGGATGGAGGGATGAAGAGGAGGAGGAGGAGAGTAAAGACTGTGAGTCACGCTGAGAGATGAGGACAACGAATTCAAGCTGAGAAAATTTATGGGAAATGTGAGCTTCTGTAGGAATAAAAAAAACTTGAGAGGGAGAGAAAGAGGGAGACAGGGGAGGAGGAGGTTTATTAGTATTCTGGCTGAGAGCGGAGGGGAAAAGACAGGAAGGAGAGGAGGGGAGTTGGAGGAGGAGAGGCGGGTGAGGAAAGGTGAGACCGAGGGAGAGATAAGAAGCTAGTGAAAAAATAGAGGGGAGCTGACAAGAAGCAGAAACATTATGCATCTGCATATGGAGACAAACACGTAGATTCCTATTTATAGCTGAGAGTGTGTTTCTGTTCATGTTACTGTTGGTGTGCATGAATGCGTGGTTGTACAGCTGGTGGCTTGTGTGTTTGTGAGGGGACGTGTGAGGACAAAGGGACATGGTGAAAGGCTCCTTAGTGGACGCAAAGTTGCTTATTAGTTGCAAAACGAACCCAATCAGCAAAGTGAAAACCTTCGATACAAACGTCCATGGCACGTCTGTATCAGTATTTCTATTCCACCTTCCTAATCATTCAAACCGTGTTTAAACATGAGATCTTTACATTGAACAGCAGGTGTTCAGTTTTATTCTTTTCTTTGAAAGAAGAGATTTTCATTTAAATGTCTGGAAGATATAAAAGTGTCAACTTATATTTGAGTTGCCCTTGAGGGAGGTGACTTTGAGACAGCAGCAAATATCTTCCGCATCATCGACATATCGTGATGAAACGTGTGATTTATAGCCCTACAGTTGGTCAGCAGCAATTATCACCAACTCTGCAGCTTTATGGAGCTTTTAGCTTCTTTTAGCTTGCAGTTTTGGTTTTCCAGAAAATGCACTGATTCAATCTCAGAGTTTCCAGCAAGTCCACATAAAGAATTTGAGGTCCATCTTGGACCCACTGTCCATTTACATTTGTTGTCCTTTTTTTGTTGTGCAGGCCAGATGTCCTCACAAAGATGGAAATCACTCCTCATTCAGATTATTAGTGGTTCCTGCTGAGGACGTCAATCTTTCAGCTGCTCACTAAAGGGTTAGCTCGTCCCCACCGCTGCATCTGTGTTTGTGGCAGCCGGTCGGTGTACCTGTGTGACTGAGTCAAAATAAACCTCAGTGTTTGTGTTCACGGTGACGAAGGAACGTGTCCAAAGTGTGGATTTGTATTTGATTTGCTCTTCTCTATGAGCTCATTGTTTTGTTTGAGTCTTATCGGCCCCGTTGCCACGTTCAAATGTTGACGTTTTGCATTCGGTCAGAGCACTGTTACTGAAGGTCGTGGGTGATGATTGGATCAAACAAACGCAGGACTTTCACCGCGCAGACTGGCATTCGTGCCCCGTTAGAAACCAAAGTAAAGGCCGATGTAAGTATGTCACGTAAGCTGTTATGTATAAAGACAGCTGTTATTTATTTGCAAGAGTTGCGTCGTTATGTTTGTTACATTAATACTTTCACACAAACCAAGATGTTTGCTTTGTGATACCCACGTTCCCGATGGCTTCACAACTTTAACCCAGTGGCGTTGTACGTTTCTGCAAGCGTGATACGAGGCTGATATGAAAGGTATTTATTAAATGTGTTTTTGGGTTCAGAAGACGTTTTTCTAGCGACTAGGTGTTAATATATTAATTATGTTACTAATAATAATGCTTTATTTATGTAGCACCTTTGAAAACAGAGTTGTATGACAGACAAAGAAGCACAGTACAAAACTAAGATAATATCACAAATGTATACGCTGATAAAACAAAAAAAGGGGGTAAAACAATAAAAAAACAAATGAGTACAAAAATAGAAAGAAAAAGAAAATGCAATAAAGTAAAATAACAAGCAGTAAAAAGATGACATCACGTGAAAGCCAAACTGTAAAAATGGGTTTTAAGAAGTGATTTAAGAGACGTTACTGATTCTGGGAGTCTTATCTCCTCAGCCAAGATCAGGGTGATGGGAAGTCGTCCGGTAAAAGCAGTTTTCAGTCAGTAACTATTTAAAACCTGCTGCCCACTACCTGAACGCTGCAGAGACTCGGAGACTTGCAGGTGAACAGAGTGGAGCGTGAAGAGACAGGTATTTTTCTCAGGAGGAGACCAAAAGAAGAGCAAAAAGAGAGAGAATATTGAACAGGCCACAGACTAATCCTCTCCAAATGAATGATAATGTTGGTGTCATAACTTGACATACTAATGGTATAATCAGGCCACTTTACTGTGTGTGTATTTTGAAATATGTCTGCCCTCTAGTGGTAAAACATTCATATTTATCCTCCGTTTCCTTCCACTGATTTAAAAAAATGACAAATTAAACCTTGAGGACCATTTCCATCTTTCAAACAATGTATGTTTAACTTTTATACAAAACACTTTATTACTTGCTCTATTTGTGGAGACAGTACATTTACTCATATCACTTTTTATAAAAGCAACCCAGTGGAGTGCTTTTAACTTACAGTTAAGTCAAATAGGGAGAGAAATGAGTCCATGTGTGTTTGAGAATATAAATGTCCCCCCTAAAAAACCTAAAGGTGATCTGACTTGATGACCAAATTCCCTTTTTTATGTCATTTTTTTTCTCTCTCATCCTCATTTTGCTTTAAATCCTCACAGACTGAATTAGCAACACCCAAACTCAAACCGCCACCTCTGGCTGCCATCTGGAGGCTCTAAGCCTTAAAGGTTAGCTTCAGGATTAGTTTCAGGTTAGGGGGTGTTGAGTGAAAGGTGGCGTCCCCAGAAGTACCTCTGTGCAGGTGTGTGTGTGTGTGTGTGTGTGTGTGTGTGTGTGTGTGTGTGTGTGTGTGTGTGTGTGTGTGTGTGTGTGTGTGTGTGTGATGGCAGGTCAGGGCGAGGCGAAGGCAGCGGCGTGGCTGTCTGCTGGGTAATCCTGTCCTTGGCAGCCAGAGAGGAGGACTCACTTCTTAACTGCTCACTCTGACTGCTTAAAGAGGCCTCCAAACACAGGGTCTCCTCTGCAGGACAGCAGGGGCGGGGCAGAGGGACATTACATAATTCAACACACACACACACCATGTTACAGCGTCATCAGTGCAGGCAACACGCAGCATCCATGACTCTGTATACGTTTACTCACTTTGAAGAGCAGAAACTGAAAAAGCTTTTCTCAGCGTGCTGCAGTGATGTCGAAGTGTACTACGGTACGGCGTGACATCACGGTCGGGCGTGACGCACTGATGAACCACCGTGGTTAAATTAACTTTATTGATTCATTTCTGGTGCTTTAAGGTCAAAGGTGAAGGTCATTGTGACTTCACATCCATCCCGTTCCTTTTCAATTTCGTCCATCTGGACTCGAGTATAAGCTCGTCATGGTGACATCACCAGTTGGTTTGTGGACTACGGTTTTGAACCTTGAATTTGGCATTTTGGCCATCGCCATCTTGGATTTATTGCAACCAGTGAAGGAAGCGACCATATTTGGACTGTGGAGGAGTGTTGAGTGGAGAGTGGCATTCTGAGTGGCAACCTTACTGGATCTGGATCCATCTGGATCCATCTGGATTCTGGTGCAAGTTAGCTTCATAATTCAAGGTCAACTTTACAGGTAAGTGTTAAAGTCATCTTAGTAGTTAACCGTGGTGGTAGCAACCTGTCAATCACCAAGTAGCCTCGTCCTAAAACATACTCTGCTTTATGGTTTATGGACCAAAATGTACTAAATTAACATCATGCTGGATTGAAGAAGACTTGAAACTAGAGATTGAGACCATAAACTCATGTTTACTGAGATAATACATCAAGAGAGAAATATGACCATTTTCTCATAGACTTCTATACAATCAGGGAGGAGTCAATGGCCAGCAGAGAGAGGGACAGTTTTAGGCACTTCAGCATGGCTTCACTTTTCAGAACCGGAGGTTGCCGGCTGGAATAAATGACTAGATTTGTGGTCAAACAGCTGTACTATTTTGATTGCATGCTCTTGCATGTTTTTTAACTAAAAAAGAAAATGTGGGTTTGGTGTGAAGTTACTCTTCGGTATTGTGAGTTTAGAGATAGAATATATTTATGAATATAGACATCCTCATTTAGTTCAGCCTTCACACAAACGCATGACACAGCGCTGTTTTCTCATCACGAGTCACCAAGCAGACTGGTGTCCTGTCCAGGGTGTACCCTGCCTTCGCCCAATGACAGCTGGGATCGGCTCCAGCCCCCCCGCTACCCTGAATACAGGATAAGCGGTAGACAATGGATGGATGGATGGATGGATGGATGGAGTCACCAAGCATCCAAACATGAAGGATGACATCGACACACACACACACACAGAGAGTCCAGCAGCTCATGGGGCTTCACAGAGCTCACAGTAAATGCCACTGCGATTGATCCCGTACTCGGATCGATGCTCTTTGTTTTCTGCTCACAGCTGCTCGGTTCCCCGCTGCTGTGAAAAGGCCTCTGAAGTCGCATGCAGGCGGTACATCGGACCCCCGAAACCAAAACAAACGGCTCCTGAGGGTTGGAGTTCACCGCCTCTGCTGGGCAAGAAAACCAACGACGACGAAGGAGACTTTGCTTCATGCTGATGGTTCCTAACGCTGCTGCTCCTGAGACACGCCATCCCATTTTATAAACGGTCCAGTCAATCTGCAGCGTTCTCAGGAAATTTCTGAGGGGATTTCTTCATATTTGGCTTAAACGTCCACTTGGACTCGAGGATGAACAGATTAGACTTTGGTGGTCAAAGGTCACTGTGACCTCACAAAACACCATGACTGGAGGATTCCTGTGCTAATTTTACGAATGACAATTTCACACGTCCGGATGAAAGGATGACATTTGTATGTAAACTGCAAGGAGGCGTGAGGTGGTCAAGCTTGTTTGTACTCATTATTTACTTTCTTGTTTGTGCTTGTGATGATGATGATGATGATGATGGTGGTGGTGATGGTGATGATGATGATGATGATGATGATGATGATGGTGGTGGGGATGATGAGGATGATGATGATGATGATGATGGTGGTGATGATGATGAGGAGGATGATGATGATGGTGATGATGATGGTGATGATGATGATGATGATGATGATGATGATGGTGAGGATGATGATGGTGGTGATGGTGGTGATGATGATGAGGAGGATGATGATGATGGTGGTGGTGATGATGATGATGATGATGGTGGTGGTGGTGGTGATGGTGATGATGGTGATGGTGATGATGATGATGATGGTGATGGTGATGGTGATGGTGATGGTGGTGATGATGATGATGATGATGATGGTGATGGTGGTGATGATGATGATGATGATGATGATGATGATGGTGATGATGGTGATGGTGATGATGATGATGGTGATGGTGGTGATGATGATGATGATGATGATGATGATGATGGTGGTGGTGGTGGTGATGATGATGATGATGATGATGATGGTGATGGTGGTGATGATGATGATGATGATGATGATGATGATGATGATGATGATGATGGTGATGGTGGTGGGGATGATGAGGATGATGATGATGATGATGATGGTGATGGTGGTGATGATGATGAGGAGGATGATGATGATGGTGATGATGATGGTGATGATGATGATGATGATGATGATGATGGTGAGGATGATGATGGTGGTGATGGTGGTGATGATGATGAGGAGGATGATGATGATGGTGGTGGTGATGATGATGATGATGATGGTGGTGGTGGTGGTGATGGTGATGATGGTGATGGTGATGATGATGATGATGGTGATGGTGATGGTGATGGTGATGGTGGTGATGATGATGATGATGATGATGGTGATGGTGGTGATGATGATGATGATGATGATGATGATGATGATGGTGATGATGGTGATGGTGATGATGATGATGGTGATGGTGGTGATGATGATGATGATGATGATGATGATGATGATGGTGGTGGTGGTGGTGATGATGATGATGATGATGATGATGATGGTGATGGTGGTGATGATGATGATGATGATGATGATGATGATGATGATGATGATGATGATGATGATGATGGTGATGGTGGTGATGATGATGGTGATGGTGGTGATGGTGGTGATGATGATGATGATG
The DNA here is from genome assembly GCF_963514095.1 of Eutrigla gurnardus. Classification (NCBI taxonomy): domain Eukaryota; kingdom Metazoa; phylum Chordata; class Actinopteri; order Perciformes; family Triglidae; genus Eutrigla; species Eutrigla gurnardus. Next base: position 4,567,226 of record NC_139928.1, on the reverse strand, counting down.
ATGATGATGATGATGATGATGATGATGGTGATGATGGTGATGAGGCTGTTTTATAATTCACTCTTAGATATATTTTACTTTGTTGCTTCACACCGTTACTTTTGTTGCTTCTTTTCCTAAACTAAAGCTGTGATTTCTCCACTTTTCATCTGTATTGTTTTTAATTGGCTGCACAAATTAACTTTTTAGCTTAGCCTCACTGTTGCTACCTTTACACAGTTTAGAACTGCAGAAAAACAAAAACACCTGTGTGTATGTATATAAATCCGGCTACTGAAAATGAATCCACACCTTCCGGCCAATCAGAATTGAGAGTGTGGCAAACTCCTGATGCATTTCACTTTCTCTGATCAGCATCAGCTCTTTGGTCCTCTTTGCAGTTGAATATATTCATGAATAAAAATCTGAATTAAATTGTCTGATAACCTTGTGTAACCTACAACGACCTTAAAAAAGTGTCCACCATTAAAGTGCAGGGGGACAGAATTAATGACTACAATGATGAATGAGTCAGTGGAAGACAAATTAATCAATGAAAGAAGAAGAGGGGAAGGTGAGTGAGTATTTAAAAAACAACAGCGGTGGAAATAAATGTATATATTTCACCTCAAGTTTATTCAAAAGACAACACGTTGTTTGTGTGAGTGACTAATTCTTCTTCCGTTGTTGCAAGAACTTTGCTAATGAATTCTGAATGAAAACTCATCACCTCAGCAGCATCTCATTCACCTCTCCTCACCTGGTTTCCTGCCAGTTATCCCAGCATCCTCTCTGCCGAGCTGATTAGAGGCCCCTTCCTGTAACAGAGGACGGGACAAGGACGACGGCCTCTCTGCCAGGAAAGCTCTTTACGTCCGGCTGCGGCTCGATGAAGACGGATGGTCCAATCCTGCGAGGGGAAGAAGGCGGGTTCAAACAGCGGCCTGCGAGGTGACAGTCACATGGGACAACATTTAATGAGGTAATCACAAAGCGCTGCTGGTCTGGGTTCAGTTTTCTTTCTGCTTACATCAAGCGGGTTTGTTTGACCTCTTCTACGCCAAATTACTTCAAAGGGCCTCCTCAAGAAAATGACGTCCCAAAGTTACGTAATATAAACTATGCTGACCTCAGGAAATGATACCTCGTCTCAGTGTATTAAGAGGAAGTTAAGGTTACATATTTTTATTGGTTTACACACCAGAGAGGAAATTGTCACACAACTTCTTCTGGCTTTGCCTGGAAGTAATCAGATTACTTACTGAAGTAAAAGTAGAAACACACTAAACTATGTGTCAAATACAGTCAGATATAGTCAAAGTACAGAAGTAAATCAGAAATATTTGTTGCAGTGAGACCTTAAATGATTGTTTACGCGTGTGTATTTCTGATCAACTTCCATGACGTCCCAGATATCCTCACTAGAGGGCACCAGATAGTAGCAAGAGAGAGCAAACTGTGCTTTGCTTAACTTCTTGAAGAGACTGAAGGCGACGTGCAGAAGTGTCTTTGATGAAGACTTTTACTCTTCATCATATCATTCTCTCCTTTTTCTTCTCGTAGCTGCTCATTGATCTCCTCCTACAACTCTTCTCACCTTCCTGAACCTCCTCTGTCTTCTTCTTCTTCTTCTTCTTCTTCTTCTTCTCTCTATCCTCCAGGTTCAGTGTGTCTAACATCTACACACTGAAGAAGTTTCAACAGTCAACACGCATGTCAACTGTGATAATAACAGTATAATAAAAAGACAATGAAATCCATCTATCCATCCATCCATCGTCTACATCTTATCCTGTATTCAGGGTGGCGGGGGGGCTGGAGCCGATCCCAGCTGTCATTGGGCGAAGGCAGGGTACACCTGGACAGGACGCCAGTCTATCACAGAGGTGACATGTAGAGACAAACAACCATTCACTCTCACATTCACACCTACGGGCAATTTAGAGTCATCAATTAACCTATCCCCATCCTGCATGTCTTTGGACTGTGGGAGGAAGCCAGAGAACCCGGAGAGAACCCACGCTGACACGGGGAGAACATGCAAACTCCACACAGAACGAGCCTGGGCCGACCCGGGAATCGAACCCATGTTCCTCTTGCTGTGAGGCGACAGTGCTACCCACTACACCACTGTGCAGCCCAGACAATGAAATATAAATAAATAAATACAATTAAAAAAAAAAAAAAAAGTTAAAACCGGTTTTGTCAAATAAAAGCCTTGACCGAGGGACTATTCTTTTTTTTTTTCTTAAAGTTTGCATGACAAGTAATGACACATGTTGGGGGGGGGGGGGTTTAGAGCTGGAGAGTGAGAACCACTATTATTCATGGGGCACAGATGATGAGTTTAAACTCAGATTAGCAGATTACATTTCAGCAACTCTGTCTCCTGCAAAATAATCCAATACATCTGAACTGCACTTACGTTTCAAAGGGGGACGCGGTTAAAAAAGAGGGAGGTTGACATTCAACAGAAAAGTACCCAAAAAAACACCAGAAAATGACTTAAATACCGAGTTGAACAGGAGTCTGCTTCGACCTCGTGTTTGAAAATGATTTGTGATTCGTCAAAAGAAAATGTGTTGCACTGGAAACGTAAGTCACAGTGCTGTTTGACTGGAAGCAAATGTGACTTTAAGGAGACGTGAAGACGCACAACCGACTCGTCCTGGTGGCTCGGCGGGTTTTATCTCCCACTCTCTTCATCCGAGACTCCACGTCCACATCCACTCTTTCAATGAAGATTAAATGCTGGTTAAATGCCAGTCTGGGTAATATTAAACCCAGAAAAGCAACATCTTTGCATAATCTGAGAGGCTAAAGAGAAATATCAGACAGCAGTCAGGCGAGACGTGAATTTCCACCAGCTGGGTAACCATGTGGGTTGTCATAGCAACCAGGTTCCCTCTTTTATTTTGATAGAGCATGGCTGTAGTGGCTTATGGGAGTTATCAGTACAGCTGGAATGCAGCGTTGACCAATGACAATGCATTTCCTAAACTGGATCTTATATAAACTGCAGGTCTGTACACCGTTACAACACATCGTGCATGTGCACACAAAGGCTCCATGCGTATCTTATCTCAGGGGCTTATTCAAACATGCAAACCAACCTCCAGGCACATTCTGTTTTCCAGACGCTCTCCCCGCCGACTTTGTTAACCTTTGACCCCGCGGCCGATGTCACGTCTCAACTTATCGCTCCACCAAATGTCACACCCTTTGACATATGGAGACCATAGGAAGAGAGCTCAGGCACGCTGCATGAGAAGGTTGGATGCCGTATTTATAGGTTGACCTTTACCTCGACCGGCTGACTTAAAGAACTGTATGTTCATCGGCCTACAGCATTGCTAGGCCTCGAGATGGCCTGGGTTCGCATCCCGTACATGATTCATGTTGCTCATAGACTCAAGTCTGGAAATATTTACCCAAAAAGCAACGCTGACCCAACGTGCATTGTGTGTTTAGACACAGAGGACATATAATACAGACTTATTAAAAAACATATCAATCCCATGCACATACGTTGTCCTGCTGCGTCAAATACTCATTATGGAGCAACAAATATGGATTAATCTGGAAATAGTCCCCAACCAGTGCACAATGTTCCCCTGTCGGAGTTATGTTTGTTCAAAAACTACCATGACCTTTTTCAAAATGAAACTCTTATTTGTGAGGTGTTTTTTTTTTGTGTCTTGACTGGGAAGCGATGGGCTTGAAGTCACAGACAGCAAGTCAGAAAGTGGTCACAGACAGCAAGTCAGAAAGTGTTGAGAGCCAGACTAACGCAATGGTTTTCTTCTTCTCACAGGATTTGTTAAGTCACTGAAAGCGTTGCATAGTATAAGAACAATGTAATAATCACCTTTTATAATCTCAGAACCACCAATAATGCAGAAGACAGAACAGTCAGCATACAGAGACCTCAGAGACTTGAGCGTTCACCTGTTTCAGACTTTGGTTGTGTTCTGTGTTGGTAGGCAGAGAGCAGTGAGTATAAATAGCTTCAGATCAAATGTTATCTGTCATGGTGACAAGATATTTTAAAACTCCTCAGCTTGTTCTGGCGCTCTCGGCCCAGTGCTGCTGCCTAATAAACTGCGCTGCCACACCATCAATAATAGAGTGGACAGATGTGGCTCCATTGTGTTTGCGCAGCATGTCAACACATTATAATGGATGTGAGTTATGATCTGTGGAGATCCGGCCGGCAGACTGATTATCCCAGAATAGAGTCGCACAGAAGGAGTCGCCGGACAGATGAGGCTCTCAATCAACGGACACATCACGACATTCGTCTTCGTCTTTATTTGGTTTGGTTCAAATAAATGATCGAAATTGATCTCGATTATTTTCTAGGAAGCTTTTTAAACCATGTGGAAATCTCCGAGTCTGAAGAGTGAATCCAATGTGAAAATGCATTCTTTCTAATGGCCATCAGGGGGCGACTCCTCTCTGATTGTATAGAAGTCTATGAGTCAGTAAACATTGTAAACATGAGTTTATGGTCTCAATGTGAGTTTTAAGTCTCCTTCAATCCAGCATAATGTTCATTTAGTACATTATAGTCCATTTAGAGTCCAACAGACCAGAAAGCAGGAGATGCTTTAGGGGCGGGGCTACCTTGTGATTATTATATTATCATTATGATTTATATTTTTCATTTATTTCTACATCATGGCCAATTTTTTCATCATCCAGCTTTCTTCTCCCTCAAATATCATCTCACTATCACCTCAAAACTCCTGTATTGGTTTTAAATGTAAACATTACACTCACGTATACAATATCTATAAAGGGTTTTTTATTAGCTAGCATTAGCCATCATAAGATCGTCCTATATAAAATATATAACAAGGGCGTGTTTTATTAGTAATTTAAATGTTTGTAAGAGAAGTGAGTTGTTTTTATTATTATTTTTTCATAGAAATGACATGAAATATGAACATCACTACCAAGGTGGTTTGTGGTACTCAGCCTTGTCGCTTAGCAACCACATAGGAGAACGCTCCTCTGGTGGATCTACTTTTCTTTGGCGAATGATTCGTTTGTTATAGAAAATAGCCAAAAATAAGTCATCAATGAACACAGATACAGTAGAGAGCAAAGAAACGAGTCAGTCAGAGGGGTTTGATCAGAGCTTCTCGGCTGCTTTCACAACCTCCTGGAAATCTCTCGACTCCTGGTTCGACGGGCAGGTGCACGCGACCTCGACGGGGGCGTGCCCGGCGGCGCGCGGTGCGAATAAATGGTGGCGACTCCCTCAGCTCGTCCCCCCTGCTCTCTCTTCTCCCCCTGCGGACAGACAGACTGAGGTGCCTTCACGAACGGTATTTTACTTTCTTCTATTAAATCAATCTTCTCGTTTCGGTTTGAAACATTTTGAATGAGAAGAGTTTGCTCAACAAACTAAGGCTATAGACTTAAAAAGTTGTGGGTTTTTTTCGCCCAAAGTGCTTCTGCAGATGTATACGTTTTTATTCTTGTGAAGTGGTGTCAATATGGGTTTCTTGTTGCATCTTCATCCCTTCTGCACGATGCCCTGTTTTGGATAAAAATGTGCATTAAATGCGTCTTTTTCTCTTCCAGTGAGGATTTGAACATATCAGACAAAATGGTGAAGATCGGAATCAATGGGTGAGTTGTTGACTTCTTTATTTTATTTTTGATAATAGTCACTCAGACAATTCTGCTTCTCCAAAAAAATCCAGGAAATATTGTGTGACAGTTGGAAAAGTTTAACGTTAAAGAAGCAGATCTCCGGTCCCTGCAAAGAAATGATGGCTTTTATTCACAGGAAATAGAAATAAAAGCAGGACGAAGCAAAAACCAAACAGCCCTCATATTTCATTTTCTTGATGAGTGGCTATTAAGATGACAGGCAGCGGGGAATAAAAACAGTCAGCTCCTTCCAAAATCCCCAACTTCATCCTCTTCCAAGTCTGAGAAACGTGACACGACGACATCCTCATAAAGAGAGAATTACTGGAGTGTCGAAAGGCCACAAATAAACAACCTCTCTGGTTTACTGGACCTTAGATACTGCGTTCTGAAGCTGCTGCTTCCTTCCACAATGACGTGGTTCAAGGGCAGTTTCCTAAATCACTCATATTATCAGCTTCCAGCAGCTGTCAGTGTAACGGCCCTTCAGCCTTCAGGACCCAGACCAGGTTTCTGTGACCCACCAGTGATTATCTGAGAGCTCATTTGAATTATTCCACTTTGAGATGAGAGCCCAATACAGTCTTTTGAAGGAGAGTTCATGTACAAAGCAGGATGTGATTCACCTGGGGAGATGATCTGATTCATAAATTGATGCTTTGGGTGTCTTGTGATGGACCGACATGTTTCTCCATAGCTTGGTATATTTCACTATGTGATGTTAAAACATGTCACATGGTTTCAGCAAAATTGGGGAAGTCCTGCTTTTTTGATTGTTCTTTTTTGTGAACTGAATTATTATTGTTTTTATTATGAGTTGAGAAAACAATATGCACATTAATCAATTAATAAACAGGTAATTGTTAGGTACAGCTCTACAGTATTAAAACCTTTAAACCATAAAAGGAGATTTTTGGGGGAAAAAAGTCACTTTGGATCTAATGTAAACATCAAATATAGTCTGGAATATACCCGCAAAATAATATCTATTTCCGCTGTCTAAGTGCTGGTGGTGATGGGACCGCACTCTGGACAGGACCGTCTATTCTCTGGTTATTTATAGTCCGCTGGTGTTGCGGTGTCACGGTCGGCGTCCCCTCTTCTTCCCCACCCTTCAAACCCTCCAATCGCCTCTCCGTCCGTATCGCCGCCCTCCCCAGCTGTCACATTCCTTTTATTCTCCCCTCGTCTATTTTTAACCCTCTAACCTTTCGGCTGATGTCCGGAGATCATCTGGCAGTTTGCAGACGCTGCTCCGACTTGGAGATGACCAACATTTTCTCCTCCTCCTCCTCGGCGAAGCAGCTGGTGCCGAGCTGCAGGGAGGTTTAGCACCTCGACCCTGGCGTTGCACCAACACCAACACGGTGCCTCAGAGACCGGGAGATGGGCTGCAGCCCATTCTGGCCTTCTGGCTGCTTGGTGGCTTCCCAAAACCAACCGAGGGAAACTCTAATGTGCACTGACATGTCTCCACGTCTCCATTGTTCCTGCATAGGAAGGCAGAAATGTAGACCGTGAGGCTTTTTTATGATGACAAGTGTGTTTGGATGCTCTCCTGGTGATCGCCCGGGGCTTCCTCCCACTGCTAAGATATGCAAGTTGGGCAAGACACCACAGGGTTCCTCGGCTTGTCCTAACCCTTTTTTATTTCTGGTGAACCTTTTGTAAAGACATTGGGCCCCAAAACAGTTGTTTCAGGAAGAACACGCATTTCTAAGGGTGATCAGCCTTCGATGACATCATCAGTACTCAAAGGAACAGGCACGAGGTTGTTCTCATGAAAAGAGAGAACTTGAGATCCACTGTCACCTGGCAAACAATTGAAAATGTCACAGTGGCGTTTGGTTGACCTCGTTAGCGGCAGCGGGTTCAACTTCCCGGTGCTCCCTGACCTTTCTTTAGATAGACTGGGGGGCTTATTTTGGCATGCAGCGGGTGTGATTGTCCGAGTCACGCGGTTCAAACCGTCCCTTCGATAACTGAGAAGTAATGTGACTCCTGGAGACACGGGAAGCACATGTACCACACTGTGGCCCCTGCGAGTGCCCTTGAGCAAGGCACTTAGCCCCGCTAACTGCTTCAAGCTGCTGTTCAGCTTGATTATTATACCTCCTGCTTCACCAAAGTGGTTCTTTCTGCTGTTTTGCAGGGAAGTTCTTAAAATGTCCTAATCAGCGAGTCGGCCAACACAATCTGGCTTTTCCTCAAAGTTATGAAAGCGTTATTTGCACATATGCACACACATATTTTTACTAAAGAAAAGCCTCATCTGTGCTGTGATCAAATTTAAACACTGTGTTCATATCACATTTCCATTATTTCTGTTGGACACACTGTAAACGAACCCATTTCAGCGGCTGAACGTGATTTATTATCTGTAGGTCTGACTGAATTCATGTATCATTCATTTACTTACGTAACGCTGGTTAAATATAGAGACTTTAGAAATGTTTCTGCCCATTAAATGCATTAAAAGCACCGCCTGCCTCCAACAGATTAATCCCACATTAGATTAGATTCATCGGGAGAAGACCTGAGTGGATTTGCCTTCTTCTTCCGTCACACGTGAGACACAGCTCTCTGGTTTCAGAGCTGAGCTTCCATATTAGGCCTAAACAGGCGGTTGGCTGCCGGGTGCCAACCATTGTTATCTTCGACCAAGGCTGGCGGACCTTGTAGGGGCCTGCTGAGAACCCCACCTCACGTTGGCTTTCAGTGCCACCTGCTGGTCAGAGAGGGGAAATGTGGCGTGAGGTGGATGATGCTGTCGCACTCAAGATGCTCTTAAAAAAAAAAGATTAAAGAATAATTTAGTTTGTAGAAGTCAAGAGGTTGGAGCTGGACCTACAGGATCTCTGTGCAGGACTCAACCTGCCATTATACTAAATACATTTACATATTGGTGAAATACAGAAATATATAAAATACACAGAAAATTACACATTGTGAAATTAAATATGTCAATAAATCGACACAAAAAATCATAATTTGATCAATTATATATATATATATCTATAATTTTTATGAAAATATGCTCTGACCCCGCTGTGAGTTTCGATTCTTCATGCTGACCGCGTCCTCTTGCATTTCAGATTTGGACGTATCGGCCGTCTGGTGACCCGTGCCGCCGCCTCAGGAGGCAAGGTCGAGATTGTGGCCATCAACGACCCCTTCATCGATCTGGACTACATGGTGAGAGGACTTCCTGGGCCCCCTTTTAGTCTGGGGGTGAAGCGCTTTCCAAAGCTCATTGTGGAGGAAATGTTTCGTGGTTTCTTCTTAGAGACACGAGGGAAAGAATGATCATGTCCTTGTTTGATTGCAGGCTTTGTACAGAAAATATCACACGTCAAATACCGAATGTAGTTTTAATAAGTAACACTGCATGAAAATACGTGTTTTTAGATCAGACAACCCAAAGAAAAGGCAAAGAAAATTCAATTCCTATAAAAAAAACAACAACAACAACAACACAGACAGCGGTGTGCCAAAGGTCTTTCTTTATCTGCGGCTTTTAAATTATATTTGAAGTCTAAAAGAGGGCATTCTAAATATTATGATGTTGTAAATGTAAGATGCAACCAAGGGAACGGGCAGAAATGGAAAAATATTGGTTCATGTGTCGATACATAGATAATATCGCTAAATGTTGTGGATATCTCGTGTTTAAAATAGAATGTGCTCAGGTTATGAGGAGTTTCAAAGTTAGTTGTTGTAAAGAATTAAGTTGAGGCAGAGGGCCACCTACCCATGATGCATCTGCACTTCGTTATTTCTTATTTTATTTTAATGGGTCTGGTCCTGTAAGATGTATATATCTCCATCCTGTCGTCCCGTCCTGCAGGTCTACATGTTCAAGTACGACTCCACTCACGGCGTCTGGAAGCACGGAGAGGTGAAGGCCGAGGGCGGCAAGCTGATCATCGGCAGCATGCACATCATGGTCTTCCACGAGTACGTGCACTTTTCCTCTTTGCGTTCACGCCTTGTGAAACGTGGTCGTTGTTGTTTTTTGAGCAGCGCAGTTTAACCCCTGTCACGTGTGATGTAACCCAACAGGAGGGACCCCGCCAACATCAAGTGGAGCGATGCTGGCGCCGACTACGTCGTGGAGTCCACCGGTGTGTTCACCACCATCGAAAAGGCCTCTGTAAGTTTTTATGAAGTTTGAAAAAAGCATGATTCAATGTCATTTTTACACATTTTTGGTCTATAATCCCAGTTTCATATTTAAAGAAATATTAAATTAAGCTTTTTGTGTTTTGTCACTGTAAACATTCCCTGACCTTTGACCTCTCGCACGCGGCTCTAGGCCCACCTGAAGGGCGGCGCCAAGAGGGTGGTGATCTCTGCCCCCAGCGCCGACGCTCCCATGTTCGTCATGGGCGTCAACCACGAGAAGTACGACAACTCCATGAAGGTCGTCAGGTGAGTCTCTCCGGATCCTCATCGGACGCCGTTTGATTCGCTTTGTCTCATTTTAGGCTTTTGTAGTTGTCTTACTTTTAGTTTATGATGATGACCTTCATTTTTGGATGGATCCATGTGACATCCTGTTTGTCAAACTTCTGAATGCTTTTAAACGACAAAAAAAAAGAAAAGTCAAATTTAAGAGCATCTCTTGATAGAAATAAACTAAGAATGTCTGCATTTCTGATCAACCAGTAGCACCTTCACTTTGTATCGGTTGTAACATGTCGCCATTATCTCGTCTCCATAGCAATGCTTCCTGCACAACCAACTGCCTGGCTCCCATCGCCAAGGTCGTCAACGATAACTTTGGCATCGTTGAGGGTCTCATGGTAAACAACTCGGACATTTCATGATTAAACGTACACACATGCAGCTGTTATTAGAGGCCATGGGGAGGAGCCTGAAAGTTCACTCGCTTTCTTTTCTTTACTTGAAAATATTATCATCACTTTGTTGACTCATATTCTTCAGTAAATGTATATTTCCTCGTGTTTAAAAAAGAACCAAAAACCCCAAACAATCTGACCAGCTACTTCCCACATAGTCTCTAAAAGTGCCAGCTCAACAACAGCTCAAGACCTCATCTCATTCGACACATAAACTGTCTTTTTATGTAACCGTCCGCCCCCCCTCTCTTCCAGAGCACTGTCCACGCCATCACCGCCACACAGAAGACCGTCGACGGTCCCTCTGGAAAGCTGTGGAGGGACGGACGCGGTGCCTCCCAGAACATCATCCCCGCCTCCACCGGAGCCGCCAAGGCCGTGGGCAAGGTCGTCCCCGAGCTCAACGGGTGAGATTGACTTTTTTTCATTCAGGGTTGTGACCAGAGGGAGCAGAGTTCCTGTCTGACTAGAAAATATAGAAATATAGAAAATCAGGGGAAATAAACACACAAATTATTCAACATTAAAATAGTCTCTATTTAATGTGTTTTGATGATTTGACTTCTTTGTGTCTGAATGTCGACTCTTTGCTCTTTCAGCAAACTGACCGGCATGGCTTTCCGTGTCCCCACCCCCAACGTCTCCGTCGTTGATCTGACCGTCCGCCTGGAGAAGCCCGTGAGTACCCGTAACCTTTTATAATAATAGAACCTGATGATCAGTCAGAACCAGTTTTTCATTTTTTACTCTTTTTGTTGGGGGTCAAACGGACAAAAGTCTCTAGGTCGACCTTCCACTGAATTTCAACAGATTTGTCATTCAAAGCCCTCCTGTCCTGTCATTTAGATGTGACCAGATTAAAAAACTCAAAAGCTCATTTTGAAACCTGACTTTCAGGCCAAGTACGACGACATCAAGAAGGTGATCAAGGCCGCTGCTGAGGGACCCATGAAGGGATTTCTGGGATACACAGAGGACCAGGTACAGAAAGAAACAAGTATTTAGAAGTGTGTTCATGAGCCACTAGATGGCAGCACGTCTTTAATAACATGACAGATCAAGGAGAGTCAATTAGAGCTGATAAATAATCTTCCAACAGAAAAAAATATACTGTATTTATGATCTATAAAGTGAAATCTGCAGGGATTTGTACCCTTTATACATGAAATAATTCCTGCCTGTGTTGCTGCAATGCCTTATGTCAGCATCGTGTACAAACTGGTCTGCTTGCTTCTCTCTGCTCAGGTCGTGTCCACAGACTTCAACGGCGACACTCACTCCTCCATCTTTGACGCCGGCGCCGGCATCGCACTCAACGACCACTTCGTCAAGCTGGTTTCATGGTGAGCTACCGGAGCTAAGTTCATAGAAACAGTGATTTAGTGGAGGAGGGGTTTCCAGCTTCACTGGTGAAGCCAGGAAGTTCTCAGTCCGACTGGCACTCTGCTGCGTGAGTTCATGGGCATCATTTAGCAGCTTTGCCATGCGAGTTCAATTAAGATCCTTAATTTCATCTTTTCATTTGCCCTCCATGTCGCTTCATCCTTACAACAGATAAGAATTTAATAAGCACATTTTCATCACACCAAACTCAACACATGAAGAAGTTGTATTCATGGCTGGGTCACTTTTCACCCTGTTTGGTGACAAATTATTACTAGACTAGAGAATACTGAAAAACCAGACAGGAAAGAAATGCTTATTTATAACGCTTCATAATAAAATGACAGGGAGAGACAAACGTTAAACACAACTGTTATAAAAGCAGCAGCTGCATTTTGCTCACACAATAGATGCCTGACAGAAGGTCTATAACCAAAGTGTCTCAGCTCTAAAACATTCACATGGCAGCACTGAATTTGAATTGTGAAAAAGGAAAGCCTGTGTGTTGTTTTTCTCTACAAACCGCACGCTTCCCTCTAACCGGTCGATTCGTCTGCAGGTACGACAACGAGTTCGGCTACAGCAACCGCGTCTGTGACCTGATCCAGCACATGTTCTCCAAGGAGTAAAGTCCTGTCATGTGACACATCGTTCCTTCCCATGATCCCCTCTTCCTTCACCTGTAGCTGGATGCCGTGCCGACAGCCCCTCCGGCAGCAAATATCTTCTACGACAAACTGCTACATCTAGATTACTGATAATGATAATAATGATACCTTTTATATGATAAAGTCACCTCTGCTCTGTTCGGCAGGGATGACTGCACCAAGCAGTTATTATAGACATGATTTTCCATCACTATTGTACTGAATGGTCTGGTTGCACTAAACATGTTAATAAAGACCTCCGTTTGTGGAAAAAGACCTGCAGTCTGTAATAATGTATTTTGTACTTGACTCGATGTGTGTGTATCGCTTTCTAAACAATAAGTCTACTTGTTATTTTGAATGGGTTAAGATTAAACGATCCTATTAGAATCCGTTTTACCAACTATTGTGCACCCTGACCAAACGGGTTTCATAAAGGGCAGGCAGTTATATCATAACTTGCGCCGCCTCTTTAATATATTATACTCTGAACACTCGACCCAACTTCCATCCATCCATCCATCCATTTTCTATCGCTTATCCTGTATTTAGGTCGACCCAACTTCCAGAGATAGTAATTTCATTGGACGCGCACAAAGCTTTTGACCGAATCGAATATGGACACCTTTTTAAATCATTAAACAAATTTGGATTTGGCCCGACTTTTACTTCTTGGATTCAAACACTGTACTCTATGCCACAGGCATCAGTTAGGACCAATAATATCGATTCTGAGTAATTCATCCTCCATAGGGGAACGAGGCAAGGCTGTCCGCTGTCCCCTCTTCTATTTAATCTTGCCATTGAGCCATTGGCTATAGCTTTGCGACAAAACAATGAAATATTGGGAATTAACAGGGGGGGGCAAGTCCACAAAGTCTCGTTGTATGCGGACGACCTTTTGCTATTTATATCAGACCCTGACAATTCTATTCCAAAGTGCCTGGACACAATCTCACAATTTAGTTTGGCCTCAGGTTATAAAATCAATTTAACAAAGAGTGTATTATTCCCCATTAATAGTAAAGCATTGACGATGTCCTTTGAGTCATGCGAATTTAGAGTCACAACTGGCCCCCTAACATATTTAGGAGTCAAGGTAACACGCCATTATAAAGACCTTCTTAAACTTAACTTTAGACCACTTATAGATCAAGCTAGGAAGGATACCAATCGCTGGTCAACGCTTCCATTATCTCTGGCTGGTCGCATTAACTCAGTTAAGATGGTTATTCTACCAAAATTTCGATACTTATTCCAGACAGTCCCCATTTTCTTGCCGAAATCATATTTTAAAGAATTAGATAAATATATTAGCACATTCATTTGGAATAAGACTATACCACGTGTACGCAAATCTGTACTGGAGAAACGCAAAACAAATGGTTGTCTAGCGCTGCCAAACTTTTTATATTATTATTGGGCAGCCAATATTCATAAAGTGACTGTCTGGTACAATACTTTTGTGAAAGGGGAAGGTCCAAACTGGTCTCTCATGGAACAACAAGCATGTTTACCAGTCTCCTTAGCATCTATGTTGTGTGGCCCATTACCATTAGCAGTGGGGGCTCATACAAACAAGCCAATTGTGAGAGGCACTCTACGTATATGGACCCAATTTCGTAAACACTTTGGCCTTACGCAAGCTTTGGTGTCAATGTCTTTTATCGCCAATCCCCTTTTTAGACCCTCTTTGTTAGATGCAGCTTTTCAGACATGGTTTGGGAAAGGAATTCATTGTGTAGGGGACCTATTCATTAATGGACTGTTTGGCTCTTTTGACCAGTTTGTTAAAGAGTACAACCTACCTAAGTCCCATTTCTTCAGGTACCTTCAAATACGCAATTTCACTCGTACATATTTTTCATCATTCCCGCACAAACCTCCAGCCTGCCCACTTGATGAATGTCTGAAGCTTAAGCCCCACATACCAGGCTGTGTGTCTCAGTTGTACAGTATTTTACAAGACATGGAAGGTAACTCTCTTCACCATTTAAAAGAGTGGTGTGAAGACTTGAGCATGGAGCTTTCTGAGGAAACCTGGCAAAGAGCTATCAAAAGAGTACATACATCCTCAATTTGTGTTAGGCACGGATTGGTTCAATTTAAGATACTCAACCGTCTACACCTCTGTAGAGTCAGACTGGCCCAGATATACCCCGGCTCAGATCCAAACTGCATTAGATGCCATCAGGCCCCTGCCACTCTGGGACACATGTTTTGGACATGCTCAAAACTACACACATTCTGGTCAGAGATTTTCAATACATTCTCTTATATTTGTAAAAAAAGAATCGAGCCAGATCCAGTTATCTCAGTATTCGGGGTTACCCCTAGCAACAGCGGGCTATCAAAACATCATTCAGACTTTATAGCATTCTCAACATTACTAGCCCGCCGACTTATACTTTTTGGTTGGAAATCAACCACACCTCCATCCCATTCACGTTGGGTCCGTGAGGTGATGGCGTTTCTTAAGATAGAAAAAATCAGATGCACAATTCAGGGCTCTGTAAAAAGGTTCAAAAAAACTTGGTGCGATTTTTTTAGAATACTTTACAAATGAATTTGATGCAACCACCTTAGATCAGTAGCTCTCTACCCCCCCCCTTTCTCTTCTCTTGTTGATTTTTTTTTTTGGCATGTATCTGTACATGGGTTGACTATTGAAAATGTAACAAATTGAAGCAAAAGAAAAACTGTCTATGTAGTACGTATGTATGTATATTATAAACGACGCACACTGGAGATGGGATCCATGTATGGTATCCATGCAATTGTGTCTAATAGCTCTCTGTCAGTTTAAACTGTTTTGTTTTGTCTTGTTTTTTTCTCACTACAGTTTTTTGAAAACTCAATAAAAAACAATTTGAAAATAAGATTAAACGATCCACTGAGGTATTAAGCTTTCAAATATTGGCGGAAAGCCGTGTTGCAACACGTCTTAAATATTCAGGTTTTTACCTTTTGACACCTATTTGTGTTTAGTCAAATATTCACACATTTCCAGTCAGAAGCCTGAAGCTGTTAAATTAGTCCCGCCCAGACAAATGACATTGAGTCTGGTGCAGAAAACTAAATGAATTCCTGGGAGAACAGGATTCCCATAGATTCAGTCTAATTATTAGACCGAACCCCAGTTAGGAGAAGGACACACTAGGTTTCTGTGAGAGTCACCTCTGTTCATTTTCACATCCAAACAATATACAGAAGACAAGATTGACAGTGACATCAAAACGAATAAACAGGCCAAACATTCAGACAACTGACGTGCTGAAACATCACAGCTGATGGCAAGCAAGGGTTTTCTATCTGCATTATCCATGATCTACATCCGCTGTCAGTTTAGCTGAATAGAAAAGTCACAAAGGTTCACAGGTTAGCTTCATTGTCATTATAAAATGCAGGATAGTAATTGAGGTGTAGACCTCTGCCATGCAACACACGTACAAAAATAAATATTCAAATGTTCAAGTTCGAATAGAACACAATAAAACAGTACGAAGTATGTACAAGTAGCACTAAAGGAAGAAATACATATTTATATTGATTAAATATATACCAGGAATACATAACATTTCAAGGTGTAGCCATTTACTGCAGGAATTTTGATGTCATCTTCTTCCTGGAAACCAGGACGGCAACCACAAGAAGTCGAGCCAAGGCATGTTTGGTCTATTTTAACTCAAGGTAAGAGGCTATCGGCATGCTTCGCATACTGCATGGTTATGTAGGCCTTGTGTACCAGATTGGTGCCAATTATTGTATTTTATTTATTTTAAAGATGGTCTTTTATTTAGGCTATTGTCAATTATTGTCTGCAATGTAAAAGTCCATACAATGTGAAACGTTTAACCCAGTTACAATATTGTAAAAGGATGTTTTGTAAAAGTTGTTTGGTGGTGCGCACATCCAAAAATAAATAACGAAATGGCTGTTATTCGCCATTTTAACCATTTTGGCAACAAACCGAAAAATGCCAACATGTGTGAGTGAGAGAACGCCACCGCCTGGGCCGCCAGGCCTTTAACTAAAGTTAGCTAGCTTAAGTTAACGTTACTACAATACTTTGGAGGCATGTGTATGGTTCAAAGAGGGTGTGATGACATCATTAAGTAGCAATGAAGCTGCACTACTGTAACTTGCTAAAAGTTATAGCTAAGCTAAATTATGTTTACGTGACCAGGGTTTGGAGGAGCCGATTAGGTTAGCTAAATCAATGTTAGCTGTAGCTGGACCTAGGAAAGCTAATTCAGCCGTAATCAACCACTGAGAGCGTGAGCTCTTTTGGAGGTAAAAGGTCGACATTTGTCTTTTATTTATGTATTTTTTAACTGTGAACTAGTACTGTGAACTGTGAAATCCTATTTAAAACAGCTGGGATTGTGTAAGTTTAGTCTCCTCGGGAAGTTTTAACCCTAGAACACTATCGCTCAAAACACCATCACTAACGCCAGGTGATTTTTACCTGAGATAATACACCCAATAAAAAGTACTTGTCATCAAAATATATCAAAACATGACAATACATGACAAATATGAGTAGTGTTCTTTTATTTTAAACTGTGTCATGTCTAACAAAATGAAAGAAAAGCATCATAAGGGGACCACATAAAAATGCTCCAAGATTACTGGAAAATTAGGAATTTGGGAACAAAAAATTCCTAAAAAATAAATAATGAAAATGGAAACTTGGTTTTTGCTCCACCCATTCCTGGGATATTTGAGACTTCCCTGGTGAAGCCTCATTGTCCTTGGCACACAAATAGTTGCAGGAGAGAGAAACAAAATATGTCATATTTTGAATGGGTAAAAAAGGCCAGCTGACTAAAATAACCTTATCAGAATATGAATGCTCTTGGAGATCACCACTTTGTGATAGTTATTCATAACCACTGCACTTAATAAAGACAACATGCAATTCCAGAACCACTCTTACTTACCTTATTCCTTACATGCAATTGGTACACAGAGATTAGTAAACTACTTTACCTTCTATCACTATTGCTGGGTGAAAATCACCCAAACATGTGCCTGTAGGAAAAAGTGTGTTTTGGATTAGGAAAACACCCATGCCATCAAAGATGTCAAAGAGAATGCTGAAGCTACCCAGAGACCCATGACACTCAGATAAACGCAGCATAATGAAAATCACATAAATGTATTTGCTCGGGGGAAAAAACACCCGGCAATAGTGTTAAGGCTAAATTCCCTGTTTGTGGGCGGTGCGCCTCTATTCCAGTCACTACGGTAGTTCAGGCAGCCTGTACGACGCGCCTCTGCTCCGTCAGTACGGTATGTGAACGCCGCAGTAAGTCACTTGTGAAGCTCTGCTGCACCGCTGCTCGACACTGCTGCTCGGACTCATTTCACCCCATTATCTGGTGTTTTCCTCCACCGACCAGGTACGGTGCTTGCAATTCCATTACAGCGGCAAAAAATCCTCCATGGCGCTTTATTCCAAGGCTCAGAATAAGGATTGTATGATAGTGTGCGTCGCCATAATTTAGTCCTGCGTAAAAGTAAACTCGGTGATCTGATTTTGCTGCAGCGACCAGCGGCGCATCTGCGTGTTGAGAGGCACCTTGTATTTTACATTCGCCAAAGCGTAATACCACTAGTGTACTGCAGTATTCCAATTGGATTGTGCATTTGTTTTTGTTTTTTGTATTTTGCTGCGATTTTAGGCCCGTTAAGCACCGCTTTTTAAACCGCATCATCTGACTTTAGCCCACAGCTCCTCTGCATAAAGGTGATCATCGGGTGAAACCAGGAGGACTCGCAAACGAAGTAGTTGGGGCCTGATCGGGACTTTAATCAGATTATAGATAACAATCATTTGAGTTGATTAGCCCATATAGAAGTCTGGGTTCATGCCGGATTTCGAGCACTTCAGATTTTCTTATTCAAGCATGAATCCGGTCCTGGGAGAAAGCGGCTTCCTGGCCCCGCAGCAGCAGCACCACTACCAGATGACGGGCCAGAACGACTCCGCCATCCCGGAGACGGGCTACTTTCTGGGGGACCACGGCGGCTTCGGGCCAGATGGCTTATCCGGGCTGGATTTGGGCGCCCTACCACCGTCGGGCCTCGCCTACCTGCACCTGAGCACCCCCCTGCACCGCGTGCCTCCTGCAGCCACGGCGCTGCGCAACGACCTGGGATCCAACATCAGCGTCCTGAAGACTCTGAACCTGCGCTTCCGCTGCTTTCTGGCCAAAGTGCACGAGCTGGAGCGCAGGAACAAGGTGTTGGAGAAGCAGCTGCAGCAGGCTCTGGAGGACAACGGCGGGGGGGATGGACACCAGAAGCCGCTGACTAAAGAGATGGGGGTCCAGACTGGATTCATTGGGGCTATTCCAGCCAGGCCGGGCCTCATCCCGCTCCACAATGCCAACAACTCGGCCTACCTGCCCGGCGGCCTCGCCTCTCCGACCCTGAACCCGCCGCCTCTTTTTGACAACAAACACCTGCTGGGGAACAACCTAAACCCGAGCACGCTCTCCATGGATTCCAACTCCAACCTCACTATGTCCGGTTTCTCCATCAGCCCGGCCCTGAGTCCCTGCGAGCCCTCCAAAACCATCACCAACATGAACGAGAAGTACGCCTCTCACACCGGGACGAGCACCAACAACACCCCCCCTCCTCCCCCGCGCTTCCTCCCCGGGAGTATCTGGTCCTTCAACCACACCCGCCGGTTTGGCACCGGGAGGGAGTCGGGCCTCACGGGCCCCGGGGTGTCCTGGACTCAGCCGGACGGTGTCGGGGTCCAGGTCGACACCATCACGCCTGAGATCAGGGCCCTGTACAACGTGCTGGCCAAGGTGAAGAGAGAGAGAGACGAGTACAAGAGGAGGTAAGAGTGGTTAACCTGCGTGTTTACATCCCGTTAACGTGGTGGATGTCCATTCTAACTGAATAACGTGTTGGCATCCAAGTGGCGGATTTCTGCTGCAGTGAGAGCACTTGTATTCTTGCTGGAGAGCCATGACTGGTCGATTATTCATCTTGCAATGAATATTTGACTCATACTGATCCATTACAAACAGGTCAAATCGCATTTAAAAGAACAACCAAATTCAATCCAGTATTTTTAAGTCGTTTGCTGGAAATAATTAATTCAAATATAATATTATAAAAAAACATATATATATATTTTTGAATAAATTGACAAAAATACCATAACAATTAAAACGCACAACTAAATGTTATCTGATGATCCTTCACCATAATGCATGAAGTCATTGATATTTAATATCTCCATTATGTAAATTTTCCACAGGTTTGTGAAAGATAAAAGCGTCACGATCAGGCCTTCGTTTAGAGCCGATGTCCTGTCGTAGTTCCTGTTCCACAATATATTTTAGCACCAACGGGTTTCTTCATCAATCCCCCTCAGGAGCTCAACATGATAATTGGTTGATGGATTTTGAGTCACCACCACAAGGATTTTGTTAATGCTGAGGTTGTGATTTCGCTTTAATCTCTGCTTTGTTGGGCCATTGAGTTCAGTGCTGCAAATTATCCTATATGCTGAGATTATTCCTTTGGCAGAGGATTATGTTCAGTGAGATTTCCAAGGTCATAAAATAGTCCGGACCAAGATGGCAAACTAATTCTCCTTTCGACCTCGATAAAGTCAGCGCAGACTAGATCCAGTCTTTGGATTGTTTATCTTTCACAATAAAAGCCCTTGACATACTACTTAACTGTTAACCAGATAGAACTAAACTTCATTCAGAGCTTCTTCTTTTTTTCAGCTTAAAGGAAACTTGATTACTGTAAAAGTTGAAAACAATTTAGCTCAGACGGACTGCAAGATGCTGCTCTGGATCAATAGGCACAATCTTACATCATCGCTCCAAAAGAAACAAACATTTGTGGAAAATGTAATTATTTAAGTAATTCATCTGACTTTTAAGTCTGCACATAAACCTGTATTTTGTCCGTAAAGGCTTTTGCTCAGCATGCAGCTGACTGGTTTTTGAACGCTGACTTGTTTCACGCTGGTGCACTGACACACTGCATGTTTTATGCTGTAAAGCACTGACCTCGCTACTTTGAGCTTCAGCCTGCTGAGGCAGGACAAACCTTCAGTCACATTGATCTGAGAACCAGCAGGATGTTTTACCGAGCGGCAACAACTCACTCAATCACTTGTGTTTTGCTATGCTGTTTAAATGTTGGTGCTGCATTAAGAAGCCACGTTAGTTTTACCTGTTCGAAAGCATCGAACGTGAGCTTGATATATGGTTTGGATATTTCCTCCAGGTAAACAGTATTTTGAGAGCTTCCTTAATGTGATTTCAGTGCAGGATTCAAGTCTTAATGTGCATCGGTGAGGGGGAAACAGGCATTTTCATTTAATGTTCCCTAAAGTCCTTTTGGCTTGAAACATACCTTTTCTAAAGGTAATCGAATCCAAAAATGTAAAGTTATGATTCTGTGAGTCTTCTGGAACTAGACATTGTTACCATTTTTGGAATCAAACAAAGTGCACTTATTTTCCACACTGGTGTAGTTTTGAAGGAAAGTCACCATACGTTTGTGAGTTGGGAGGTTGATTTGGGACATCGAGGTTTCCATAAGTAAAAGTCCCGTTCATTTTTATTCAACCAATGTTCTGCCACTGTCGGTTTGAACATGCTTGGATGATTAAAAAAACTCTCCTGATTTACTCATCTATGCAAAAGATATACGACTTTCTGTATATTGTGTCCTCATAAAAAGCCAAACGTACAAGCATGTAGATTTAAAAGTCCATTACAATCCAGTCAGAGCTTAATTCTGTCTGCAAGTGCTGAGCTGAAGTCAAAGTTTACATTTCATACAAACCGGATCAAAGAAATCGGCTATTTAAATGTACTCCACTGACGGAGAAAACAGGATTTTTCAGAAACAGTTGACACTGAAATGATTAAAACTGGTGTCCATATTATAGACCTGTGCTTACTAATATGCGCCCTAATTATGAATTATAGAAGGTAAATTCCCCCAAGTTCACAAATGCATACAATACTGAGGATTTGACCGCATCCTTGATTGCAGGGTTTCTGTAGACTTCTCCCACATTACAACTGGAGTCTTTCATCCGAGACTTAAAGGAGCAGCTGTGACTGTAAATGTTTGGCTGCCTGTGTGTCTGAAGGGAGGAGCTGTCTGGGGAAAGGTTTAACAGCTGATGAGCTGCTGTTGTTGTTTTTCTTCTTTTCTCCTCCCCCTGTGTCTTCTTTCTCGGTCCTCTTTGTATTATCTCTCCCCGTCCTCCTCTTCTTCCTCTCTTTCCCTGCTCGTCCTCCTCCCAGCTGGGTTCGTCTTGGTACCTGCAATGCAGCAGTGGCCTGTGACCGCCAACAGTGATGTCACCCAGTCCAGCGTCTCTCCTCTCTGCCTAGCTCTCCGTTTTATGTTTTACCCTCTGCCTCATCGCTCACTGTCTCTCATGTTTTCTCTTTTCTTCTCTGTTTTCCATTCAGTTATTTGCTGCTCCCTGTTGACCCCCCCCCCCCCCCCCCCCCCCCCCCACACACACACACACACACACACACACACACCCGTATGTCCCGTATGAGCTTCTGCAGCGTCTGGCTGGCGCTGACATCATCATTAACATCATTAACATTTCAGTGAGGCTTTATGATCGTGCTGTTGTTTTTATGAGAATCACTACAGCATGTTTGCTACATGGACCATTCTCGGTATTTGTGGACATTTGGTTCGTTATAATAATAAATAATAGTTTGACATTTTGGGGAATATATATATATATATATATCTCATTTAATTTTTTTGCAGAGTGGCAATAGGAAGACACTTCAAGCCAAGCAAATACCCCTATGAAATCCTCCAAAGTTCACTTATTAACAAGGTGCATCTTGTTGATGTAATCTATACCCAACAGGGAGGAGAGCGCCGATGATTTCATGTTTGGGCTCGCCTCTTCTTCCACTAACCTTCTGTTAGTCAGAACTGTTTCTCATTCAGCATTTATTTTATTGGTCTTTTTTGCAAAAATTATTATTTTCTATATTCTGAGACAAAAATCTGCATTATTGACCAGCTATTAGCAATTGAAATCTTTTGTGATTTTTAATTAAATTCAACGATTACTTTATTAGCACAGACAAACATAAGGTTTTTATTCGTGAGCTTTAGAGGTTGGTAAATGTATTTATTTTATTTTGGACAGAGCCAGGCTAGCTGTTTCCCTCTGCTTCCAATCTTTATGCTAAGCTAAGCTAAGGTAATCAACTCCTGGCTCCAGCTCCATATTTCCATTGAACACACAGACTCAAAGTGGTATCGATCTTCTCAATGTCTCTTGGCAATAAAGCAAATAAATGCACATACATCCCAATGTTCCAATCGGCAAGACACATTAAATGTACGTCTTCCTGGCGGTGGCGTCCTAGATGGCCGGCAGCTCACGAGTGCAGCGCTGCAGCCCAGTCTTGTTCTAGTGAAAGGAAAAAACCTTGCATAAATCACAGTAGTTCGTGGAAATTATGTGTGCCTCTTATTGTTCCGTTGAACCTTTTTGTTACATGGTGAATGCGTGCATCATCATATCTGTGTCTCTGACGGCTCTGAAATCAAAGCTGTACTGGTTTTTATGACCCTCACATGTGACCCATGTCTGATGTTTAGCAGCATGAGCAGCGTGTCACGCAAAGCTTGTAACCTGTGCGTGGCTTATTGTGTGCTTGAACACTCAAATGGGGTAATTGTCTCTGTTGACATTGGAGACCATTTGATCTGAGGTCACCCCCCCCCCCCCCCCCCCAGAGACATGATGTCATCATTTCAGTGCTGCCGCAGCTCCAGCTGAACAGTGTTAGTGTGAAGGACAAAAAATGATGCATCAATCGAAAGAAGCCAGAACAGCTGAGAGGATTTGTCGAAATCAGCAGTTATTCAGCTCTGCTCTTTGAATGTTGGCATGTCCATGTCATTGTAAGGGTAGTATACTATATGCTAGCATTCATGTCAAATTACAGCTGAGACTGACGTTGACTGGTGATTAGTTTTCAAGGTATCATTTCATGAAGCGGAGGGCTGGAATGGTGTGAATTCTGACCTGTTGTTGGCACTATAGAGATTTAGTCGACACTGACCTCATTTAGTGGTTCAGGTATCAGCAAGAGCTTGACAGAAATCAGGGTTTTTTGCCGTCGGTTACATGAATTCAGTTGCAGCAACGGTATTTTTTTTGTGTCACAGCAGACTCTGGCATTTCCCTTGATATTTTAAATATTGGAGGAAGAGAGCTCTGGTGTTGGTTCTGTGTAACTGGACAACCTTAATTCACCTATTGGAATTGGTATCGAGAGGCAATTTTGCAATGATGCATTCAAGATTCTCTGGACTCAGGAGCGTATAAATCAAGTGTCATCACAGTCCCATCAGTGGTGTGTATATATATATATATATATATATACATACATTAACATTTACATTTACATTTAGGTCATTTAGCAGACGCTTTTGACCAAAGCGACTTACAATAAGTACATTTGTCAAAAGAAGGAAACAAAGAAACCACAACGTATCATTGCCGATAAAGTAAGAGCTAAAAATAGAACAAGTGTTAGGTCCTCATCTGACTAAAGTAGTACCTTAAGAGCAACAGTGCTATGATCAGAGTGCTATAGGTAAGGGTTTTTTTTTTTGGGGGGGGGGGGGGGGTTGTCAGTGGGTCATGCTGTGTAGAGTCGAGGTGAAGTCTGAACAGGTGAGTCTTTAGCCTTTTTCTGAAGATAGCAGTGACTCTGCTGTCCTGACATTGGTCAGGAGTTCGTTCCACCACTGAGGACCAGAACAGAGAAGAGTCTGGACTTTGCTGAGTGACATTTGTTTGATTTCAGCGATGGCGGTACCAGCCAGCCAGCTGAAGTAGAAGAGCGAAGTGCTCGCTTCGGGGCATGAGGTTTGACCAGTGTTTGAAGGTAGACAGGTGCCGTTCCATTGATGGCCTTGAAGGCCAGTGCCATCGTCTTGAATTGGATGCGTGCTGCAACAGGGAGCCAGTGGAGGTCACGGAGGAGGGGGGTCACATGGGAGAATTTGGGTAGATTGAAGATAAGGCGTGCTGCAGCATTCTGGATACGCTGCAATGGTTTAATCGCAGAGGCCGGGAGTCCGGCCAGGAGAGAGTTGCAGTAGTCAAGGCGGGAGATGACCAGTGCTTGGACCAGGAGTTGCGTTGCATCCTTTGTGAGGAAGGTCCGAATCCTGCGGATATTGTAGAGGGCAAATCTGCAGGATCGGGCCACAGCAGTGATGTTGGGGGTGCAGGATAGTTGGTCATCGAGGATTACACCCAGGTTCCTCGCAGTTGAGGAAGGTAATACTGTGATGCCCTCGACAGTGACCGACAGGTCCATGCGAGGGCAGTCTTTCCCTGGGATGAAGAGGAGTTCGGTTTTATTCAGGTTAAGCTTGAGGTGATATGCAGTTGTCCAGACGGAGATGTCAGCCAGACAGTCCGAGATGCGAGTTGCAATGTGAGTGTCAGAGGTTGGGGGAAAAGAGAGGAACAGCTGGGTGTCATCTGCGTAGCAATGGTAGGAGAATCCATGCGATGTCATAACAGAACCTAGTGATCTGGTGTATAGTGAGAACAGAAGCGTTCCTAATACTGAGCCTTGAGGGACACCCGTGTCCAGAGAACAGGGTTTGGACATAGAGCCATTCCCTGCGACCTGAAAGGTGCGATTTGTCAGGTATGATGTTAACCAGGTGAGTTATGCCAAGTTCTGCCAGAGTGGAGAGGAGGATTTGGTGGTTGACTGTGTCGAATGCACAAATCGACATATATATATATATATATATATTAGGGATGCAAATTATCAAGTAATTCATTAATCAATAGTTGTTTCATCTTATCGATCGATGAACGATTAATTGATAAGCGGCAATTCTTCTGAGAAGCTGAATTTCCCTCTGAAAATGGTTCCATCTACTGTATACGTAACATAAAATGCTATCTTCCTTATGATATAAAGAAAAAATGCAAATCATATTTTGAATAATTTCATTTTAATGCATCAATTTGGTGAATTTTGAGAACCAAAATATGACATATCAATTACTGACCAATTATTATTATGACTATTATTATTATTACAGTTTTTCTCAAATGCTAAAACACATTTCACAAACGTTTCCTCTATGTTCCCCAATGTCTAAACACAACACCCTTTTCTAAAGCTACATAAACACAACCACACCTTCTCACTTCAAAACTCAAACTTTCACACCAAAAGAGCAGCTCGAAGCTTTCAAAAATGTAAACACTATACACATCATTACACACTAAAGCAAAACAATTGAAAACACAATGCTCAATTTGTGAGAAGGTTCTTTGTTTCATAACTGCCAATGCATATTTTTAGAAACTTTACAGTAACGGATCTTCTTAGATCTCTGTAGAGGATTAGGCATTTAGATTTGTGAGTTTCACATGAAGAGTATACATCTATAGAAAATACTGCATGTACATAACACAACTCAATGCAAAAACAGAATCTATTGCCCACAACAGTACTCTTGAAAACATGTTCAGGATGTGAAGTTTTCTTATTTAGTTTATTCACACCACACACACACCACAATCACTGTGCAGCATCATGTCGATGAGCTGCATCAGGCCACATCACCTCATCCACATCGCAGGCTATATTCTGTCTTGCCAGGCACCGCGGGAAAAACGCCCTGGAATGGCGCATCCATCCTTGGAAGGCTTCCACTGGGATGTCACCACAGGCCAGCTCCATTGCCCTTAGGAGGTTCTCTCTGGTGTATGGTTGTCGGTCATAAACCTTCCATCTCCACGATGAGAAGAACTCCTCTATAGGGTTCAGGAAAGGGGAGTAGGGTGGCAGACAGACGTTTAAAAACTGGTCACTGTTGGTGGTGAACCACTCTCTGATTTGGTTCGTTCTGTGGAAGCGGACATTGTCCCAAATGATCACATAAATGGGATGTGCAGGCCCAGGATGGTGTTGTTGGCGGTCCAGGAGGATGTCTCTTAGTTCCTCTAGGAAGGTGAGGAGACGTTGGGTGTTGTAAGACCCAAGGACAGCATGCCGGTGGACAAGCCCCTCTGAACCCATGGCCGCACAAAGAGTAATATTACCCCCCCGTTGGCCAGGAACCTCAGTGATTGCTCTTTGGCCAATGATGTTACGGCCTCTTTGCCTTCGTTTCTGCAGGTTGAAGCCAGCCTCATCCAGGAAGAGGTACTCATGACGTCTGGCCATCGCGTCCAACTGTAATATCCTCTGTGAAAATGTGAAAGTGCACAGGTGTTCAGAAGTCAATCAGGTAGCACAGTATTGTCCAGAAGTAATGTAGGCCACTGAGCAACACAGTATGTCCACTAACTGTACTGTGAACATGGATGTATTCTTACTTGCACATACTCGTAACGTAGGTCTTTGTGTCGCGCAGAGTTGCGCTCAAAGGGAACCCTATAGACCTGTTTCATCCGCATCTTTTGGCGCCGCAGAACTCTGTCTATTGTGGCCAAGCTAACATCATCAATGCCCTCAAAGTTGACATTATCGGCAATGACTTTGTCTCTGATCTCCCGGAGTCTGATGAGGTTGTTCTCACAAACCATATCCACAATGAGGGTTTCTTGTGCCGCTGTAAATATGGCAACCCTCCCACCTCTATGCCGCATTCTTTCAACTCTAAAGAAAAAAACATGTGTTGTCAATTGACATGTTTTACAATAACAACTGATTTGAGACCAATAGACTACTTTCACAGGCTTGTAAAACTGTATTGTGACAAAGAAAGCAATAGAGTACAATACCTGTTGTGTTGTCTGAATGCCCTGATAATGGTGGCCACGGTGAACCTACTCAGGTTTGGACGGACTCTTAGTCCTGCTTCAGCCATTGTCATGCCATGGACAATGACATGGTCAATGACTGTTGCTCGCATCTCGTCCGTAATGATGGTGCGAGGTCGTCTTGCTCTTCGTCCTGGACCTTCTCCTCTCCCTCCTGGACATAAATGTGCATAAATGTAAATGTACTACAGATACTCTTTCCACCTTCAAGAAAACTCTTAAGAGATTTTCTCCAAGCCTAAATGCTGCACTTGACTTAGCACTTGACTTAGCTTAGTTTCCCTCACATTGTGCTGTTGTTTGAATGTTTTATCCTCAATTGTAAGTCGCTTTGGATAAAAGCGTCAGCCAAATGCATAAATGTAAATGTAAATGTACCTTCTCCTCTCCCTTGTTGGCCTGCTCCTCTCCCTTGTTGGCCTGCTCCTCTCCCTTGTTGGCCTGCTCCTCTTCCTCGTTGGCCTGCTCCTCTTCCTCCTGGAACTTCTCCTCTCCCTCCTGGACCTTCTCCTCTCCCTTGTTGGCCTCCTCCTCTTCCTCGTTGGCCTGCTCCTCTTCTTCCACGGCCAGCTCCTCTCCCTCCTCTCACTCGAATTCCTCTTCCCCTGACTCTGCCTTCATCCATTGTATTTGTTTGGAATCTTCAGCAAACTGTGCACTCTGAACTTGCTTTTATACATGTGGTCACAGCATTAGCAACAAGTGTCTTCAATTTTGAGTCGTTGTGTGTAATGAGTGACGCCAGGTGTGTTCATTGTGTTCAAATATTGCTGACTGTGGCAGCCATTTTGCATCACATGAGCTTTCATTTGAGAATATGAGCAGAGTTCTTTTGCAACTTGTGTTTTAGCAAGGAAAAATGTGTTTAGATTTATGAGAATGGAGGATTGTGTTTTGTGAATTGTGTCTTCATGTGAAATGTGTTTATGATATTGGCAAATGATTGCTAGATTTAGTAAATGTGTTTAGACAACTGGTCATTTGGTTTAGAGGATTGGCTTTTGTGTTTTAGCATTTGAGAAAAACTGTAATATAAGTGGGTGACTATTCCTCAGCCTTCCTTGGTGTTTTGGTTTTGACTGAAGCCTCGTTCACATACGTCGCCACTCGCCCATCTCTGAGCAGCGCCGCCAGGATTCAATTTCAATGTACGCACAGAAACGGCAAATACAACAACAAATGGGAAATCTAATCTAATGTTTTCAGTATCAGTGAAATTAGTAGTGTATATCCTGGTGATAGGCCCCGGTGCAAATATGTTTTTTGTGCCCTCCATCCCCGCCCTAAACACAAGTGCACGCTTGTGAGCACTCCACGCACGCACACACACGCTTGGACACGCATAGTACGGTATGATAACTCTCCCGGCCTGGGGACAGAGACATGCATCGGCTCGGCCCACAGTGCTCAGCAGCAGAGAGGTGACGAGACTAGAGCCGAGCTGTATTGTGTAGTGGAGAGGGACCAACACACGCTATGCGTAATTGCGCACACACGCGCGATCGTCCTCTCAAATGCGGCTGCGTCTCTCCAGGTCACTGTGTGAGAGAAAGAAAAGCTCTGACTTGCTTGGGCAGACGTTGTTTGGTGTCACCCGCTGATTTGCATAATTTAAATATCTAGCCCACTGAATCTTCCAATCCGGCCCCGGTTCAGCACCATGGACAGTGCACTGCAGACCTGCAGCATTTGTTTTCATCCAAACTTTGCAACCGTGGTCGGGATTTGTAGAAGACATATGTATGGTGCTCACTAGCCTATGCTGTTCCTATAAATAAATGCATCTCTGTGCAGAGCGGGATATAGGCTGTGAAAAAGTGATCCCAAGTCCCCGGTTTCCGGCTAAGCAGAGGGAGAGAGAAATTACACAGAATACAGGTGTTTAAAAGTAATAAAATATCAAAAAATATCAACAAGAAACGACTCTCATCAATTCCATAATTCAAAGTAGATTTTTACTCAACGAAAAAATGAAGATCAGTTAGGCTTTATTCAGTCACTTCACAGAAACACAGATGAAAACAGCCCAGCAAAACATTACGGTGACGGCGCACCAGAAACACATGGTAAAAACACACTCTAGGCTACTAATGTTCCTGTCTATTTGAAATAAAGCCTACGCCTCCCTGTCACGTCGAACTCCCGCAGAATGGCCTCAGAATCGATAGGAATATCACGATGAATGTTCAGCAGGGCAAGTCCACTCAGTCTCTTGTCTGTCATGGTGTTCCGGAGGTATGTTTTCAAGCGACGCAAACAGCTGAATGAACGCTCAGCACTGGCAGTGGACACGGGCATTGTTAGGAGAACCTTCATGACAGTATGCACATTAGGATAGAAGTCTGCAGTTAGTCTCAGAACTTGGAGAATGTCACACTCTCTGGTGACAGGTGTGTCATCCTTTGGCCTGTTGTGCTGCCTCCATAGATTCAGCTCCACGTCTGCAGTGTCAGCACTGGGCATCAACGCACCATACTCCTCCTTTATCTCCATCCATAAACTGTCTGTCAGCAGTGGCAGTTTGTCAGGGAGAAGGTACTGGGCTTTAAGACATGGCAATGCAAGGCATACTCTGTCTCTCACTTCTGTGGTCAGGTGGTTGATGAACGGCAAGAAAAGGTCCTTTTCCAGTACTCTTGTGGGTTTTCTGCAGGTGTGTTAGACCTGTGAGCTTGTTTTTTGGCGATGCGCGGCAGTGATGGGACGACTTCAACAAGCTCAGCCAGCGAGCATGCTTTTCCCCATATATTGCCGTATGTGGAGTCATCTCTTTTTTTCTCAAGCACTGTCACGAGATCTGTGGCCATTTGCGCAGCCATAAGCAGTTCACATTTTGGGTTTTGTAGCCCATTGCTCAGTGGTGTTAGGCAGTGAAGAAGTTCCTGAGTGATGATGAGGCAGACAATGAACTCAAATGTCTCTATGGCCCAACTGAGCGAGGATGCTTTGGAGCTGCACTTGGCGTCAGCGTCCATTTTCAGCGCAGCCAGTGTGGTTACCACGTCCTCGTAGTTTTTGATTATTGTAGACAGGCACATATCATGCTGAGACCAGCGTGTGTTTGAAAACTTTTGGAGGCGTTTTTTGCTGCTACTGTTGCTCAGTAAACACTGCAGGCGCTTTGGGGAGGCTGTAATGAAGCTCACTAACTCTTGAGCTGTATTCAGACTAGGGTTGTCACGATACCAGAATTTCAGTAGTCGATACCAATACCTGTGAATTTCCATGATTCTCGATACTAATTCGATACCACAATTTAAAAAAAAAAAACAACAGGACCCATGTACTTTTAAATCCACTAATTTATTGAAAACTGCTTTAAACTGTCAAGTATTTAACACCACTGTGCTTTAAGATCTTTTTGCACAGAATTTAAATTGCAGTACCAGCTGCCAACAGACCTATAGCCATCCAGTATAAAAACAAACAATACTGTGCTTATAAATATGGTCATAAATAACAACAATAGTCAACTATTTTACATTAAAAAAAGAACAGCAGTGGTCTATATTTGGCCAGGTTTGACGTGCTTCCTCCTTTGGTCTGAAAACTTCTGAGGCACTTTTTGCATGTCGGCTTGTTTGAATCAAGAATTGCTCCGGATTCATCCGCCTCGAACGCAAAAAATTTCCACACGCGACTCTTCGCACCTGTCTTGTCGACAAGCCGACGTGTTGTGCTTTCGCTCCCACCTGCTGAAGCCATTTTTTTGCAAGTTTTCTTCTTCAGCGCCGCTTACTGCTCTGTGCTGCTCACACGCGTATACTGCCCCCGTCAGTTCCGCCAAGAATCGACACGGCTCGCCGAGTGAAAAGTTGTATATTCGGTTCTGACGTTACCAGAAAAAAGCAAGTATCGGCTTATTTTTTTCGTGTCGGCATCGAATTGGTACCGAAGTATCGGTTCTTGTGACAACCCTAATTCAGACTGTTGCAGACAACAGGGATTTTTGTGGAGTGCACAATTGCCAGGTTACTGCGCTCATCAGTGTGGCCCCGAATGGGCAGGTTTTGCTGTCCACAAACAGCGATAAACTCAATGACTGCTTTCAGGCCATGTTTAGTGCGCTCCACTCTGCTTGCTCAAGTGAGTGATCTAACTTGGAATAGATAGACTGGCTCTTTCCCAAAGCAACATCAACAAATTCACCTGTGCGCAGTTGGGCACTATGGTGCGCTGGAGTTGACATATGTCTGGAAATTGTTTTCTTTGCGTTACTCCAGTCCAGTAAGTGGCTTCGTTCTCAGAACCATGTCTCCTGATGAGAAAAGCATACAAGCTACACAAAAAACGCCATCAACGCCTTTGCTGTAACGCAGAGTGGGGTAAATGCTCTCATCAAAAAACTCCTCCGGTATTTTCCGCTGCTTCCCACATATGACTCTAGTAGGGGGTACCCACCCTCTGGGAGGCTTGAATCTTGACTGTATCGCTTTCAGTTTAACAGAATCAGATGTAATTTTGAGTTCATCAGCCTTAACACAGCCAAGGTCATCTTCATATGCAGCAGTACTCAGCATCCTTTGCTGCTGCTGTGTGTCATGTGTGGGCTCGGGGCTTGGATCTGCACTGACGGCGGCTGCAACCACCGAAGAGGCAGAAGAGCTAGCTACCTCATCTTCATGTCCTGCCTGTCTGCTGGTAGCGCCTTCATTCTCGCTGCTCTGCTGCGTGTTTGGGATCGTGGGCTTGGTTTTTTTCAAATGCCTGGAAAAGGCTCAACTGTCTTTTTGACATTTTTATACTTATATATTTATAGACCGGACCGTAACCACCACATAGGCGGCGGGCCGCGGTAGTGTAGCTACAGCAGAAGAAGAATAGGCGCCAGAAATCAAAATCAAAAGTGACAGATGACGTAAACGACAATCATTGGCCTTTATGTTAGGCTTCCATTGATTGGCTTAACAATCAGTGGACTCAGCAGCCTATTACAAACAAGCATCTTTATTACATCACCCTAAAAAAAAAAAAAAAAATTGCTTCAATTTTTTTTTTCACCTTCACCTTCAAAAAAAGTACAGGATGTGTACAGGATTCCGGCGGCGGCGCCACTGGACTGAGTCACAACCAAGCCAGCTTGGATGCATTTCAAATGATAAATCTGTATCCATGCAACATGCCATATTGGTTTAGTTGCTCCTGCAGGAAGAGCACGACTTCCAGCAAGTGAGACTGGACTTTCATGTTATAACGTGAAAATGTCAATATCATGAAATAACGTGATAATTTCATGTAATAACAAAATATCGTGTAAAAACGTGAAAATATAATTTCTTGAAATAACATGATATTTTCTTGTTATAACGTGAAAATATCATTATCATGAAATAACGTGATAATTTCATGTAATAACGTGATACTTATCTTGTTAAAACGTGAAAAAGATATTGTTATAACAAGAAACTTTCACGTAATTACTTGATACTGAGCCTTTTTTTTTTTTTTTTTTGTGTGACAGCAATTAGCCACCGTACAGATCCGGTACCACTCACAACCTGAGTCTGAAGCCCAAAGCCGACCCAGAATCCAGCTGTGTCCTACACCATTATTATGGGTTGCGTACCCGTGCATGTGCTCATGCATGAATCGCTCTGCGCTGAAATCCACCTCTTCCAATCGTGCCGGGGCCGAGGAAGCGTACCGTTCTCAATCTCAACCTTTAGACTCAATGGGGAACGGATGGCCTAGTTAGTCTGTCAGAATGTTTGTAGTCTTCCAGTTTGAGCTCTGCTGGTCTCCATGTTGTCCGTGCTCTTTTTAAAAAAATATTATTGTTCATTTATCAGTGACAAAACAAGAATTTACAAAACAAGAACAAAATAGACGTATTTAGAAAAAACTAAAGTATTTGCAACTATACTAGTAATACAAACAAAATAGTAAAACATACACAAGAAAAGATTCCATGTTGTTTGTGCTCTTCATGTTGTTCTTCATGCACACCCCATGATTATGTAACAATGCTGAGTAATGTTCAGCATTACTGAGGTCGTAGGAGGCGCCTTGATACTGCACACTGGAGGTCATCGAGGTCACAATGGTGGGTTTGCCTTAAAGCTGCAGAGAGGAAGATCAGGAAGCTGGACATAAACAATGCACAATTATTAGGCAAGAGAGTATTTTGACCAAAACATTATTTTTCTGCATATTTTCCAACTCCAAGCTGTACAAACGTGAATGCTTATTGGATTCAAGCATATCAGGGGATGTGTATTTGTGTAATGATGGAGGGTGTGGCCTACGGAGATCAACACCCTGTATCAAGGTGTGCATAATTATTAGGCAGCTTCTTTTCCTCAGGCAAAATGGGCCAAAGAAGAGATTTAACTGACTCTGAAATGTCAAAAAGTTAAGTCTTTCAGAGGGATGCACCACTCTCACCAATTGCTAAAATATTGGGGTGTTGTTATGACCCGGCTCGTTTTGGAGAGCAGTAACATATAAACAACTGGACAAGTTCTGGTTAAAGTCAGGTGTTTTCAGTTTTTCTCAGTCGCTTTGGTGCTTTTCTCAGATCAGAATGAAAATTCTCAGAACTATTAGTTCAACCTCCACAACATTTAGTCATGTGTGCACATCATAGTAGCAATTTCTCCTTCCTCTGAACAAATTGCAAATGCTTTTGGACATGTATCAGTTGCTTTCATACAATTTTCTGCTGTTTTATAACATTATCATTTGCTTATGTCATGTCAGTCAAAATGAACTGTACTTATGGATGCTGAATAGTCGTTCCCAATCAAACTAATAGTCTTCATTTCATTGCTTGAGTCATTACATACAAAACTGTTGAACTAGTTATCAAATTCTGTCAAGCACATTTTATACCTTTATTTATCATTTTTTCCTGGAAATGTCTCCTACATTGAACAATTGCTCTCAGGTGAACTTCAGCTTTACTGTAGTGTATTTTTCTTTTGCACAATGCTGTAGAATTACAAAGAGCATATACAGTAAAAATGTGAAACGTATTCAGTGTCTTGTACTCACTTACTCCCCTAACTCCAGCAATGTGTAACTTTACTGTAGTTTTCAAATGGCTGTACCAGTAGTGTTTAGTGCTGTCTTGAGCATTTTCAGGTCGTGTCACTGAGTTCTGACCTTTTTTTTGCATTGGAAAACATTTAGAGAATAAACTGTCATAATGAAAACATGACAA
Source organism: Eutrigla gurnardus (assembly GCF_963514095.1). NCBI lineage: Eukaryota > Metazoa > Chordata > Actinopteri > Perciformes > Triglidae > Eutrigla > Eutrigla gurnardus. The sequence goes on along the minus strand of NC_139928.1, from coordinate 4,532,666 downwards.
AGCCATTTGACTATCTTGTTCATAAACGATGTTGTCAAGACTTCTCATTTGATGACACTGGCAGTTTCATTGACATGAATACTTGCTTTTGAGGAATGGACGATCCATTTTGAGCAAGTGACGTGCTTTTGGAGGTTATCCACTAGGTTTTGCAGGTTGCACTAATTGTTTTGAGAAATGCACTAACTGCTGTGCAAATGTTAATAGTGATGTGAGAAAAGCACCAAAGCAACTGAGAAAAACTGTAATAAACTAAGGAGAGTGCGCTGGCA